>NC_046664.1:40505032-40545106 GCF_010883055.1 Belonocnema kinseyi | reverse complement strand
GGACGTCCCAGCACGTCAACAACAGATGAAAACGTTCAAGCAGTTGAAGAAATGGTGTTGAAAAATCGCCGAATTACCATCACAGAAGTTGCTGAAGATGTTAGCATATCGGTTGGCTCATGCCATGCTATCTTTTCGGATGTTTTGAGCATGAGACGTGTCAGCGAAATTTGTTCCAAAACTGCTTAATTTTGATCAAAAGATCCATCGCATGGCCATCGCTCAGGAGATGTTGAATGAAGTCAATAATGATATTCACCGGATTTGGCCCCCAGTGACTTTTTTCTTTTCCCAAAACTGAAGAGACCTATGAAAGGACATAGATTTTCAACAATTGAGGAGATAAAAACTCCATCGCTAAAAGTATTCCAGGCTATACCACAAAATGATTATCAGAAGTGCTTCGATGATTGGAAAAAGCGTTGGCACGAGTGTATTATATCTGAGGGGGATTACTTTGAAGGGGACAACATAAATATTGAGGAATAAATGAATATTTTTTGAGAAAACCATAAGGTCACCTTATTTTTTGAACACACCTCGTATGTTTACGCATATTGTTTAAACAATTTTATATTTCTTTTATCAACAGCCACTTAAAAATAGAGTTAGAAAGTTTCTGTTTTATCTCAAATTTGTTACCTTCTTTAGATTTTTTAATTAAAGTGAGGTAATATTAAGTTATGAAATGTATTTTCTTAAATATATTCTTTATCTTCATACTAATATTCTCTTTATATAATGTTAGAAATTTGCATTTTTTTGATACATTTAACTTTTTGCCCACCTTTTACCTAAAGTGCACTAAAACGTAACAGAATAAAACAAAAATATTTTTTTAAACAACTTATAAATGTTCATGCCTATCTTCTCATATAATAATGCTAGATATTTTTGGGCTTTTTTCTTAAATTTTTCCGTTTTTCAAGTTTCCACTTACAATTAGTGAGGTAATAAGAAATAATAGTAAACAAACATAATTCTTTAAAGACTTGATTAATTTTTGTAACCCACTCCGTTTAGATAATTAATAGAAAGGAATTATACAAATTTTTTATCCGGGTCATACTATGAATGTAAATTTTCCTTAAAGTAGTTATTGAGTACTTAAAATTTAATGAAAATCTGAAATTTCTGAAAAAACTGATAACATTCTAGTATTAATATAAGGGGAGATAGTTACAAACCATAATAAATTGTTAAAACAATGATATTTGGCATCTATCATAATTGTAATCTCACTGAGTGAGAAGTAGATAAAAAGTTCAAAGTAGTTAAAAACAATAATACAATGTTTTTTCAATTCCATTTTTTACTCTCTCAACAAGTCCAAACCATGTCAATGAATTTCTATCACATTTGTAAACCTGTATTTCCTCTACATCACATTCTTCGAGGATTTCCGACAAAGAACAGCGCCAAAATGTCGCAAAATTAATTTTTTTATATGATTATGATTAGGATATGCTTAGGATGCGGATATTTTACAAATAAATTTTCCATTATTAGATCTTCATATTTTTTGATGAGTTCCCATGAAGCTAAAAACAGAGTTGGTTATTTATAATTCGATCTGAAGTGTATTTCGTGATAAAAAATTAAAAGAATTTTTATAGAAATTTCAAATTTTATTATTGTCCTTTCAGGTTGGAATGTCGCGAAGAATCCTTAGTGTACATTTTTCTCCCGAAATCGCCACAATTGCAAACTTTTTATATTATCGGTAAAGCTGCCATTCATGATGTACATGAAACATTATTTGTATCCTATTGCTAGGGTATCTTGAAAAACATATTAGTCTTATTCCATAGCTATACATTGGATATACTTGAGATATACTTCAGCTCCACAATATCTATAGCTAATCAATAATTTATCTATACTACGTATACTACAATATACTTGAAGTATGGGATTGTCTTTTTTTCATATATTTTTTATTCTTCGATAGGTCAATGTTTTATCACTCGCAGACTTATGAAATAAATATTTATAAATTATTCGTCACCAATTTTTATAGAATCAACTGAAATTAATACATTGGTCGACAAGTCGAATTGGACAGTGAACCTCCTGGAACACCAACTACTCCCACCAGGACCAAATAGATTTAAGGGATATGAGAATGGCCATGTGTTATATGAAAATGGACGTACATGATTTTTATAGTTTCTGCATACTAAAATTCATATACGCGGTGTATTCAAAAAATAAGGTGACTTTATGTTTTTCTCAAAAAAGATTCATTTATTCCTCAACATTTATATTGTCCCCTTCAAAGTAATCCCCCTCAGATATAATACACTTGTGCCAACGCTTTTTCCAATCATCGAAGCACTTCTGATAATCATTTTGTGGTATAGCTTTGAGTTCTTTCAGCGATGCAGTTTTTATCTCCTCAATCGTTGAAAATCGATGTCCTTTCATGGGTCTCTTCAGTTTTGGGAAAAGAAAAAAGTCACTGGGGGCCAAATCCGGTAAATATGGAGGCTGAGGCATGACTGTGGTGCTTTCTTTGGTCAGAAAATCTTTTACGAGCAACGATGAATGAGCAGGTGCAGTATCGTGATGCAAAAGCCAAAAATTGTTTTTCCAAAGTTGCGTACGTTTTTGGCGTATCGCCTCTCGCAAACGGTGCATAACTTGAAGGTAATTCTCCTTATTGACCGTACGACCTTGTGGTAAGAATTCCTGATGCACTGCGCCACGGTAATCAAAGAAGACAGCGAGCTGGGACGTCCAGGGCGAGGTTCGTCTTCGACATCCTCTCGGCCTTCTTGGAACAGCTTGTACCACTTATACACATTTTTCTTACTCAGAGTAGACTCACCGTATGCAAGTGTCAACATTTAAAGAGTTTTAGCGCACTGGATTCCATTTTTCACACAAAATTTAATGCAAACTCTTTGCTCCATTCTTTTCGAAAGAAGAAAATCGCCAAACACACCAAACCCTTCTAACCTTTTACACCTCTGCCAGAAAAACAACACAAGCTATATATTCAAAACTGTTGCAGTCGTGCAACCTGGCCGATATCAGACTCACTTGGCTCGCGTGCATTTTTGTTGAGTTCTTGTGCTAAATATATGTGTATTGAATGGATCATTTGGAGCAGCTAATTCACCTGTTAGTTTACAAGGAAGTAAACAGAAGGTTCCTTTGATAGTAAACGAGAGCTTATCCAGAAAAAAACGATTAAAAGACAACTAAACATAATGAGAACGAAATAAAAATTACCTAATCCAGAACAGAAAGGAGCCTAACCTACACGTAAAATAAAATTGCTATAAGCGTATACCCAATTTAGTATACGCGTGTCCTAAATTTGGTATATGCTTATACTAAATATTATATACGTGTATACTAAATTCAGGATATGCATATATGTACTAAACCTAATGTACGCTGGTATACTAAATTTAATTTCGTGTTGTGCATTCTTGCTTCCATTACACGTATACTAAATCAAGCGCAGATTTTTCTAACAGTGTATGGTTGGAGCTGTTATAGACGGAGAATTAGTGCCATGTGATTTTATCCCATTGAGATTTCTCAGAGGTCAGTCCAGTACTCAAGAGACTCGTCAAGAGGAGCGGTTGGAACCGAACGGTAAAGTGGGACACATAAAATATTTGAGTTTCAGGACTAGCTGTTTCCTTCTTTGAATCAGAAGATCCCCTGCCATAATGAGGGTCTAGATCCGAATGATTATTTAGAATTTCGCGAAAGAAGTGGGAAGTGTGAAGTAGATGCCCCCTACGCCTAAAACTTTATTTAAATCTGCCTTAGGTTTTATAAAATAGTGTTTAAATCAAATTAAGTGCCTAGAAGCACATGTGAACCGACATTGCTCAAGCTATTACACTGTTAGAAAAATCTGCGCTAGATTTAATATACATGTAACGGGAGCAAGAATGCACAACACGAAATTAAATTTAGTATGCCAGCGTACATTAGATTTAGTATATGAATATATTGAATTTAGTATGCACGTATATGAAATTTAGTATACGAATATACTAAAGTCAGTATACATGTATACGAAATTTAGTATACGCATATACCAAATTTAGGACACGCGTATACTAAGTTGAGTCCACGCTTAAAGCAATTTTATTTTACGTGTAGGTGAGGCTCGTTTTCTTTCTGAATTAGCTGATTATGATTTTGTTCTGATTATGATGGGTTGTTTTCGAATCCTGTTTTGCTGGATAAGCTCTTGTTTACTAGCAAAAACACCTTCTTTTTACTTCCTCGTAAACCAACAGGTGAATTGGCTGCTCCAAATCATCCATTCAATATACATATATTTAACACAAGAACTTAACAAAGCACGCGAGCCAAGCGGGTCTGCTATCGGCCAGGTTGCACGACCGCGTAAATCGAAACGCGATTGCGTAGCTAAATATAGTAATATGTACATGAATTTTAATATACAGAAACTATAAAATTCATATACGTAAAATAGACTTACTGCAAACTTAATAAATTTAGTATACGTGAGTATACTAACATTACAAAATGTAATGAATTTAGTAAACATATACGAAATTTAATATACCCATGTGTACTAAATTTGTACTTATTTGAAAACTTTGTAAGTATGATAAGCACACAATTCTCAAACAATCATTAGGGAACGTGAATTATTTAGCTGAGGATGATTTTTTACATCATATATCCCCCGCCCCCTCCCCGACAAGCACTTACAGATTTCAAGCTCACATTATCAGAGAACATATGTTATGAATTACTTCAAACATCTTTTTAATTCCGTCATTATTTTATAATTAATTGATGAGCGATGCATTCCAGCCAGCGTATCCATACACTGGGTTACGGTGGTTATCATATTATAGCCGTTTACTTAAACAATAGGAAAATATTAAAATACAAATTTTATAATATAATAATTCTGGATAGTGTATCTGTAAAGAAGAAAAATGACTTGAGACCTTTTCAATCTTAATTTAATGTTTTGTTATTAAACAAAGTAAAGTATGCAGCAAAAACAGTAATACCTCTTAAATCATTGCTGAAAAACACAGGGCGCGTAAAAGTGCGGCGTCATGCCCACACGTGACGGCACTAGGTGTAAATAATTTTAAAATATTCAAAACGTTTATAGATAAAAAAATTATGAAGCAAGGAGTTTAATAAAATACTTTACCTATTAAAACCTAACTTTATCATGTTTTAACAATTTCAAACTCCACTCCCCCTGCCCTACTCCCCCTATATACTCTACTCCTCCCTGCTTTTCAATTTTTTCAAGAGATTTTACAGAAGCTTGAGATACTTCAAGGAGATAAAAAATATTTTAAAAGTTTTCACCAGATTTCGAAAGATTTTAATTCATATAGAAGGATTTTGACAGATATTAAGGGATTTGAACGAATTATGAACGATTTTCGCGTATTTCAAACTATTTTAAGAGATTTTGATATATATATTAAAATAAGATATATGATTTTAAAAATTCAAATTATTTTTTGTAAAAATAAAATATTTTCAAGATTTTCAAAGGATATCATGGGAGTTCAAATGAGTTAAGATTTAATGGCTTTGCAGAGCTTTCATCGGATTTCCAAACTTTTTAATGAATTGGAAAAGCTTCGAAACAGTATCTAGGTATTTTAACAGATTTTAAAAGATTTTAAAGTTTCTAAAGAGAATTAAAAATATTCCAAAGTAGACGAACGGGTTTTATAGGGGCATTTAAATACTAGGAAATGCCTATTAATACTTTGTATCATTTGGGAATCTTTTGAAGTCTTCTAAGATCAGTTAAAATTATTCAAAATTGCTTGAAATTTAAGGAAATCCTTTGAAATGTTATATTATTTCATCCAATCCCTGCACATCTTTAAAATCCTTAACATTTCTTAACAATTCTTTGAAATCTCTTTCAAATTCATTTCAATCCATAAAACCGACAGGAATCTTTCTGATTATCTTGAAAACCCTTACAAGTCTTATACATATATATTTACCTTGAAATGCTTTGAAATGTTTAAGACCTTTCAAGACCAATTAATTCGTCAAAATACTTCGGCGTATCTTAAAATCTTTTGTAATCCCCTGATTTAAGTTAAAATATTCTGAAATATATTCATTTTTTTATATTTTGGAACTAATCTTGAAAAATTTCCTAAACTCCTTGCAAATTTGTAAAAATACTTCGATATATCTTGAAATATTTTTTGAATCTCGTAATTTTATTAAAAACATTTTGAACTCTCTTAAAATGCTAGAATTCAAATGTGATTGAGGTCAATAATATGGAATCCATTAAAATCTTCTAAATTCTCGTTTACATTGAAACGAATTGATTTATTTTTTATACACGGAGCAAAAATGTACTCTTATGCAATAAAGGGGTGTTACGAAATCTTATGAATCTTTAACAAAAGGAGATTTGAAGATTTGCACAGCTTTAAAGGAGATTTAAAGAATTTACATGGAATTTACTCGTTTTCAATAGAATTCGAAGGATTACAAATTTTTTTATATTGTTTTTAAAATTGAAAGGGATTCATTCAATTTTCAAAATAATCCACTGGATTCCAAAGGTTTAAAAATATTTCACGGAATTCCTCGACTCTTTATTTATTGAAACTATTTGATACGAAATTAGTATAAAAATAAAACGATTAGAAGAATAAGAATTATAAGAAGTAATTTTAACTGCCAGAACAGACGTTAGTATATGAAAAAAATAATAATTAGACAGAGGAAACCAACTTGAGAAATACTATGAATCCCCCCCCCCACCAACATTCACCTAAAAACTGTTACGAGATCAATGTATGCTTTCACATCAGACTCACAATTTATTGAAATAAATTAGTTTTAAGTTGGCTAATTTTTTAATCTTAAAAATTTTAAGTAAACATGTTCTTCTCAGTGCCAGATTTTCTCCTTGATGGTAGTGATGTCTTCCGTCAACCAAAAGGACGTATTGGAATCCTCTTTGATAGAAGTGTTCATGGACATGATGAAAAGGGTAATTTCCAAAATAAATAAAATCCAAAACAAATATTATAGATTTTTGCTTTAAAAGTATAACTTTTTCCTTAATTGTGGAGTTCTAAGTTAATGATTATTTTTTACGTTTTAATTCAACCATGAGTATTTTTTTCCGTTATCGGGTATTGTAGGGGTAGTTCTATCCAAAGGAAAAGCTGTTGCAATATATAAACAAGGATGGAAAGAGTTCAAACTTCACTAGCAATCAAATGAAGTTTCTCTTACAGCGGTACTTTAAAAATATAATTTTATAAAAAGATAAAAAATACAATCTAAAGGAAAATTACTACAAAATTGTACCTAGAGTGACAGTTTGTTCTTAACTAGGGGCATTTTAGAGTTACATAATTTTGTTATTTGAAGCTACGCGTTTATACTAACATTTATTAAACTAGTAAGATATATTTAACATTTTCAAATTTATCCGCTATATCATCAGAGATTGTACCTTACCGACAGTAGATCAACACCCCAAACCATGAAGGCAAAAAATCTACACAATATCGATCAAGTTAAGAATCTTCAATAACAGAAAATGCTTAACGTCTTAATAAGACTAGATGGAAAATAATATTTTTAAATTAAAATTATTTCTTTTGAATAATTACTTTTAATAATTACTTTAAATAATTACTTGTACCATTATCACCTAGCTAAAAATTAGCGTTATGTTCTTGAATTACGAGTTCTTATTCTGATCCTTCTAATAGCTTGATTGGAAAAGCACCTGACCAGAAATCAGAAGTTTTGTGGTTCGATTCCCATTGGAGTGAAGATGGAGTGGGATCTTTTTTCAAGAAATAAGTTTAGTTTATTAAGGTATAATAATTTCGCACAGTATCTGTCTAAATAATAAAGATCGACTGCTTACCGAGAAACAAATTAAAACTATTATGATAAATAAAGGTAATTAGCCGAAATGAGTTATTTTTTTTAAATCACTTTATTAATATTACCCAGTTTTCTGAACAACTTTTGTAATTAATTGTGATTATTAATTAAAAAACAATGTTGTTAATCATTTTTGGCGCCAGTCGACTCTCGATTTTGAGTGATCACCCCCCCCCCATTTTTTTACATTTGTTAAGGAAGCAATCATTAAATTTGATAGTATAAATCGTTGTCTAATTGAAGACTAGGGTGACCAAGAATGCAGTCCAAATTTTTTTTTTCATGAAACTTTGTTTCATCAAAACGTGCACAACTTTATAGAGATTGAAGAGGATTCTCTACGATATAAAACAATGAAATTTCCATAGTCTTGTTCATAAAAATAATTACTAAAAGACAATTTGAATATTAATCATGAGACTTTGAACTATTTTAAATGTTGCAAAAAATGTAAATTATTTAAGCAATTATTTATTCCCCAAAAATGTAAAAAATAATCGTATTTTCTAAACATTTTAAAAATGTAAAAAATCTATTTTTTCAAAATTCGAAGCAGAAAATACGATTATTTTTTTTATTTTTTGGAAATAAATAATTATTGAAATAACTTGATTTTGTTTATACAATTTAAAATTGTTTAAAAAGTCATGGGTAATATTCAAATTTTCTAGTAGTAATTATTTATACAAAAAAGATGACAGAAATTGCTAAAAAGTAACAATATTATCTAAAAATGTAGTTTTTTGATTTTTAGGTCATTTGTGAGGCGCTACAGGGAGGTTGAGTGTGGCTGGAAATAAAAGTTATTAGTATGGTTTTATTTCCTAGATACTCCTGTTTAATTTCTAAAGCTTTGGCACGTTTTGATGAAATCCTGAGAACGTGAGTTTAATTTTTTGAAAAATTAAAATTTCCCCATGTTAATTAAATGGATTTTGAAGTTCCCGGAGGCAGCCCGTTGTTAATATTCGAATTTCGAAAAATCGCGCGTTTAAAAAAATATAATAATCTTCACTTTTACGCTTAAATCTAAAAATATTAATTTTTCTTAATTCAAGGCTTATTACCGCTAATGGTCGTGGAAGTTGATGCGACTATAAACATTCAACTCATATTTTTTTTTTTTTTAATTACGTCTTATTCTTATTGAACTTATAATAAGAACAAGACAAAATTAAAAAAAAATTAAAAGACGAACTAGGATACATTTTTTCAAAACATTTTTTGCAATTTTTATTAATAGAAAAGCCAGACCAACTGATCGTGGCGCCATCAGTTGGATTAGTTTCACCACCATTTCCTCGCCGGATTGTAAGAGAACAGAAAAACGGGGGCGATGCATGGGGCTGCCAGAGCCCAATTGAAACACCGTTACAGAACTATTTCCACCCGGTTTATTCTTGATGTGTTTTTGCTTCCTTTAAGGGGAAGAGCACAACATTGTCAAATTGGCACCGGGCGCAAAAATATCTAGTTATAGTTCTGACGGTAAATTTCCATTATAAATCGGTTGCGCAACACATTCCATTAAAAGCTAAAACCCTGAGAATCATTGCGAACGTGTAGATATGATCCACTCTCGACTAAAACATTTTTAAGGAGGGTAAATACAGAATGCTTGAATGTGAATAATAAATGTTGGAATAATAAGATAACGGCTAGTATATACAAGTAACACGTTTGCCACATCTTTTCAGTCACAGTTCCATAAATTCCTTAAAATCAGTCGTCTTCCTCTAAAGCAATGGGGAATATTATTTACACTCAGCTATTCACTTTGATCATATTTCTGAATTATGAAAGTGAGTAGATTATGATGTAATTCTAAATCAATAATGTATTAAAATGTCACAAATCAAGATATCGAAAGTATTCAACATTTTTTTGTTCGTAAAGCACATACCTTGAATCATTTAAAACATATGTTATTATAATGCCACGTGTTTTCCATCTTTTTACGTAGTTGTGCATTTCAAAAAAAACGTGTCCTACTAATTGCTATAAAATCATTTGTTATAAATTAATCGTCATGAGTTTTTATAAAAACTATTTAAATATAAATTTTATCTTCTTCTTTAAAAATAAAAACTTTCATTGCAGACTTCTTTTTTTTATTCATTTGAAGCATATGTTATTATAATATGCCACGTGTATTTCATTTCGTTGCAGAGTTATGTATTTTAAAGAAACGTGACTAACTCCTGTTTATGAAATACTTTGTTGTAAATTATTCTTCATCACTTAAAAAAAATTTTTAATGCAGAATTCTATTTTTTGTAAAGAAAGACTTTGCTTGGAATCAGTTGGAAGATATGTTATTATAATTCCACGTGTATTTCATCTTGTTGCGTAATTACATATTTACCAAAAATGTAACTGATGACAGAAAATGATGCGTTACGAATTATTTTTCACGTTTTTTTCAAGAAATCAATTTTAATACAGACTTTCTTCTGGAAAAAAACTTCTCCAGACTTTTTATTTATTATGAGAAAAACTTTTTTGAATTTAAACATATGTTAGTATAATTTTACGTGTAGTTCAATTTATGTCATAATTATGCATTTTTCAAAAACGTAACTCTCTAATTGTTACGAAAAAATTTGTTTTAAATTAATCTTCATCAATTTTTTTCAAATTAATTTAAATACAGACTTCTTCTTTTTCCTTGAAAATAAAGACTTAATCAGACTTCTTATTTCTCTTTGAAAGAAAGTCTCCTTGGGAGTATACTAAATGCATACCTCATATGTAGCAAAACTGTATCGATGGGTGGTTAAAATATAGGTGAAGTATTGCTGAAGTTTATCTAAGAAGTATCACAGTGTAAAGAAATTTACGATCTAGTCCATCTCTCCATGGAACAGTGAAATGACATTCGGATATAAAATTATAATTTCCGACGATGAAATTTATTCGATCACCTTGGCACGTGGTCAATTCATTTAATCGAATAAATTAAAATAAACTCATAAATTAACACTATTTAAAGTAAATCTGTAGTCTCTCGCAAAATTTCACAGAAGGATGAAATTTTTACTTTTCACAGATTCGGGAAAATGTGAGACCACGTGAGGGTGGTTCAAAAATGCATGCTTGAAATGATGCAGTCGAAACTCAATAGTTTTTTTAAAAATCTCTATAAAATACAAATAAATTATTGCTTTTTTAATATTACTTGCATAATTATGTTTAATAATGCCGCAAAGAACCCGATTAGTGAAAAATTGGGCTCTCTACTCGGGAGCATTAGTATCCAAGGTTTTTTGTTTCAGGATTCATTCACTCTACTGACATTCTTCATCATGTAGTTCTTATGAAGTATTTGTCGCCAATATTTTCTGTCCTGGCATACCTCTTTAGATTCCCTTATGTCCACGCATTTTCTTATGCAAGTGTGGTTGTTTCTATTCCTTGTTACTCTCGGAGAAAAAGTTGTCTTAAAACAAAAGCATGGTCCTCTTGTTGGTTTTGTTTCGAAACACGTGAAAATTGTTTTTAAACAAACGTAATTATTTGGCTGTAAGACAAACTGCAGTTGGTCGGAAAAGGATAATATTTTATGCAAAAAGTTTTCTTTATGACAAATGAAAATATTCTAAACCTTCAATTTAAAAGGAACTTCCATTCGTGTCAAAAATCATCCTCTTTCGACTTCATTTACTTTACCTCGATGTATTTGTTTCGTCAGTCGCTCATCTTTTATTCTATCAACAAGCGCAAAACATATCAATGAATTTCTTTCATATTTGTTAACCAGAATCTGTTCTACACCACATTTTTATAGTATTATCTTATTACTAACTTCATCCATTAGTGTTTTACCGCATATATTGAACAGGAATTTCATGCTAATCGCTTTAATTTTTGTTTTATCCTTTTCTTGGTAGTTCCAGGTTTTGCTACCGTACATCAAAATGGATGTAAATACAGAATAAAATATTGCCCCTTCAGCTTTATTTGATAGACTTTTATTTCTAATAACTTGCATCTATTAGAAAAAATATTTAAGCAAAAAATCTCCAACAAACCACAGCGTCAAAAACTCGAAAAATCCAATCTATCATTCATGGAATTTCCTTTGATCCTATGAACATACTTATGAGTACACGTAAAACATGAAATGTTTTAGAGAAATTTTGAGTACCAGCTTGATACTCTAAGATAGATAAACGTATATTGATGATTATGAAAAAAATTCACAAAAACGTCTTTTCTTATTTTGGGAAATGCCCTCCCCCCCCACCTAAACTGTCCCTGTAGTAGATGGATGAACCCTTTGCATAACATCTAAAAATATTGTCAGCAAATTCTAAAATAAATAAATTGCCAATAAATAAAATGTTTTTTGTAACCTTAATGATTTGACTTGTAAGATTATAAATAATTTAGGATTAAATATTTCAATCAAATGATAATCTGATTACAAATTTTCAGGTTTTTATGACAATAATATCACTATATGGTTAGGAACCAGTGATTCAAGATCTCTTGAAAACCAATTTGTCGTTATTATATCCTCATGTTTTTTTTATGATTTCTTGTGAAGCGAAAAAAAAGGGTTGGTTACTTTTAAGTCGGTCTGAAGTGTATTTCGTAAGGAATAATTGAACGAATATTTGTAAACTTTTCAAATTTTAATATTTTTCTTTTACGTTGCACTCTCTCAAAATATTCTACACACATTCTTCTCTCGAAATCTCCACAATTTCAAATTTTTTGATATTATCGGATGAGCTGTTATTTATGATGATCAAAGTGCATAATTTTTATCCCGTTGATACGATATTTTGAGAAACAAATGAATGCTATTTTGTATCCAATATTTTAACCGTGCTAAAGGAAAGATGAAGTATAGCCTGTCCTTCAGCTAAATACTTCAAGCATGGAATTGTCTCATTTGCCTTAGATATTTTATAACTTGGTAGGCCAATCATTCATCATTTGCAAACTTATGATTTTTCATAAACATGAAATATTTCTTATTCTAACTCCACGTGTAGTTCATCTTGTTGTGTTGTTTTGTATTTGCAGCAAACGTGCCTGACACATAGTTATGCAATAATGTGTGATATATTCGTCTTAATTTTATATAAAATTAATTAAAATCCAGACTTTTTAATAACAAAAATATCTCTCCACACAAATTTTTGCTGATTAAAGGACTTTGGGCATCGGACAATGAGGCGAATTGGGCAGCGAACGATCTGGAACGCCGAGGGCCCCCACCAGAAGCAAGACTATTTGCGGGACATCCGAATGCCGAATTGGTATATGTAAATGGAGAGTATATGGGGGCAATTCTAGACGGAAACTTCGTGCCAAATGCTACAGGCATACCAAAACCTCATACAGCGGGTGCCGGTACTCAAGAGACTCGTCAAGAGGTACGGGCGGAACCGAAAGGTAAAGTGGGGTACATCAAATATTTGGATTTCAGGACTTGCTATAGCTTTCTATGAATTACCCCCCCCCCCCCAGTAATGGTCCAGATCTAAATTATGATTTTAAGTTTCACGATAGGAAGGGGAAGTGTGAACGTTAGATTCCCCCACCTGGCTGCCCGCAAGAAAAAGCCCCTTGCGTATAAGCACAAATGTCTTATTTTTTCTTCCATCATGAAATATGCCTCATTTCAGTTACTATTCACATTTGATTATCATCCTAACTAATTCATTATAGGTTCCAGTATTATTTCCACTTAAATCTGAAAATAATCAGTTTGACGTCAATTTAGAAAAACTCAAATATGTTAAATTAGAACTGGCCATAAGGGCCCTATTCTCAATGACGCCCACATATTTTTAAGACTTAGAAAACTGATTGAATTATTTATTTCTTTGACAAATATTTGAGAGATTCTATTAATTAGGTAAAGATGATTTTTTAAATTCTATCCCTCCTCCCACAAGCATTCCCAGATTACAAAGGATCTCAAAGAATTGAAAAGATTGCGAGTAATTTAAATGGATTTTAATAGGTTTCAAGAAATTTGAAGGGATTTCAAAAGCTTAATGAAAATACCTGTGGGAAAGTGGGGCATGATGCCTTACTTTGACTTATATTTACTACAAATTATGCGATTCAAATTTTCTTTTGATGTGTGCATTTTGAATGTGAAGCTTACATTATCAGGGAACATATGATCTTACTTTAAATCTCTTTTTATTTTGTTATTATTTGACAATTAATTAATTGATGGATGTCGTATTATATAATACAATTTTGAATCGTGTATTCTCACGAGGAAAAAGAATTTCAGACATTTTTATCATCAATTTAATGCTTTCTTATTATACAAAGTAAAGCACTATTGAAATATACAGGGTGCGTCGAGGTGCGGCTCTATATCCCACCAGTGACGGTGCAACATTCGAATAATTTTAATATATTTAAAACGGTTATAGAAACAAATTACGATACCAGCAGCTTGATAAAATGCTTCACCTATTAAAACTTGAATTTTGCATGCTTAAACTATTTTATGATATTTTGCAAGTAATTAATTTCAGCCAAAGACTTTTTCATTTGCTTCCGCCAAAAACGTTTTTTGACAATTACTCTTCTGAAACGTATTTTAAAACAGTAATTGCATGAAATATATATTTTTCGAAACAGAGAAAGGTAATTAATGTGAAAAAGCGAATATTAAAATGTAAAAATACAGGCATTATTTGTCATTATATTCGTACCCGGTATAGGCACCATACCCTACTCTCCCCTGCTTCTGAATTTTTTTCAAGCGATTTTACAGGAGCTTAAGGTACTTCAAAGAGATAAAAAATATTTTAAGAATTTTCATCAGATTTTGAAGGATTTTAAGTGTTATTAAAGTATTTTGACAAATATTAAGGGATTTTAAGGAATTAGAAACGATTTCCTCGTATTTAAAACTATTCGAAGATCTTTCCATGTTTTTTAAACAAGACATATGATTTCAAAGAATTTAAAAAGATTTGATGTAAAAATTAAATGTCTTTGCGAATTGCAAAGGATATCACGTGAGTGTTATTTTTTTCAGTAGATTTAATAGGTCTTGAAGAGATTTCGTCAAATTTCCAAACCTTTTAGGGAATGATAAAAGGCTTTGAAAAGGTTTCACAGTGCTTGAACGGATTTTCGATGATTTAAAGGGACTTTAGTGGTTTCACAAGACTTTCAAGTTTCTAAAGAGAATTTAAAAGATTCTAAAGCATGTACACAGATTTTAAAGGATTTCGTAGGATGGAAAAATACATCATGAAATTTCTAATTAAACATGAAAACCCCATGAAAACATTAAAAAACTGGTTGAACTCCTCCATATTCTGTCAAATATTTAAAAAATGTTATGAGATAAAGTAAAATCTTTTTATATTTAATTCAAATCTTTAAAATTCTTAGGAATCTTTCTGAGCCTCATGAAGCTCCTGAGATTTCTTAAATTTTAGTCAAATCCACTGCAATGTTTTAAGATCAATTAAATTCTACGAAATCCCTTCGAATTTTTGGTAATATATGAAACTCTTTTTAAATATTCTAAAATCTGTAAAAATTCTTAAAAATGGTTTAAAATTCAGTGAAACCCTTTGAAACCTTATATTATCTCGTCCAATCCCTGCCCGAGTAAAGATGCTTCGACACGAGTTCGACTGTAATTGCCCCCAATCAAGACATGCTGCCCGAATAAAAATACTTCGACTTGAGTTCAACTTGAATTTCCCCCAATCAAGACATGCTGAAGTCGAAAAGTTCGAATTGAGCATGGGTCAGTTTTGAGACAGAGCCAGACTTCAACTTATGTCTTGGAGACAAGTTTTTATCTCTTGAAGACATAAATTTATCTTTAGAGTCGAATATTTTACTTGTTTGCCGATAATACCTAAAATTTTGTTTGTTTTTACGTAATACAATCTCAGCCAAGACAATGCTTGTCTGGAATCAAGTAAACGTCGTCTTAGCCAAGACAAGGCTTGACTTAAGACAAGTGAACGCCATTTTACCTGTCGTGGCCATAAAAGTAAGACGAAGGCCTATGTCTCGATTTAGTTTTAAGACGCAGCCAAGCATAGATGTCTTGGAGACGAACTCAAGACATAACCAAGTCGAACTCAAGTCGAAACATTTTTACTCGGTATCCCGTGATTTCATTTTTAATATTTTGAAATCTTTCAAAATTCTAGGATTTATATGCGATGGATATCAAGAGTATGTATTCCCTGGAAATCTTCTAAATTTTCGTTTGTAGCAAAACAAATTGATATCTTTTTGATTTTACCAGTTTTAGCTTCTCCCGGATATTTTTCTAGAATAATAAATATTTTGTCTTAAAAATTTAGGAAATGATAGCGAACATGCTAACGGACGTCCCCAGACACTTTTTTGCGGGTTAATTAAAAAAATTTTTAATTTAGCAAAATGTGATCAATTTGCATAGCGCTTAGGAAATAGTATCGATTTTTTCAGTGTTAGATTCCCCCGGCTTTTTTTTAGGATAAGAAATATTTTGCCCTCAAAATCTGGGAAATGATATAGAACATGCTAACGGACGTCCCCACACACTTTTTTGTGTTTTTTTATCAAAAATTTTCTGATATTGCTAACAACGTGCGTGTATATTTCGAGGTTATGTGTGTTACAATTCACCCGAGCGTTACTTCCATACTACACAATATTTTTGGCTGAAAACTTTGGACTTACAAATAACCATAGTCACTAATCTCCCGGAACTAACCTTGTTTGCAGCCAATCAAAAAAGTTTATTTCATAAATAATTTCCAGATTATCGGAAAGACAGAGATGAGAAACGACGTAACCTCAAAATAATGCATATATGCATAAAGTTTTTATTTAGCACAATAATTTTTTTTGTTATTATCCTTCAAAAAAGAGTCCGGGGACTTCCGTTATGATATTTTATAGAATCTCCGAATTCAGTTTTTTTTTAATTTTCATTTTTGTGAAAAAAAGTCCGGGGAAACTGTAAGTATCACATGCCCCTAACTGGTTTTTAGAGATTTCGGAAATATTCAAGAGATTGTGTATGATATTCATGGAATTCAAGGGATTTGAAAGAATTTTTACAACTTTCAACAAATTTAAAGAAATTGGTACAATTTTTAAAATAATTTACTAGATTTTAAAGGATTTCAAGGGAATCCTCGATTCTATATTTACTGGAATCATTTAATATAAAATTTTACAGAATAAAACGGAATGAAGAATAAAAAGTATAAGAAGTAATTCTATCAGTCAAAACAGATGTTAATTAGTATATTTTTTATAAAATAATTAAATAGAGTAAACTTACGTGAGAAATAATTTAGACCCTATTTTTAAAAATCTTTGCAAAATCAATAAAAGCTTGCTTAGTAAACTCGCAATTTAGTGATTTAGTAATTTTAAGTTAGTTAATTTTTTGATCTTAAAAATATTCAGTAACTATATTCTTTTTAGAGCCAGATTTTCTTCCTGATGGTGCTGAGGTGTTTCGTCCTCCAAAAGGACGTATTGGATTCCTCTTTGATAAAAGGATTCATGGACCTGATGGAAAGGGTAAGTTCGAAAATAAATAAAATCCTAAACAAATATTGGAGATTTCTGTTTTAAATTTAGAATTTTTTTCTTAATTATGGAGTTCTAAGTTAATGATTTTTTTCACGTTTTAATTTAACCATGAGTATTTTTTCCATGATCAGGTATTGTAGGCGTACTTGCTGCACCTAATGGTGATTTAATTATATCCCAGGGAAAAGCTCTTGCAAAATATAATAATGGTTGGAAACCGTTTAAACTTCACCAGTAGGCAAATGAATTTTTCTCGATCAGCGGAACTTTAAAAAACATCATTTAATATAAAAATAATAAATGCAATCTGAAGGAAAAGTAATACAGAATTGTACCAAGAGTATCTAACTTTTCCTTAATTTGGGGTATTTTGGAGTTCTATAATTATGTTATTTAGATCTACAAGTTTATATTAACATTTATCACACTAAAAAGTGTAATCGTTTCGCACAGTGCGCGTATAAAATTTTTGCGATGCTGTAAAAAAATCAAAATATGATTTTACAATTAATATAGACTACTTCGCCCGATAGTTATAAATTATATATATTTTAATAGTTAAAATAGTCAACATTATGTTTTTTTTTTAGTTTTAAATAATAAAGATCGACTTGTTACTGAGAAAGAAATTAAAACTGATATTATAAATAAAGATATTAGCATGGAAACGAGTTCTTCTTTTAAATAATCTTGTAATAATTCACATTTTTTAAGAAGGTTCATTCCCATGCAGCACACCATCACAATGACGTCCTTGTTGTTTCCGAAAAAGTTACTGAACACTTTTTAAATTACAAAGTAGTTTAATTATCAGGGAATAAACACAGAGCAAAGCTAGTGTTAAATTTCTTGCAGGCAAAGTATTAGTGGCCTAAAAATGAGAAGTTTTATTCTTATATTTGTATTCTTAAACATAGGAGCACATCTATGAAAAATTTACAATTTTTTAATTCGTCATATTGGAGCCATGGGGTCTTCGTTAGGCTTGATGGGGAGACCATGAATTTTCACGGTCATATTCAGAGCCGCTTCCTCGTTAACACTTCGTCCTTGCTTAATATTCATCAATTTGGTTTTCAAATCTTTAGCTTCCTTCTTGACAAGTGTAATAACCTTATTTTTCACTTTGGAGCCGGATCCCAAGGAATCGATATGCATGGTGTTTTCTATAGTTTATTTTTTATTTGCGAAAGGATGGAATTAATTTGATAATTAATTTCGAATTAAGTTTAGCCGGAAGGTGGAGATCACTTGGCGCAAAGATGCGAAGAGGCTAGGGGGTAGAATGCCAGATTTTTCTAGGCAGCGACGGGGAAGGCAGTGAGAGGCACAATACATGCACCATCAACATCCTACAGAATAGTGGTCCCAGGGATCGCACTCAAATTGTCAGACACTACCTCAAAGTTGGCACTAGCGGGAAAAGGAGAAAATACCTTTCAAGCATCGTCCATTTGACCAATTTCAAGTTTTTCAAACAATTTTTTTAAGATTTGGATATTAGCAAGAACGTTAAGTCTCTTTCTTGATGTAACTACGTTACACTCCGAAAATGTATACATAGTTATGTAAGAAAGACAACCGTTAGCGTTTAATATAAGCAATAGTGAAAGAAATAATTAAATGAATAAAAAAAGTTACAATGCATTATAGAACAAGTCGATGGCACTTTCACGAAACAAAAATTTGTATGTAAAAAGAAAATTTAAAATTTATAGAAATACAAAAAATAGAAGAGCAGCAAATTCGCACGTCGGTACGCGATCATCATGACAGGACCAGTGCTGATTTTACGTTTATTATGCTTTTTTCGGCATTTTTAAGCTTTGTTATTGAATCAATAATAACATAAAATATTGAAATATCAGACTTCATAACACAAAATGTTCTGAAAAGAGAGCAACTGTGGAGATTTTCAACAAAAATAGGGAAATAATAAAGAAGTATTTTTATAAAATAAGAATAATGTTAATAAAATGTTTTAGAAAATATGAAATGGTTATAATTTTAAAGATTTTATTTAAATATATGTTGCTTTTTCAACACGATAGTTGTATTTTTAATCAACCAAAAAAAGGTTCTCTACCACAATATTTTAATTTTAACCCCAAAAAGAGAAATTTTCAACTTAATATGTGAATGTACAGCAGCAAAGAAAATAATGTTTTTAATTAATCAGTGTCATTGACGACAAAATGGTTGTACTTTCAATCAAAAGAGTCAAATGTTTAGCAGCGTAGTTCAATTTTTAATCGAATAGTCAAAATTTCAAGCCAAGAAGATGAATTTTAAAAAAGACTATACAAATTTCATCAAAAAAGTTCATCACCAACCAAAGCAGACAAGTTGTCTACCACAAAACATAAACTTTTATTCAAAAGGACAAATTTTTATTCAATAAGTTATATTTTCGACCAAAATATTACTTTATTAAATAGTTGAACTTTTAGACTTAATAAATGAATTTTTAGCAAAATAGTGCAATATTTAACCATATAGTCTAATTTTCAAGTTGCAATTATGAATTTCAACAAATGTTTATATTCAAAAAACAGTCAAATTAGAACAAAAACAGTTTGATTTAAGAAAATGTTAAAAATATTTTATAAATAATATGCTTTCAATGAATGAATGTATCTGAATTTTTAGATACATGGTAATTTAATTAAAAATAATTAACAAAGTATTGTAAATTCAATTATCATGCACCGGAAAAAGTTACTTGTACCAAGTGAATTTCATTTAGGTAAAGTAACAAAGAGATCTGACTATTACATTCTCATCAAGAGAATGTATTAGATTTTTGTAAAATTTGATCCCTCTCCCCCCCTTTTTTTTGTCAAATGTCTACGTTTTGAGACCCCCTGAATCCGAAAACGGGGTTCTACGAATGTGTCTGACTGCCTGTGAGTGTGGCTGCGTGTCTGCATGTGTGTAAGACTGTGTGTGTTTCTAGATTTTTAGTATATTAGCATGATAACTTTCGAAAAAATTGACAGATTGGACTGGCCTTTGGCATACTCGATTAGTATCGTAAAATAAAGGTCAAGTTCGTTAGCCAGCCATTTTAGATAAAAATTCAAAAAGTGAGCATATTTTGAAAATTTTTGAGACCACTTTTTTTCAAAATTTACCAATTTTCTGTACCAATATTCATAATATTCAAAAATACGAACAATTGATCCTAATGACCTTTTCTTATAAAACCGAAATTTACTAGAGTTATAGCTTTTACAAAATTCCAAAAAACACACGAAAATCAACATTTTAAGCCAAATAACGCACGATATGGAAAAAAGTCAAGAAAAAAAAAAGTTTCTTTTTTAATGCTATACAAGATTATAGTAAAAAAAGAGTTTTTGGTTTCTTCCCTAAAAGAGTGCCGCATATTGGGAAGAAAAATGACTTGTTTGGTTCAGAATAACGTACAGCCCACAAATCTTTACCTATTTCGACATAAAAAAATTGAAAAAAAGCTAATAAGATTTCTAAGAGAGTTGTCCAGCCTGATTTTGGAATAAGGTTTTCAATTTTTTTGATAAATAGACAAATATGACGGAAAAATGGAATTTTTTCTATTTGACGTTCCCGGTGCTCGTCAATAACAAGATGATGCTTGCAATCGCTTAAGTTACATAAAATAGCATTATTTAAAGATATTACACTATGAGACAACATACAAAAAAATTTGCCATCAACAAATTATTTTTTGAAAAACATTTTTCTACGATTTTCATAAATACACGTTTTTTCAAGTTATGTTGCAAGAAACAGGAATCGAAACAATATTATGTAAAAAAATTTCTCTTCTGATTATAATTGTTTATATTATAAACGAATTGAATGTACAAAAGCAGTCATCAGGTATTTTTCGACAGAGGTATTCGATTTTTCTATGCCCATTCTTTTTCATTTCGGAAATTTATGATAATTTTAGCAAAATTCATAATTTATTGATTAATTTTATGATTTTTAAAACAAATTTAATAAAAAATGCATTATTTGGGCGTTTGATAACAGAAAAATTCGGTTTTTTTTTAATGGCAGTGTTTTCAGTTCGGAACTTCATGACAATTTCAGCTAAATTCATAATTTGTTGATTAATTTCATGATTTTTTAAAAACAAATTTAATAAACAACTGCATTATTGGGGCATCTGTCAACGGAACATTTCTGTTTTGTTTCGATATCAGACTTTCAGTTGAGATATTCATAATAAATTCGGCAACATTCATGATGAGTTGACATATTTTATGATTTTTAAAAACAAATTTAACAAACAAATGCATTATTCGGACATCTGTGGACGAAAAAATTTGTTTCTTTTCGACTTCAGTTGTTTTATTTGGGAAGTTTATGATGATTTCAGCAAAATTCATAATTGGTTGATAAATTATAAACTCTTTAAAAATCAAATTTAATAAACAAATGCATTATTCGAGCATCTGTCGATGGACAAATTTTTTTTAATATCCTAATTAAAACTGTTGACATAGAAAGAAACAGATTTTTCTGTAGATAAATGCCTGATTAATGTTCATCAAATTTGTTTTAAGAAATAATAACATTTATTAACTCATTATGAATGTTGCTGAAATTGCCATCAAGTTTCCATCTGAAAAGACTGGCATTGAGAAAACCGAACTTTCTGCCGACAGATGCCCGAATAATGCATTTGTTTATTGAATTTGTTTAAAATATCATAAGATTGATAAACAAATGATGAATTTTGCTGCAAATATCACAAAGTACTGAATTTAAAAAAATGTACATCGAAAAAAACCAATTTTTCTGTCGAAGAATGCCTGATTACTGCATTTGTTCATAAAATTACTTGCAATATAACTAGAAAAAATATATGATTATAAAAAATCATAAAAAATATTTTTGTAACAAATAATTTTTTGTAACAAAATTTGATTGTTTAATAATATATATAATATTGGAACATCTTTAGTTAATATTACTTTATGAAACTTAGGCAATTTCAACACTTTTCCTGTTATTGACGAGCACTGTGAACGTCAAATAGATAAAATAACCATTTTTTCGTCATATTTGTTTGTTTATTTATAATAAATTTAAAATCTAATAAAAAAAATTTAGGCTCGACAACTCCGCCAAGCGGGCGGATTTTTTTCTCTAGCGTTCGGCTACTTTCACCGTTCTTAAAGTTCGATTCTTAGTCAACGAATAACATTTTAATATTTTAACATTTTCATAAAAATGTCATCTATTGTTACCAAAAAATTTATAAAGTAGTTCTTAGAATTTCTGATAAAAAATCAAACTTTTTTAACTTTATCGATTTTTGTAGGATAAGGCTTTCGAATTTGCAGCGTTACGAATAAAATGATTCTTGAACAACCTTAACATATTTGTACAGTTTTATCATATAAGCTATTACTTAGAGGAATATAAAATATCTCCGTAATTAATGTTGTGATTCGATCTCTTAAAAGCAAGAGGAAATCTTGCGATTCAGTGAAAACTTCTCTCCGTAAACTTTTGTTACGAAATTGCGATTTTTAAGAGGAAATATTGCAGACTTTTCATTTGTCAATAAAAAATCATCCTAGTCAACCAATTGGTTATGAATTGAGTCTTTCCTGCAGAATTAAAAAGAAAAGTCAAATTGACAAAAAAATTTTTATTAACCCTTTTCGGCATACATTTTTCGTGGAAACGAGTTTTCATGAAAATTTGTACATAGGGGTTTCTGGGGTCGCTGATTACGAATCTGAACTCAGATTTTGAATATTCAAAATGGCTGGCCCAATATAGCGGCTAACGTTTGGCATATTTTTTATTTTTTCTGAAAATTGGTATACGGGGTTTTTGGGATCACTGATCACGAATCTGAACTCAGATTTAGAAAATTCAAAATGGTGGATCCAATATGGCGACTTAAATTTGGAATATTTTTGGATTTTTTTAAAGAATTGGTATACAGGGGTTTTTTGGAGTCGCTAATCACGAATCCGAACTCAGATTTTGAATTGTTTTTTGAAAGTTGGCACAGACAGGGGGGTTGCTGATCTTGAATCTGTATTCAAAATGAGAAATATTTAAAATATTGAGGTTTGAAAAAAAATACACCTACTCACCTAAAACAGGGATTAGCATCAATTTTCTGAATTTTCAAAATCTTAATTCAGATTCGTGATCAGTGACTCCAAAAATCCTTGTACACTAATTTAAAAAAAAATCCAGAAATCTTTATTATTCTGACCGCCATATTGCATATGTCAGTCTGGATTTTTAAAGTCTGATTTCAGATTCGTGATCGGCGACCCCAAAAACATCTGTATACCAATTTTCAGAAAAAAATCCAAAAATATTCCAAGTTTCAAGCGCCATCTTGGATCCACCATTTTAAATTTACAAAATCGGAGTTCATATTCGTGACCACTGACCCCAAAAACTCCTGTGTACCAATTTTAAAATAAAATCCAAAAATATTCATAATTTCGGCAGCCACATTGGGTCCGCTATTTTTAATTTTCAAAATCTGAGTCCAAATTCGTATTCAGCGACCCAAAAACCTTTAGATACCTATTTTCATAAGGATATAATGGACAGTTTTTTCAATAATGAATTTTTTCAACAAAAAATGCTTTTTTTGGTCTTTGTTTATAAGTATTAACAAATTATTTTTAAAATTTAGACCCTTCGCACAAAAATTTCAATTTTCTATCATCCTCCGAGCATGAAATTAAAAAAAAATCTGTGTAAAATCCAATTAAAACTACTCTGAAATCGCAAAAAATGATATGAAAAAAGGTGGGAATACGGTATTCCCACCATGCTGCAAAGGGTTAACTGATCTCCTTTTGCATTATTCACAATATCTTTAAATGTTCTTAGGAATCTTTCTTTTTTCTTTAAATTATTCTCAATTTCTTCCCAATTTTTCCACCTTCATGTGAATTTGATCTTTGCAGTATATTATCCAGATTTTCAATTTTTCGTTTCCTAGTATAATTTGACTGCTGAGATCATTTTCGAATCCTTGTATTTATATTACTTTTATCGTTTTTGGAAATGGTATATTAATTGAAAACCGCTAGTTTAACAATTGCCTGAATCTCATTTAATTTTTCTCCCCAATTCATTATTTAGAAATAATTATTTAAGATTGCGCTATAATGTCCTGCACAGTTTTTAAAGTTTACTAAAAACGTCATCAATGGCAAAATATGTGATGTACAACCACCTGAATTTAATAAATTAAATTTGGCCATGTAATTCGGAAAAAATATTGATAATAAAATAAATGACGAATATTTTTATTTTTAGTACATAGGAAAATGTTTGAAATGGATTTAAATAGTCCATATTAATTATAAATGTTAGTAGGATCAAATTATATAAGGAAAATGGTTTTAATAAAAAATTGCTTGGAAAAAAGTATTGATAGTATAATATAATCAAAGCAAGTTTTTTAATGCCTAAACATTGTATAAAAAGTATCTTCAGATATTTTATCATGAATACCTTCTATATTGCCTAATTTTTGTTTCTTGATTTATTATTTGGCAGTTCAGCACTATCAGCTAGAACAAATATTACGTTTGAAGCGATGATAAAGAGATTTTGAGAACAAAGCCAAAGTAAAATATTTTTTATTGACTCATCTACGAATCCAACGAACATTCTAGATCTAAGTAACTACAAAAGTTTTTCGTGTAATAATAAAGCTGCGTAAAAGTTAGCGATTATTATACAGGTTGTTTTTTTATCTTGAGATATCGAAATATCTCAAGAAATACGCATCCAACAAAAAAATGTCAGCAATTAAAGCTTTTTATTTTCGAGGGGTTAAATCAACTCCGCGAAAATTTGCCCCATACCTCACCCCCTAAAGGCGGGAGGTGGTATCTTTAAAATCTTATTGGTCAACCTATATTTTTTATTACAGATTCAGAATTTTCATAAACAATTTTTTAAGTTTTATTCAAAATTTTTTGTTTTATTCGCGCCAGATGACGATCCATTCGCAAAAAATGACATGAGGGTTGGATTATTTTATCTTATTTAATTTCATTTTAGTTAGATTGGCTCTCTCAGTTTCTTTGATTTGCGTAGTTTTCTTGTGCTGTTTACGTTCGTTCGGGTTGGAGTAGCTGTGATTCATACGTTCGTTTAGATTCGATGTGTTGGTTGCGCTCGCTTCGGTTCATTTCGTTGATTGCATTCACTGAATTTTTTTGCTGCATGCATTTGGGCTGGCCGCATTTGTTGATTTAGTTTTTGTAAGTGTTTTTAGTTAAGTTCGTTTAGCACATCCAAACCAACCCAAGCAAATGTAAGCGGCAGAACCAGATCAACCTAAACGAACAACACTAACCCAAACCAATGCAACTTATAAGGGCAACCCAAATGCACAAAACTAACACAACAAAGTGAACCGAAACCAAAGTAAACAACATATTTAAATTCTAATTTAAAAGAACGAAGTAACACATCCAATCTAACCCGAATGATCGCTAGCAGCACAACCAAACCACCCAAATCAAAGAAACCAAGACAACCCATCCAGCCCAAGCGAACGTAACTAAGATATAAAATCCAACCCAAACGAACATAACCAATACAAAGAACTTAAACCCACCAGCACTTACCAACCGAACAAACCGACCATTTATCTCTTTTATCTTTCGTTCGGAAGCGCAATCCTTGAATAATCAACAATGTCATGTTTCCCCACTGCATCTCCATCGCCCTCTTTTCCTCAGGCTATGGGGTGTGTGGTAATATTTTACAAAGTTTTTTTGCCGTCTCAAAATCAAAAATTTTTTAACAACGACCTTTTTTTTGTCGGATGCGTATTTCTTGAAATACTTCGATGTCTTAAGGTTAAAAAGCACCCCGTATATAGCAGTTGCTTCGTTCCAAATTCATAAGTTAGAATTTAAGGAATTTACCTCGCGAAAATGAAGATATTTGTTAGAACGCTACTACTTCTTATCTGCATGCGGTTATCATTAATTTTCGTGCTATTTTAGTTTTGAATACAATACCTTTATTATATTTGTCAACAGCTTCTTTCTAAAAGTTCTCAATCAATAACAAATGTTAACTTTTGTTAGATTTAAAAACTTTTAAAAGTACTTTCCTTGAGATAATTCAAATTAAATTGCTATGTATGAACTTATATTGACGAAATAAAATCGTTTGTGTTCTAAATTATTTAATCTTTGAAGTATTCTTCAACTTTTTAATATTGTTTAATTCTGCGCACTACAATGAGCACATGTCATCTTCTTTATTCAATTTTCTACGAATATTGAATTATCCTGTGTTTAATGTGTCAGAATTTTAAATCGTAGAATCTTAATACTTTTTTTATTAAAGAATATTTAAAGAAAAATGTGTAGAATTTCTCTTGTTCCTATAGTCAAGTACTATACTTTTAATTTTTGAGGGCAGTCCGAAACAATCGAATTTTAAGCAATCAAATCCTAATTACAAATAATTTTATTTTTTAATCAGGACAAGTCTACAACATTTATTTTGTTCTCAATATAATAAATAAATAATATGCCTATCCTTCAATTGAAGCTTATTCATTTAAAAAAGTTGAAAAAATAAACATGATCGTTTCATACAGTGATTTAAAAAAACCCACTTTTTGATAATTCTAAATAAATGAAAATTCCCGAATAATACAATTCCCGAACGTTTAATAATAATACCGAATTTTTAATTTTCAGGATAATATCATTAGAAAAAATAATTTCTTAATTATAAAATATCCCACCCTGTCAAATGTTCGCTCTAAAAAATTGCTGAATTTACACAATTAAATAAAACAGGTGTTAAATTAACATTATTAATTTACTAAACATTAAATTACGAAATTTTTTAATCTCAGACAATTTTTTCTAATTTCAACTGTATTTAAAAAATGGTTTTGAGTAGAAGTAACAATAATTGGGAAAAAATCGTTAATTCTAAATGAATGCTTATGAGTTATTAAATCAATTTTGTTTAAATTATTAAAACTCTACAATTTTCTATTTTGTGGAATTTTTCAGTATCGAATGTTTTATCATTTCGCAATTTCCATCGAAAACTTTATATTATTGGGATATTTATTTTTCGGGATTTACTAATAGTCTCTGAATTTTCAATAAGGCATAACTAGGTCCAAATTAACTTTTAATAATTTTTAAACCCTGATGGACAAAGTAAGTAACGAGATATTCCTAAAAGAACGTGGTGCAGAAGAGACGCTAGTAGACACATGGGAAAGAAATCGGTTAAGATGGTTCGGACATGTCGAGAGAATGCCAAATGAACGATTAACGAAACAAGTGTATCAAGGTAAAGTAAATGACAGCGTGTCCAGAGGTAGACCGCGGAAAAAATGGTTAGAATGTGTGAATGAGACCCTACTTAGAAGAGACATAAGAAGTCACAGATACACGAGAGCCTGCATGAAAAAATGCATGGAAATAAAAGAAGCTAGAGAAGTATGCCAGGACAGGAAACTATGGCGGCAAATAGTCAATAAAAAGAGTGTCAGTAGAGTGAATGACGCCTGAAACAAAAGACCTTGGCTATTAATGGACCCAAATGGGGAACCTTACATAACGACTTCGTGAGCTTCTTCGCTTACGGTGATTGCTAGAGAGATTGATCATCAACCTGGGTCGAAGCAGTGTTGCGGAACGGACGTGTTATTTACTTAAATATCACGAGAATTCTGGATCAATCTGAAAAATCTCTATCCCTTCCACACACTACTCCTTTCCCCTACCGAGTGAGTCACGCCTACCCCGAAAGGGAAATGGCTTGATGGTGCAATAATAATAATAATAATAATAATAATAATAATAATAAGAATAATTTGTATTATTAGTTATCGCCGCTATTTCCACATACAGAAAATCAGGATAATTTTTGTACTTAAATCAAAACATTTCGAAAATTACAAATTTTAAGGCTTGCTATAATATCTTTTTCCTTTAATTGATGAACAGGATTTCATTCCTTCTTAGTGGTTTATGTAGTAATCTTTTTAATTCACCATAATCATTTGACTACCAATGCTTGATCTGTTATTACTTCGCTTATTTGTCTAGTTGTCATAATTTTATTCGTGTCTTTTCCGTATATTGTCCAGATGTTCAATTTTTTGTTTCCTTGTGGAATTTTACTGGTCAGATCTTTTTCTTCTCCTTCTATTTATATCATTTCGCTCGTTGTATAAAACAAGAATACCGATTTAAAATCCTTTGATTGTGAAATGCCTGAATCTCATCCAATCTTTAACAAAATTCGCGTATCTTTTAATCCGATAAAATTAAAGCTTTCTACGAATTTCCAGAACTTTCTATATTTTTTTCTGAGAGCTAATACATTTCAAAAAAGTTATTTGTGCCCCCTTGGTTCTCACTTTCGGATTTTTACCTATCGACCGAACAAAAGTGAAATATTAAAATAAAAGAGAAAGTAGTTTTTGTTCTTTAAATAGACAACTACATCTACGATTCATAGATTTTCATATATTTAAATCAGGCTCCCAATCTACTAAGTTTTCAAATTTCAAATTATTTCCAGGCCATCGTAATTTTACAGGGTCTCCAACTAGTTTAATGATTTACAAAATTTGAATCGATTTCAAGGGACTTCGTAGATTTCAGGATATTTTATTAGATTTTAAGTAATTAAATATTTTTAAGCGATCCTAAAAAGGTGTCAAAGATATCAAAGGATTTTAAAGATTTCTAAGGATATTAGGCAATTTTAAAGAATTGATAAAACTCTTTAGGAAATAAATAAAATCGAATGTAATTTTAAAGCAAATAAAGAATTTATTATGATTTTTAAGAATTTTTTAGAATTGTCGAAAGGGCCAATAAACAGAAAACGATAGTGAGTTTCTTTATTGACCAAGAATTTTCTTACATTTTTAGTAGAAATACCTATCTTATCACTGCAAAAATCAAAATTTTCATATCAAATGATTTAATTTAATTTGAAATAAGTTCGATTATAATATTTTTAATAATACGTAATTCCAAAATATTTTACATTTCAAATTTTTCATTTTTGTCTTCATTTTTAAGTCTACATTTTTAATTTTAAGTAATGTATTGGTAAAGTCTCAAGCAATTAGAAATTAAAAACGCTTAAAATTGATAATGTTTCATCAAAAAAGTTTCAGGTAGATCAATTGTAAATACAAATCAAATAATTATTTCTAAAATAAAATTGTAGTTCGATTACTGAAAATTGAGTAATAAACATTTTTACAAGACGATTTTGAAACTGTTTTAAGTTAAAAAATCTACTGAATACAACGTTAAAAATTAAATTACTGCAATTCGCATGCCTCAAAAGTGTAAAAAATATAAACGTCTGATTAAAATTTTATAAACTAGTTTAAATTTAAAGAACTTGAGGTTACAAGCTTTATAATTTAACGCTATTATGTAATTTGAAATAGTATTCAGATACCTCAATCAAAAGTAGTCCCCTTTTAACCCACTGAATTTAAGGGTTCTCATTGTCAAATTTTTTTTTATTTGAACAAATTTGGCTGTTCATCTAAATCAAGCAATTTTAAATTAAATGTTCAAAACTAAACAATTTAAAACTAGAATGTTTGAAATAAAAAGCAAATGAGTCGTTCACATTTCTGGGTGCTAAATTTAAACCGCATACGTTAAAGTTTTTCAGTTTAGCCACATTTAATTAACAATGTGTTTTATATGTGAAAATTATTAAGCGTTTGAATATCAATTTTTTAAATTGAAAATGTTTTTGAACTCATAATTCAAAATTAAACAGATTTAAACTTGAGATCCTCAATTTGAAATTTAGTTTTCAAAATGAAAAAATTGTCAGCCTTAAGAGATCAAATTTTCTCATTTCAATGACGCTGACTTCCAGACTGAATCAAGGAGTGATAGAAATATCTTATCGTTATTTAATTTTAAAAAAATTACACATATACTACTGAGGCGTATCTGTGAGTAAAAAGCCTTTGAAAAAAATAAATTTTACGAAATTTGACCACCTTTTCCGAGTTTAATATTTTAATCACTGTGGATTGCCAGCCATTTCAAAATTTTCCAATTATTTTCCAGAGGTGCTACTCATTTAGAAATTGTCTCGTTTTTCTTATTTCCAGTGAGAAATTGGTCATAATGACACAAAAACAACTAAACTAGTACGTTCTAGTGAAAACTGCTTAAGGCATTGTTAAGATTTTTCCTTAATATGTGCTTAGAAAAACTATATTATAGCCATATATTAGTAGGATTTATCAATATATCCCACACATTTTAACTACAATTTATTTTTATCACCTTTAACGATACGGTTGTTTTATTTTAAGTAAGGTAAAATTGCTTCAAATGTGTAAAATATGTGTAAAAACGTTACATTTTTATAGTCAAGCGAAAGCATGTGTAAAAAATGAGAATAATACATTCTCATATTAGAGTGCGAATGTTTAATTGTCAGATGTCGTATGATACACATCTGCGTATAAGCAATTTTTAAGCAAAAAATTTAAACATTTCAAAATACATTTTCGAAATTCTTATGTATTTGAAAATTCTTATTTATTTTGTTTTGAAAAATAATTTTTCACATGTAAATATGTACCATCGCTGAATGACGAATTTACCGGAAAACAGGGAGGGTCCAAAAGTTTGGTAGAAGGATACTGAAATATTCTTGTAAGTATCTGATCAAAAGTTCTAGATAGAGCCCGACTAAAAGAGCATTATAGGAAAAGTGTGGCCGTCTCTATTCTTCCCAAGCAGCGTATGTTGGAACTAGGGAAGCTCAGCGGATCCTTTTGAAATCCTGAGCAAAATTTCGAATGGACACTTTCTTTTTTTAGTGTATGTGGTACAAAATTGTCAAATTTGCACTGGGCACAATACGCTTAAGTTACGGTTCTGACTGTAAATATCGCTTACAGATGAACCAAAAAAAAGGTTGCGTAAATGTAAATAATAATTGCAGCTATTACAAGATAACGGCAATATAGGTGCATATATAAGCAACACGCAGGCATGCAAGATCTTTTCGGTTACAGCTTCATAAATTCTTTAAATCCAGTAATTTGTTTCAAGAGAAATGAGAAATATTATTTATACCTTGCTCTTTACTATTGTAATAATTCTTAACTATGGGGGTAAGTAGATAGCAATACAGTTATAAACCAATAATGTATTAAAATGTCTTTAATCAAGATATTTAATATAATCAAAAATTGCTTCTTCGTAAAACATGTAATTTAAATAATTTGAAACATGTTTTAATAGTGCCACGTGTATTTCAGCTTGCTGCGTAATTTAGTATTTGTAGGAAACGTGTACAACTAATTTTCATAAAATCATTTGTCATAAATTATTCGTAATCGTTTTTTTACAAAAACTATGTAAATCCAAACTTCATATATTTTTTATTAAAAATAAAAACTTTTAGAACATACTTTTGCCTGTTCTTTCAAACTTTTGAAACATATGTTACTATAATGCCACGTAAATTATCTTGCCATCTTGCTGCGCAGTTATATATGCTTAGAAATCGTATCTTATTACCTGTTACGAAATCATTTGTTGTAAATTATTCGTTATAATTTTTTATGAAAGATATTTAAATTCAGACTTCACCTTTTTCTTTGAAAAGAAAAACTTTTACTGCAGACGTTTCTCTTTTCTTTGAAAAACAAAACTTTTCTTCAAATAATTTGAAACATATGTTATTAAGATGCCACGTATACTCTATTGCTATCTTGCTGCAAAATTATTTATTTCTTGAATTCGTGTCTTACTAATTGTTGCAAAATCATTTGTTATACATTATTCCTCATCATTTTTAATGAAACATATATAAATCCTGTATTAATATTTTCTTTTTTAAAGCGTTTAATGCAGACATGTTCTATTTGTTTGAAAGACAAGCATTTACTTTAAATCAATTGAAACATATGTTATGATAATGCCATGTGTATCATATCTTGCTACGCCGTTATGTATTTTCTTTAAATCACTTGAAACATATGTTATTATAATGCCACGTATACTATCTTGCCATCTTGCTGCGCGATTATGTATTTACTGAAAATGTGTCTTACTAGTTCTTGCAAGAATTATTTCTTTTAAATGATTTATTATCATTTTTAAAAAATCATATTCAAATCCAGACTTCATCATTTTTTTTTTTAAAAGAAAAACAATTAATTTTGACATGTTATTTTTCTTTGAAAGAGAAGCCTTTGCTATGAACCAATTGAAACATATGTTATTATAATGCCACGTATATTTCTACTTCATGCGCAGTTATGTATATCCATAAAACGTCTGTTACTTATCGTGAAAAATTTATTTATTATAAATTATACTTTAAAATTATTTATAACTAAAATTTAAGTACAGACTTCATATTTATCATGGAAAAGATACACGTTGAATCCAGAAATCTTCTTTTTTTCGAAAGCCAAACCTTTCCTTTAAATTATTTGAAACATATGTTATTATAATGCAGCTATTAACGTTATTTTTTCTGTAAATCGTGAGAATATATTCTTTCCTGCAATTAATTATGAAGTTAACAAAGTTTATGTACAATATTTGATTGCTTAAGATGTTGTAAAATTATTTAAACAACTATTAATCAATTACTTGTGCCTGTTCATTGGCAAGGTGGAGAAAAGTCTGAATTTCACGAATCTCTTACACCAGTTCGCTTATTATTATTTATTTTCTTATTTCAGAAAGTACACTCTATATTATTTAAACAATAATAATTTGCTTATACTACTTTGTACTACTTTTTTCGACTTTTTTGGAAATCTATCTTTTTCTATTAAAAATCCCATGTTAAGTTCAAAAGCCCAGGGGCACAGGTTAGACCTAAAAAAAATAAAGCTATTTTTTCCCAGAAAAATGAACGAATTGGGTGAATATTCTCTAGTAAAAAAAACTAAAAAGTACTTGAGCTTTATCATACAAAAAAAAAATCAAACAAACAGTTTGACAACTTTTTTGAGTTTGAATTTCACATCCAGTTTTTTTTCGAAAAAATCATGTACTTTGAGTAATTGAATAATGTTTTGTGAATTTATAAATATTTTTTCTAACAATAGGAACAGAGAAAAAAATGGATGTTGCCCCTCCCCCATACTCATCAAATATGGCGGCTAACTGTTTGAAATTTTAGAAGTTTTTTTTATTATGTGCCCTCAAATGGCTAGCTTAACATCTGATTCCCTTCAGGGGCATTTTTTGCATTTTTACACAGCTTAAAACCTAGTCCACCTGGACTTTTGATAGAAGCCACATTACCCCCCTCTCCAACTCTCTTCGTGGTATATAGATAACCCCTTCTCAAAAGATCCAAAAATATTGTATCTCTTTCTTCAGTTTTGGCCTCTAGTTATTTATTGTTATATAGATTATTTATTCTCATTATTATTTTTACTCAATTTCACTCAATTTCTAAAACTTTATACATCTGAAACATTTGATCTCCATAGATGTATTTTTATTTATTTGAAAAAATGCTTACAATGAATTTGTTTAACAGCCTTGATGAGAGAACATGCAGAGTGTGAAAAGTTGCCAATTTTAAATAAAGGTTTTATTTGTGTTTGACTTTTTGAACCAGATACTCCCTAATACATCAATAAATATTGTTAGCAACTTTTGAATTAAGTAAAATGCAATTAAGTACAATAATAACTTCAATATGAATTGTTTGAATTTTGTTATATAAATTATTCAGAACTAAATATCTCACCTAAATAATAATTTGTTTGCAACTTTTCCTCACTGTATGACGATAATACTAAATGTTTAGGAATCAATGATTTTAGATCTCGTACAAATCAATTTTTTATTATAGTTCCTCATGTTTTGTGATGAATTCCCATAAATCTGAAAAGAGAGCTGGTTACTTTAAATTCCGAAGTGTAATTCCTAAAAAAAAAAAATTGAAGGAATTTTATGGAACTTCCAAATTTATTATTTCCTTTTTGCGTTGCACTTTCTCGATAAACCTTTCATATACATTTCTTATTATTCATAACGTTCTCCGCAACATTCTTCAAATCTTTGACACCGAGAATTTTCTAACTCTAATCACCCTATGTGTTTGGGGTGAAGAGGTGGAACCACGAACGTCCAAGAAGTCGTTAATGTTTGCCACGAACGGACACCCAGGGCCAGTTGGGCAAACATGCGCAGTGCTGTTTGCGCTGTCACGTGTTCTACCCACTCCCCTATGTTATATTTTGACGATCTCGATGCATATGTAAGATATGTTGATGTTTATATTTTATTTTGTTTGGTGTGTATCGCGTTACTTTATTAAACACGAGAAGGAAAATGCCATAAAAATACTAAAAGTATTAGAAAGTGTAAGTACTACAATGATATTATTATCATCATTCGTTATGTTAAGCGATGGGGGGCGCCCCTTCCAGCCAGAATAACAGAATAAAATGCAGTATCAAAACAACGGATATAAAACATTGCAGAATTCATTAGTTGTTTATTTTAAGAAAAATGGTGGTAAAATGGATGTGAAATATTTGCAGAAGAAGAATATGCAAGTATAGCGTAGTTGATTGTAAAAGGAAGTCATCGAACGCTGGTGTTATTTTACATATATTACCGAATATGTCAGATATTGTTGTGCAGTGGATTAAGAGTATCAACACAACAAAACAATATTACCATGACTTTTTTGATCTATTACCATTTTTGCTCTTACTTTAGCTGTAACAACTTTCACCTCATGAGGAAGAATTCTGTGTGACTCTGTTGCTCTTACACACAGACACATTATTTATAACCTATTTTCAGTTTTTTCAATCATTCCGCTAGATTAAATATGAGCTGAATAAGTAAGATTTTCTCCGTCTTCGAGTCTCTGCGATCCATCATCCACAAGTGTTAGAATATCCGATATAACAAGTATAAAATTTATAATGACGATTACATGTGTATGGGTTTCAAAAGCAGAAATTTGAATGGATTATTTTGATACTAAATTTAATTCTGTTCTTCTGGCCACTAGGGCCGTCACCAATCGCTTAACATGACGAATTTGTATTATAATCACTTCAAACTAACATCTTCATTTCTTACTGGCCCTGCTGAACACCAGAACATCTTTAAGAAAGTCAGGGATAAAGTTAATATCTGTAAAGAAAATGTTGTGGGTTATTATGTTCGAAATAATTAGAAACTTCCATAGGGCGTTTTCGTGGCAACCGCCAATGCGCATGTGCGCGGAACTGGCCCTGGTCATCCATTCGTGGCAAACATTAACGAATTCTTGGACATTCGTGGTTCCACTCCTTACTTACAGGCATACTACTCCTTACGACTTCTTCATGATCACAATAAAGTGATGCCTCATACATCCAAGAGAGAATCTGAGATCCTCTGCAAGAGTGACAGCGCCAGGGTTGGAAATACATTGTAATATTTATACACGTTACCCGAGTATACGTAACTACATGATAGAAAAATGGGTGCTACATTTGACAAGTAGACGCTGAGGATTAATGCCTTCTGTATAACCATATTCAAGGAGGAAATTCGCCTTCCAGTATTCATATAATAAACTTAAATTATCTTATTTGAAAAATTCGAGTCTGGGCTTATGAAGCGGGAAGGGGTGTGGCCCCCTCCGGATCCGCGCCTGACAGTAAAATTGTGACCCTATGCCCCATGGTATAGGTTAGGCTGTCGGAAATGCAAGGCCATTTCATCCAAAGCCCAGCACCATACCCCACTCACACCTGTATTTCTCGAAAAAGTATCCCAGTGGGCACAAAGTTTGGCGACGTCTTTAGGACATCGTTACGACATCTTTACGACAACTTTACTACATCCTATGTCCATGTCGTTTAGGTGTCTTAACGATATCGTAAGTAAGTCGCATGATGCCTTAAAGATGTCGTAACGATGTCGTAAAGACGTAGCTAAATATTGCGCCCACTGGGATCAGACTAATAGTTGCAAAATCATTTTTGATGAATTATTCGTCATTGTTTTTCATAGTCAATTTAAATTCAAAGTTAATGATAATATAAAGATGTCTTTACACAAATGTATTCTGATTAAAGGACTTTGGGCAGCGGACGATCCTGACCACCAACTGCCTCCGCCAGGGCCGAATAGATTTTCGGGTTATCGGAATGGTCATACGTTTTTTCTCAATGGACATTTTGTTGGAACAATGGTAAATGGACGATATGTGGAATTTCCTGAATACATGGCCGCTGCCAGAGCTGAAACTAGACCGGTAGTTCTGAGACCGAGAGGTAAAGTGGTGCACATGAAATATTTTAATTTCAGGACTTGGAATTGCTGATTTTGAATTAAAAGACCCTCCTTCCCCGAATAAAGGTCAATATTTAAATGATGATTTGAAATTTTTCAACTGGAGGGGGAAGTGTGACACCCTTATTTAAATCTGTCTTAGGTTTTGTAAAATAGGGCTGAGTCGAAGTCAGGTGCCTATAGGCACATGTTAATCAACCTGAGGATTTAGAAAACAAATTTAATGCTTTACTTCTTTTATAATTATAAGGGAACGTTTACTTATTACGTAAGGATCATTTTATAAAGTTTTAGAGCCTAACCCTCCAAACTAATTTCCTGATGTCATGGATTTTAAAGAATATAATAATATAATGTGTTTCTGAGAAAAATGGTTCTTCTTCCGTAATTCGTTCAGTTATCATATTAAATATGTCATAATTTTCCATTTCTGGAACAAAACTTTAAAATTAAAACTTTTTTGTACTATATTTTTTTATAAATAAACAATTTTAAGACCCTCTTCGCATGCTCAATGGATACTAACTGATTAAATATTCTTGTGTCGAATGCAAGATCAATATAAATCTGGCATTACTTTAGAGTTGTTATAGTTTATAGAACAAGCACAATAAAGTCCGCCAGAGATGGCAGTGCGGTCGCCATGAGCTACTGCGCATTTGTTAGGTTCGCACTACCTTGTTCGCGTTTGGAACTAAATTTTACGTATTTAAACGAATTATTTTATTACTTTAATAGTAATTACAAAGTGAATAATTACATATTTATTATTTTGTCTAGAATTTTAAATTGTTGTTATTCAATTTTTAATTTGCAACTAAAAACAATATGTTTTTATTTTGCACAAAATATTTTTTTTAACTCTTCTTTTTCGTATTTATATGAATCAAAAATTTCAAACTCTTTTTCATGGATAATAATAATAATAATAAATTTATGCTGACTTTAGCAGATTTCAAATTGCATTCATAGTGCACGCATGTATGTTTCGGTTAGTTCGGAATTCCATCACGGGGTGATTGTACTCATTCTGATATTGGCGACGCATTGTGCACGCACTATAGGCGCATCCGTAGAATGCTCTTAGATGTGGTGCATTCTTGCAAGCATTTCTTGCACGCATTGACGTGCGCGAAAAGTGTGCGTACAAATTTTTAACTGGGAACTGACAGATAAGAATCTCCTTTTCTCTCCAAATTATTGAAGGTAAACGATGATAGATAGCGCTGGCGTCGTTATTCTCGCTACATCTCGAATAAAAATGGAGCGATTATAAAGCGAAAGATTATCCAGCCAAGGTTAAGAATTGTAAATTAACTTTGACTAATGTAAAGTTTATCTGGTAAGGTTAATTTTTATTGCGGCGAATCTTTCACCTGCAATCTCAGAAAATCTCTTCGAATTCCTTTACATATTTAAAATTTCATAAGAATTCCTTAAAATCAGTTAAAATCCTTCAAGTATCTGGAAATATTTGAATATATATAACGGGATCACTTTAAATCTTTAAAGCTTACTTAAGATTCATGAAAACCCTTCAATTCGAAGGAATTTTTCCGATACGCTTGAAATCTCTTACATTATATCTACATTTACTAAAATCTTTCAGGAGCCATTCAAATTCATGGATATTTATTCAAATTCTTTGTAATTCTGTTGACTTTGTTGACATTTTACGAAATTCATCCAAAGCCATAAATATATTTACTTTGAAATGCTTTGAAATCTCTTAAGATCCTTTGAAATCCCACTAAACCACTTAAATTCATTAAAATCTTTTACATGCCGTTAAAACTCCTTAAAAAATCTTTGTACATTGCGAAATATTTTGAATCGTATAAAATCCCTTAAATTTTCATTAAATTTTGCAGCTAACTTTAAAATTCCCTCATATGCCTAAAAATTCCTTAAAATGTTTCTGTATCTCTTGAAATCAATTGTAATCCCGTGATTTCTCGTGATTTATTTTTAAATACTTGAAAATTCCGTAAAAACTTTAGATCTTTTAAAATGCCGTTTGCAGTTAAAAGAATTGATATATTTTTGATGCATGTAGTAAAAACATAATCTTACTCAAGAAAGGGGCATCATAAAAATCTTTTGAATTTTTTCAAGCAGAAGGTTTCAAAGGACTTCTTAAGATTTCGATATTTTTCATTTAATTTTAAAAACTTTTAACTCATTTTTAGAGATTTCAAGAGATTTCCGTCGAGTTGAAAGGATTTTTATGAGTTTGAGAGGTTTCAAGAGATTTTGTATGATATGCATGGAATTCAAAGGATTTAAAAAAATCTTCATATCGCTTAAAAAATTCTAAGGTCTTTATATGATTTTCAAAAGAATACACAGGATTTCAAAGCATTACAAAGATTTCAAGGGAATCCTCGATGGAATATTAATAAGAAGTATTTAATAGGTAAAATTAAATAATAATAATAAATAAATACGAAGAATTGTTAGAAATAATTTTAACAGCCAAAACAGATTTTACTTAGTATATTTTTAAAAAATTTGACAGAGGAAACTTTCATAAGAAATGTTTTGCCCCCCCTCCCCTTCCCAAACTCTTTAAAAACGCTTGTTTGATCAAAAAATGCTTGCTCAGCGGATTCGCTATTTAATACAATTAAGTTTTTCTAAGGTTATGAATTTTTAATATTTAAAATAATTTGTCACCATATTCTTTTTAGCGCAAAATTATCTTCCTGATAGTGCTGAGGTAATTCGTCCTCATAAGGGACGTATTGGATTTCTATTTGATAAACGGATTCATGGACCTGATGATAAGGGTAATTCACAAAATAAATTCAATCTAAAACAAATATACGAGAACATTTCTTGAAGCGCATAACTTTTTCCCTAAATATGGAGTCCTAAATTAATGATTTTTTCACGTTCAAAATGTATTAATGAGTATATATTTTTTCCATTATTAGGCGAGGTAAGGGTGCTTGCTCCTCACAATGGTGATTTGGTTATAGTTAGTGGAAAAGCTCTTGCAAAATATAATGAAGGTTGGAAAGAGATTATAGTGCCCCGGAACTGAAAAAAACACATGGTTTGATGAAAACCTTAAAAATACAATTCAAAGAAAAAATACTTTAGAATTGTACCTTAAGTTTTCAGTTTTTCTCAATTTAGTGTTATTTTGGAAACTTATAATTATATTCATTTGTTTATTTATAACTCCTATCCAACTATTAACATATAATTATTTGGCAGTAGCACCCAATTTTTGGGGATGCTATGAAGGAACATGGCAATGTATTTTTTAATTTGAAGT
>NC_046664.1:40503732-40504932 GCF_010883055.1 Belonocnema kinseyi | reverse complement strand
TTAATAGTTAATATATTAAACATTATATTTTTTCTCAGAGTCGAAATAATGAAATTCTACCGCAAGCTAAGACACAATTTGTAATTGGTATGATAAATAAATATTACTTGCATAAAAATTAATAGTTTTTTAATAACCACATTATTAATATTAATAATAAAATTATAATTTTGTCTGTAGGATATTTTGCAGTTCTTACTTTCTGGAATTAATGACGCTTTTAATGCATCTGAAGAATACTGCTTTTATAATAGATTTAATGCTTTCTAGATGATTCATTCTGATAACAAAAAGATATATCCCTGATTACTTTTGACATTCATCAAGTGTTATTTATCCATCATGATACTTATCCCTAAAAATAAAACCTTTTCACGAATTTCAGGAAGAAAAAAAATGGAATATTTCTTGGGCATAATACAACGGAGTTAGGGTGAGTTTAAATTTAAAGTTATTGCATGGCAATTATTGCTTGTAACATTTGAATTCTGGCCATACGGGTTAATGTTGGACGATTAGAAGAAAATTCTGGAATTCATTTTTCACGAAAACGAACAAATTGGGAGGATCGTTTTCCAAAAATGGAAGGTTGAGTTTTTACACGTACACATTTTAAAGATCCAAGCTTCACCCCATTAGATTGAAACTCCGAAATAATTTTCATTGAAATAAAACTTTGCAAAATATTACCAAAAAAAGCTGGGTGCAATCGAAAGCCGGAAACCCTTTTCGATTCGTCACGAAAATGTCTGCAGGTGTTTTTTAAAAATAAGTTTTGAAACAAGTAAATAATTATTTAGAGTTTTGAAAATATTAAAATATTTCATTAAACATGTGGTTTAAACTCTAGTGATCACCCTAGTGGATAAACAAAATGCAGGACATTCATGAGACGTTCTCGGAACTTTTTTATTTTTTAAGGATAGCATAATATTCTAGAATATTCTAGATCGCCCTGAACTATACTGTAAAGTTTTTAATTTCATCAAAGCCTACCACGTTTCGCCGACTATCAGCTATAACACACATTATATCTGAAGCAGTAATAAAGATACTTTGACATCAAGGCCAATGTAAAATAATTTTTCCGTGTCAAACTTGCTGTAAATGCCTTAAATGTAATCCGGTTAATTTAGCCACATAATCAAAGAACATTCTAGACTTTAACAGTTAATTAAATTTTGCTTAATACGATAGAGA
>NC_046664.1:40480563-40503632 GCF_010883055.1 Belonocnema kinseyi | reverse complement strand
GGCTTCATTCTAATTTTATCAGTGATCATTGACGAGATCGACTTCCAAAAAATGAAGATCTGTTTGGAGATTCTACTCCTGACCTTTACACTTTTCATTAATTTTGGTGGTAAGTATTTTATTTTTGAACAAAACCTTTTTATCAAACTTTTTTACAGCTTTTACCAATATTTTTTAAATTTTCAACATATTTTAACAATTGAACAATTTCCAAGCCTCTTCTTCTTCTGCTTCTTTTTTTTTTAATGAAGACTTTTCCTTTGAATCGGTCGAAACATATGCTACTTTAATGCCACATGTATTTCATCAAGTTGCGTAATTAATTATCTGCCTTTCGCTTTACTAATTCTTACTGAGTAAATTTTTAAAATATGTTTTTCATAATTTTTTATAAAATAAATATAAATCCAGACTACCCTCAGAATCGAAAAAACACGTTTTTATCAATGTGTCTGTCTGTTTGTCTGTGGGTCTGTAGATTTTTCGTTTGTTACCACGATAACTAACGAAAGAATTGACAAATTGGATTGGCCCTTTTCATACTTTTTAGTTTGACAAACTAAAGGTTAAGCCTGTTAGCCAGCCATTTTGGATGAAAATCCAAAGAGTGAGAATTTTGAAAAATTTTGAGAACATTTTTTTCAAGTTTGAAAATCTCTGTTTACGCATAGTCATAGATTTCAAAAAGAATTTCTTCAAGTAGCGTAATTCATTATTTGCCATACGTCTCAATAGTTGTAGAAAAATCTTTTTTTTTAAATTATTTTGCCATTATTTCTAATACCATAAATTTTAACCCAGAATTCCTCTTTCTCCTGGAAAATAAAAACTTCCCCCTTAGACCTCTTTGTTTTTGTGTGAGGAAGACTATTTTAAAATAAATAATACATATCCCGTGTGGAAATAGCTCGGGTTAGCTCTGTTACAACAAGGTTTCTGGTCGGGGACTGGCCGGGCTATGTTGGTCGGGGACCTGCTGGACAAAATTTATGCCAAAACCCCAGTCGGGGGACTGACTGGGCTCTGATCGGACAAATCTTATCATCGTATGTTCAGACGGTAGCTGTCCGGACGCTGATTGGCAATAATAAAATGGTTGAACTTTGTTTATGACTTAATTACTTTCTCTGATTTCATTAAATAATGGATGCGTATACACGCATGGATGGTCCACGCGTTAAAATATATTGGGTGAATATCTTTTTCACACCACAAATTTTAAGGTTTCATAACTTCAGACTTTCAAACCATGCATTTTGTGACAAAAATTCGAAGACAATTTTTTGAAATTCAAACTGTTTTTTTTTAAGAAAAAAATTCCAAGTTCCATCTTTATGAAAAATTGCAAATGTTCAGACAAAAATTATATTTTATCTCAGTCTTAAACGTTGTAAAATAGTATAAAACACCTAAAAACCAAACCATACACGTAAGCCAAAAAACTTTTATCATTGAGAAATTTTAAATGTTCATGATTGAATTTCTGAGTCTCGACCTTGAAAATTTTAAATGTTTATAAGAAATTACATTTCCTGTCATTGTAAAAAGTTGTAAAATAGTCTAAAACGGGAAAAAACAAAATATCACGCGAAGAAAAATTGTAATCGATTTAAATTATTTATATAGAAAGTATTTTACTGATATTAATGTTAAAAGTTGGTGTATTTTATATTTACATAACGCCGTATAATAATAAATAATTAGAAAAAGAGTACCTAAAAGTTAGTACTTTAACTTTTTTGAGCTGTAGCTTATGAGGATGGGTTTTTCAACGAGTTTCAACTTGTCGGTTTAGCGCAGTGGTTAGCACTCCCGACTGCTAGGCGTTAGATTTAGGTATAGATATATGTAGGTTCGATACACCGTAGTATTAGAAATTTTATTTGTAATATAATGTTTAAAAATGTAATTTATGTATTTACTCTAAACATGACTATTAATATTTAAAGTCAAAATACTCGCAATCGTTTAATATTTATTTTTTAAACCTTTTCTGTGTATCAAACACTACGTGAAAATAGTTAATGTTGCTTGCGTGCTGGGCGTGTGGAATTTCATATATTAATATGCTCCAATTCTACAGTAAAAAAATAATCAAATTGATCCCCTAACTCAGTGACAGATGCTCTTCATACAATTGAATCACGAATTATTTAAATCTAGTAGAGCAGCAATTAATCTTGCCCGGGCCACGGTCGAAATCCCCGGCCAGCTCTCGGCCAGTTCCCGGCCAGCTCCCAGCCAGCCCCCAGCCATGCTCCATGGCCGGACGCGGGCCAGAGCAGCGTGAAGATGCTGGTCGGATTCCGACTAGAAACCCTGGCCAGCTCCCGACTTAAAGCCGGGCTGTTCAGCCGTAGACTGGCCAGCCCCCGACTTAAATTTCCACCCGAGATGCTGCATTTTTCTTTTTCATTGAAAAGAAAAACTTCTTCCGATTTTTTTCTTTTCTTTGAAAGAAAGACAATTTTTATAATCATCTGTGTCTAGGAAAACTTCTAGGAAATTGCATGGGAGTAATCTTTTAACTAGCATGGAAAAAGTATGGTGAATAAGACTCATGTGTATTTGAAGAAAGTATGCTGAGTTTATATCTCAAATGTAGCTAAAAGAAATTGATATACGGTTTAATAGGGTGCTTCAAATTCGTACTCGGTTGATTTTTTTTAGAATTTTTCTGCTCTTTCCCCACCCGCTCAGTTTTGCTTGAATGTCCAAAAAGAAATGTATGAAACATTTGAGCGAAATCGGTTAATATGCAGGGGCCGCAGAAAGACCATGAAGTTTTTCATGGATTTACCATAAGAAAAAGTTAGCTTATTGTAAATCTAATATTTAAATGCAATGATAAGATAAAATTTGTTCCGTATTTCAGTATATTTTTCCACAATTCGTCAGACAATAAGAATAAATCATATATTTTAAGGGTGAATGAATTAGAGCTATTCTAATGGATCTCCATACAAAACCCAATGAATGCAAAATTACCATTTTACTTATATTACGGTTTATTATTACTTTAACTTTTTTGTTCAATAATTATTAATTGGTAACGCGAGGTTGCCCAGTCATTTTTTAACGAATTTTGATCTCTGGTTTCCAAACGATTTCTGTCTAAAAATTGTACTTAAAAAAATTTTCGTGAATTTTTGTGGTCATCATAAACAGATTGGAATATTTAAAAATCTTGTGAAATGGTGAACAAGATACAAGATAGACAGGTGGTTACGGGTTTAACTGTATATTAATTTTGCAATTTATCTTAAACAGGCAGAACAAGCGCATTTTATCTACCCGTGGAGCGGCTGTAATATAGCACTTTATTGTACTGCCACGAGCGGCACGTAAAGTGCCAGCAAGGAGGAAGTAGTTAATGAAAAGCAAGAGAAAAGTGAAAAAAAGTGAACGTATTCTGCGTATTTCAGATAAAGTATCGTATGCACCACGGCAATAAAATTATTCTATACTCAGATGTCGTTCCTCGCCTTTTGCTCGGACTTTATATTCCACACCCTCGTATAAAGTTCAACCTTTTTGCCTAGGTACATAATCTATTATTTTTAAGAAATATATTTTACCCAAAAAAGCAGGAGAACATATTATCGCATACATGTTCAACAGATTTAACAAAAATAACTGCTTAAACAATTTATTTATATTTTAAATAATAAGATATCACAAATTGTTATTGTTTATAATTAACTTATCTCAGATTATTTCCAGAAAGTTGTTATTTTTCTGAAATTTTAAACTTTCCTTCGTCTTCTTAGTTACGAACAAATAATGACAAAGTAAAATGGAGAACCATTACTTGAAAAATCTTTTTTTTGTTATCATATTTCTCCGAAAAAGAACACATTTTTGAAATATTCTTCGAATTTTTTATGTGGATCATATTGTAAATATCAATTTACGTTAAGGCAGTTACTGAGAACCAAAAAGTCAATAAAACGCTGAAAACTTTGGAAATACGTATATGTATTTGTCAAATTTTATTTAATATTATCTGACCCCGAGTGAGAATTTAACAAAAAGTGGAAAATATCAGAAAAAGCAACTAACAAGGAAACCCAACCAAACCCGACCTAATCGATTTCAATAATCTATGAATATGTTCTACTTCATAAAAAATGAAAGAAACTTGTTTTGCTTCATTTTTGGAAAAACAATTTGAGGGGGTAAAAGTCACCCTTAGAAGTCACCTCCAAAAATGGATTTTTCAATATATCTCAGGTACTAATTGACATTGTTAAATTTCATTTCACTTCTGATAAAATTACACAACTAAAGTACGTAGTTTGCACCATGAGGGTTGCAACCCCTATTTTTAAATTAAAAAATCTAACTTTTCCATGCCTTTTTCAAGAAATTCCAATGCCATTTTCAAGAAAAACAAATTCAAAGTGGGCTAAAAAATGTTTTAAAATATTGTTTGTCGATAGAATATAAACATAAAGTTGACCGGTCGGAAATGATTTTTCAAACCACCTTCAAAATGGAAATATCACCGGCCAAAGAAGATTTTCCAATATACTTTATGTTTTAATTGATTATTTACTACGAAAAAAATTTTCATTTTACTTCCCATATAAAAACAGGACTAACCCGAGCAGTTCAGACAATAAGGACTGCAAGCCCTATTTTTAAAATGTAATAACCTACTTTCCTAAGCATATATATGTGGAAGAAATTCGAAATAAGCTATAAAAAAATTCAAAAAATATTTTTGTCAATGAAATACAAACATGAGGTTGAACTGTTCAAAATTATCTTTCAAACTACACTCAAAATGAAAAACTACTCGTTTAAAAAGGCTTTTCGATGTACTGCAGATTGTAATCGATAATTGCAAATTAGTTTAAAAAGTGTTTTTCATAATATTATGCATAGAAGGGGTAAAATTATCAATGTTAATTCAGGGTTTTCAGAATAAAAATATTATAACTAATGTTATTCCACATAAAAACACGATTTTTTTAATGAAAAATGTTGAAATTAGCAGACCACAAAACAATAATTTTAACCATGTTTTTTGCAATTGAATTTTTATTTACAGCGCTTAAAATTTTTTTTTAAATAGTTGCATTTTAATAAATGACGGCTTCTTCTTCTATGACTCTAAATCATTAGAACAAATTTTTGAAACAAATAATTATACTTTAGGATTATTTAGTGATTTTAAAGATTGAAAACAGAGTTGTAGAGAAAATTTTGATTGAAAAAATAACATATTTAAAATTATTGTTTCATATGTGAATTTTAATATTTTTTATAAAAAAATGTTTTTTATTTGAAATGAAATCAGTTATAATATTTTGCTTCTTAAGCTTAAAGAAAAACTATTTTTTTCAGGTATCTGATATAGTATATACTGACTTTATAGTAAATAGTCAATTAGAACCTCAAGTATATTAAAAAACATTTTTAAGGTGCTCGTTTTTTATTTTAAGCGTGGTTTGAAAGATAATTTTGGAAATGTCAACTTTATGTTTGTACTTCATTCCCAAAAATATTTTTTTCTATTTTTTATAACTGATTTTAAACGCGAATTAGTTCTGTGTTTTCAAGAAAAGTGAAATGAAATTTTGTTCGTAGTAAATCATCAATTAGAACCTGAAGTATATTGCAAAATCTAATACGGGGGTGATTTTTCTATTTTCTTATCGAAGAAAATATTTTAAAAAATATTTTTAAGCTAATTTGGAACTTTTTTTTCGTAAAAATTTCCTGAAAAGGCATAGAAAAGTTAGCTTTTTCAATAAAAAGAATTGGGGTTGGAACCGTTATCGTCGTAACTGCGTGTGTTACTTTCGTATTCACATGAGAAGTGAAATTAAATTTGTTTTATTAATAAATATCAATAAGCACGTGACATACATATTAAAAAATCAATTTTTGGGGGTGAATTGTAGAAATGTCTTTCACCCCCGCGAAGCGTTTTTTCTCCGATAAAGAAAAACACGTTTCTCTTATTTTTTGATGAACTGCAACATGTTAAAAGATTATTGAAATCGAAAAAGTCGGGTTGGGGGTGTCCTTATAAGTAGCAGTACAACAATTCCATGTCAAATAAATTTGAGAATTTCAACTGTTGTTAGTAACTTTAATGAAAATTCCAGTATATGTTTTTGGGATTTACGAAATTTTAGGACATTTTACTAATTTCCAAGTCATTTTTAAATCTTAAGCGATTTTAAAGAGCTACGAAAGATATTACAGGGTTTCAAATATGTTAAAGTATATTAATGAAGTTCACAGAATTAATCAAAAAACTTAAGGAATAAAGAGATTCCACTGAAATTTTAAAAGAATTCTAGCGATTAATTCGGATTTTATAGGATTTTATTGGGTGTTCGAGGATTTCAAATTATTAAAACATTTTATTATAAAATTATTTATTTTACAATGCATAACTCTAAAATATTTTATATGACCAATTTTCCATTTTTAGTCTTCATGTTCAAGTCTAATTTTTTAAAGTATTTAAAATTGTAGTTGTCAAGCTTTAAGTAATATAAAATTAAAAGAATTTAAAATCAATAATGTTTAATCAAAAATATATTAAGTTGATTACTTGGAAATATATACATATATATATAAATTATTTAACAAATTAAATTGTTGTCCAAATACTAAATATGGAACAATAATTAATTTTGCAAGACGATTCTGAAACTCTTTTGAATTTATAAAATTACAGATTAGAATTTTTTAAATAATACAATTTTATTCTAATGCCTCATAAAAATAATTTTTCACGTATACATTTATACCACAGCTGAATGACGAACGTACCAGAAAACAGGGAGGGTCTAAAAAGTTGGTAGAAGGGTATTCCCGTAAGCATCTGTTTAAAAGTTTTAGAGTCCGACTAAAAGAGCTTACAGGACAAGTCTGCACTCTCTATTCCTGCAATTAGCGCATATTAGAAATAGGGAAGCTTATCGGATCCCTTTGAAGTACCGACCAAAATTTCAACATGGGTACTTTCTTTTTTCAACAAATGTGACGCAAAAATATTATAATTTGCAATGGGCGCAAAAAAATCCAGTTACATTTTTTATTGTAAATATCCTTTATAGATAAACTAAGAAACATGAGGAATATAGATTACATTCAGCTCTTTACTTTTATAATATTTATTACTTATAATGGTAAGTAGATAATAATGCTGTTCTAAATCAATAATATATTTTGAAAGCTCTTAAATCAATATATTGGCTATAATCAAAAATTGTTTTTTCGTAAAAAATATACTTTGAATCATTTGAAACATATGTTAGAATAATGCCACGTATAGTTCAGCTTGCTGCGTATTTAAGTATTTCTAGAAAACTTGTCTTACTAATCTTCATAAAATCCTTTGTTATAAACTATTCGTCATCACATTGTACTAAAACTATTTGAATCCAAACTTCATATTTTTCTTCGAAAAAAAAGAAATTTTACTGCAGTCTTCTTTTTTTTAATCATTTTAACCATACACCATTACACCATTAAGCCATTTCCCTTTGGGGGTTGGCGTGACTCACTCGGTGGGGGAAAGGAGTAATGTGTGGAAGGGATAGAGAATTTTCAGATTTATACAGAATTCTCGTGTTATTTATGTAAATAACACGTTCGTTCCGCAACACTTCTCCGACCCAGGTTGCTGATCAATATCTCTAGCAATCACCCCAAGTGACGATCCTCACAAAGTCGTTATGTAAGGTTCCTCACTTGGGTCCATTAGTGGCCAAGGTCTTTTGCTTCGGCTTTATTCACTCTACTGACACTCTTTTTATTAACTATTTGCCGCCATAATTTCCTGTCCTGGCATACTTCTCGAGCTTCTTCTATGTCCATGCATTTTTTCATGCAGACTTTCGTGTTTCTCTGACTTCTTATGTCTCTTCTAACTAGGGTCTCATTCACACATTATAACCCGAACCATGTTAATCGATTTCTTTCCCATGTGTCTACTAGCATCTCTTCTGCACAGCATTTTTTTAGAATTACTTCGTTACTTACTTTGTCCATCAGAGATTTCCCGCATATTATGCGTATGAATACCATGTCAATTGCGTTAATTTTACCTTTGCTATAAATCAATTGAAACATATGTTAGTATAATGCCACGTGTATTTCTACTTGCTGCGCAGTTATGTATCTCCATAAAACGTGTGTTACTTATCGTTAAAAATTTATTTATTATGAATTATTCCTTAAAAGCTCTTATAAAATAAATTTAAATACAGACTTCATATTTATCTTCGAAAAGATATACCTTGAATCCAGAAATCTTCTTTTTTTTGAAAGCCAAACCTTTCCTTTAAATCATTTGAAACATTTGTTATTATAATTCAGCTATTGACCTTATTTTTTCTGTAAATCGTGAGAGGATATTCATTCCTGCAATTAATTATGCAGTTAACAAAGTTTGAGTGCAATAATTGATTGATTAAGATGTTGTCAAATTATTTAAACAACAATTAATCAATTACTTGTGCCTGTTCATTGGCAACGTGGAGAAAAGTCTCAATTTCACGAATCTCTTACACCATTTCGCTTATTATTATTTATTTTCTTATTTCAGAAAGTATACTCTATATTATTTGAACAATAATAATTTGCTTAAAACATTAAAATATCCTCAAAAGATGTATTGATCTCAACATTCTTTAATTGTGTCATTATTTCCAGAAAATAGGAACTTCCTACGATTTTGGGTAAACAAAACTGTTTGAACCAATGAAAATTATTTAAATATTTACCAAATATGTTAAACAAAAATTTAAACACTTAAAATTCATCAACTGTGTGTGATATATCCTAAAATATAATAAGTTTTCACGATTTAAACGGGGACACAAATTCTTTCAACATGTAAGAATTATTTAAACATTTCAAAATTATTCAAAATACTTGTAAATTCGTCCCTTATCGACTAAAAAAAATAAATGTTGAAACACTTCCTAAACATACCGTATTTAGCATGATTTTGATAAAAAATTGCGATTTTGTATTTTTTGTGGCATTTTTGGAAATCGAGTTTTTTCCATTAAAAATCCCATGTTAAGTTCAAAACCCCAGGGGCACAGCTTAATACTAAAAAAATAAAGCTATTTTTTCCCTGAAAATTGAAAGCATTAAGTGACTATTCTCAGGTAAAAAAATTAAAAAGTACTTGAGCTTTATTATACAAAAAATGCAAACAAACAGTTTGAAAACTTTTTTGAATTTGAATTTCACATCCAATTATTTCGAAAATATCATGCACTTTGAGTAATTGAATAATGTTTTTTGAATTTTTAAATATTTTTTCTGACAATAGGAACAGAGAAAAAATGGATGTTGCGCCTCCCCCATACTCATCAAATATGGCGGCTAACTGTTTGCAATTTTAGAAGTTTTTTTTTATTATGTGCCCTCAAATGGCTAGCTTAACATTTGACTCCCTTCAGGGGCATTTTTTGCGTTCTTACGCCGCTTAAGACCAAGTCCACCTGGACTTTGGATAGAAGCCACATTACCCCCCTCTCCAACTCTCACAGTGGTGTATAGATTGCCCCTTCTCAAAAGATTCAAAAATATTGTATCTCTTTCTTCAGCTTTGGCCTCTAGTTATTTATTGTTACATAGATTATTTATTCTCATTATTCGTTTCCTCGTTACTTATTACTAAACATTACTAAGTTATCCTTTAAAAATATTTTGTTATTTTATTAAAGATTTCACTCAATTTCTAAAATTTTATGCGTCTAAAACATTTGACCTCCATACATGTATTTTTATTTATTTGAGAAAATGCTTACAATGAATTTGTTTGACAGCCTTGATGAGAGAACATGCAGAGTGTGAAAAGTTGCCGATTTTAAATAAAGGTTTTATTTGTGTTTGCCTTTTTGCACCAGATTCTCCTTAATACATCAATAAATATTGTTAGCAACTTTTATATTAAGTGAAATGCAATTAAGTACAATAATAACTTCAACATAAATTGTTTGAATTTTATTATATAAATTATTCAGATATAAATATCTCACCTAAATAATAATTTCATTGCAACTTTTCCTTACTGCATGACGATAATACTATGTGTTTAGGAATCAATGATTTTAGATCTCTTATAAATCAAATTTTTATTATAGGTCCTCATGTTTTGTGATGAATTCCCATAATTATGAAAAGAGAGCTGGTTGTTTTAAATTTCGAAGTGTATTTCCTAAGGAAAAAGTGAAGGCATTTTATGAAACTTCCAAATTTCATTCTTTCTTTTTTGTGTTGCACTTTCTCGAAAAATCTTTCATAAACATTTTTTATTATTTATAACGTTCTCTGCAACTTTCTCCAACTCTTTGTTACCCAGAATTTGCATACTATATTCACCCTTTGTGTTTAGGCTGTAGGGGTGGAACCAAGAACGTCCAAGAAGTCGTTAATGTTTGCCACGAATGGATACCCAGGGCTAGTTGCGCGAACATGCGCAGTGCTGTTTGCGCTGTTATGTGTTCTACCGACTTCCCTATGTTATATTTTGACGATCTCGATGCATATGTAAGTTATGTTGATGTTTATTTTCTATTTTTGGGTGTGTATTGCGTTATTTTATTAAAAACAGGAAGGAAAATGATATGAAAATACTAAAAGTATTAGAAAGTGTAAGTACTACAATGTTATTATTATAATCATTCGTTATGTTAAGCGATGGGTGGCGCCCCTTCCAGCCAGAATAACAGAATAAAATACAGTATCAAAACAACGGACTTAAAATATTGCAGAATTCATTAGTTGTTTATTTTAAGAAAAATGGTGGTAAAATTGACGTGAAATATTGCGGAAGAAGAATATACAAGTATAGCATAGTTGATTGTAAAAACAAGTCATCGAACGCTGGTGTTATTTTACACATATTACCGAATATGTCAGATATTTTTGTGCAGTGGATTAAGAGTATCAACACAACAAAACAATATTACCATGACTTTTTTGATCTATTACAATTTTTGCTCTTACTTCAGCTGTAACAACTTTCACCTCATGAGGAAGAATTCTGTGCGACTCTGTTGCTCTTACACAGACACATTATTTATAACCTATTTTCAGTTTTTCCAATAATTGCGTTTTCACGGCAACCGCCAATGCGCATGTACGCGGAACTGGCCCTGGTTATCCATTCGTGGCAAACATTAACGAATTCTTGGAGGTTCGTGGTTCCATTCCTCACTTACAGGCATACTACTCCTTACGATTCCTTCGTGATCACAATAAAGTGATGTCTCATACATCCAATGGAGAATCCGAGATGCTCTGCAAGAGTGACAGTGCCAGCGTTGAGAATACATTGTAATATTGATATGAGTTACCCGAGTATACGTAACTACATAATAGAAAATGGGCACTACATTTAACAACTAGACGCTGAGAATTAATCTCTTCTCTATAACCATATTCAAGGAGGCAATTCGCCTTCCAGTATTCATATAATAAACTTTAATTATCTTATTTGAAAAATTCGAGTCTGATAGTATCAGACTAATAGTTGCAAAATCATTTTTGATCAATTATTCGTCATTGTCTTTCATAAAGTGAATTTAAATCCAGACTTATTAATAATATAAATATGTCTTTACACAAATGTATTCTGATTAAAGGACTTTGGGCAGCGGACGATCCTGACCACCAACTGCCTCCGCCAGGGCCGAATAGATTTGTGGGATATCGGAATGGTCATACGTTTTTTCTCAATGGACATTTAGTTGGAACAATGAGAAATGGACGATTTGTGGAATTTCCTGAATACATGGCCGCTGCCAGAGCTGAAACTAGACCGGTAGTTCTGAGACCGAGAGGTAAAGTGGTGCATATGAAATATTTTAATTTCAGGACTTGGAATTGCTGATTTTGAATTAAAAGACCCTCCTTCCCCCAATAAAGGTCAATATTTAAATGATGATTGGAAATTTTCTAAGTGGAGGGAGAATTGTGACACCCTCATTTGAATATGCCTTGCATTTTCTAAAATAGGGTTTACTCGAAGTCAGCTGCCTAGAGGTATATGTTAATCGGCCAGAGGATTTAGAAAAGAAATTTAATGCTTTATTTCTTTTATAATTATAAGCGAACGTCTACTTATTACGTAAGGATAATTTTATAAAGTTTTAGAGCATAACCCTCCAAACTAATTTCCTGATGTCTTGGATTTTAAAGGATTTCAAGTTTCATCAAAGGATTTTGACATATTTTGAGGAATTTTTATGAATAAGCAACGATATGCGGAAATTTAAACGATTTCCATATGTTTTCGATATATTTTGGCTTGAAAGTTTTGTTTCAGAATTGGAAATTTATAACACATTAGCAGGGTAACGAAACCAATTACCGAGGGGGATCCAATTGTCTAAGGTCAAAGATAAAGATTTTCGTTTTTTAGGTTAGTGTTTGCTTTTATCAATACAAAAATTAGATGCATACAATTTTAAGTTACAAGATATCATGTGTTTCTGAGAAAAATGGATCCCCTTCCGTAATTCGTTTAGTTATCATATTAAATATGTCATCATTTTCCATTTCTGGAATAAAACTTTAAAATTAAATCTTTTTCGTACTATATTTTATTATAAATGAAAAATTTTAAGACCGTCTTCGCACGCGCCATGGATACTAACTGATTAAATATTCTTGTATCGAATGCAAGATCAATATAAATCTGGCATTACTTTAGAATCGTTAGACTTTATAGAAAAAACACAATAAAGTCCGCCAGAGATAGCAATACGGTCGCCATGAGCTACTGCGCATTTGTTGGGGTCGCGCTACTTTGTTCGCGCTTGGCACTAAATTCTAGGTATTTAAACAGATTCTTTTTATTACTTAAATAGTAAGTGCAAAGTGAATAATTACATATTTATTATTTTGTCTAGAATTTTAAATGTTTGTTATTCAATTTTTAATTTTCAGCTAAAAACTAATTTTTTTGCTGAAATTGTAACTATTCCAGTTTTATTATAAATTTAGCTTTTTGTGTTTAAAATTAAACTATTTGGTTCAAAAATTTCTTTTCTGGTTTTGATTTTATACATTTTATTTACTTAATAACACAGTTACACAAAAAAGTGTGCGGATCTGGTAACAAGACATACGTATTCCTATGGATTTTGGGGCGCTGAATTCAAAGTCGGTATCAAAAATCACCCATCACGTTATGGTTGTGCCATAACCTCAAAAAATGACGAAAAATCATGCACTGAGGAAAATAAATTTCAAAATAATGCTAGTGATGCGAATTTTCACTTAAAAAGCATGTCGACAACTGTGAAGGATCAACCCTTGTCTGATATTAACGTATTTTACATAACTTTACCCAACAGAACCTGACCTCACCTAACCTGAATTAACAGAAATTTATTGAACTACACGTAAAGCTTTGGAAGCATATTTTCCCAGTAGCAAATGTGTGCTACATTGAATGGGTCAACTCGAGCCTAACCTAAAAATAAATCTAACCTAGCCTAGCCTAACCTAACCTCACAAAACACAATTAAACTGATTGTGTTGTCCCGTTGTGTTTGCGGTACCGTTTGAATCAGCTTGGGCTTTACCTGCAAAGAGGTCAAACCTATCCTAACCTAAAGAAACCTGACCTAACCTAACCTAACATAACTTCACGTAACGCAATTAAACTCATTGTGTTGTCCCGTTTTATTTGCGATACCGTTTTATTCAGCTTCGGCTTAACCTGCATAGAGGTTTAACCTATCCGAACCTAACAAAACCTAACCTAACCTAGCCGAATGAAATTCAACCACACGTGTAGCTATGTAAGCGTACGGTTCTCAGTTTTAAATGTGTGCTATATATAATAGGTTAACTCGATCTTAACCTACAAATGAATCTAACTTAACAGAACCTAAAGAAATTTTGTTTAACGCAACACAACTTAACTTAAGTGTTCCCGTTGTAACACAATAAAATTCATTTACAGACACAGGCGAATATTGCTAGCAACATGCGGTTACGAAACACCAGACATTTACTGCTATTAATGGCAAAATATGAAAGTACGCAAGAACAGGGTTGCCAGCGTAATCGGTTAGGATAGGTCAGGTTTCTTTAGTTTAGGATAGGTTTGAACTCTTTGCAGGTTAAGCCCAAGCTGATTCAAACGGTACCGCAAACACAACGGGACAACACAATCAGTTTAATTGTGTTTCGTGAGGTTAGGTTAGGTTAGGCTAGGTTAGATTTATTTTTAGGTTAGGCTCGAGTTGACCCATTTGATGTAGCACACATTTGCTACTGGGAAAATATGCTTCCAGAGCTTTACGTGTAGTTCAATAAATTTCTGTTAATTCAGGTTAGATGAGGTCAGGTTCTGTTGGGTAAAGTTATGTTAAATCAGTTAATATCAGACAAGGGTTGATCCTTCACAGTTGTCGACATGTTTTTGAAGTTAAAATTTGCATTACTGGCATTATTTTGAAATTTATTTGCCTCAGTGCATGACTTTTCTTTATTTTTTGAGGTTATGGCACAACCATGACGTGATGGGTGATTTTTCATACCGAATTTGAATTCAACGCCCCAAAATCCATAGGAATACGTGTGTCTTGTTGCCAGATCCGCACACTTTTTTGTGTGGCTGTGTAATATTAATAATAATAATAAATTTATACTGACTTTAGCAGATTTCAAACTGCATTCATAGTGCATGTATGTATGCTTCGGTTAGTTTGGAATTACATTACGGGGTGATTGTACTCATTCTGATATTGGCGATGCATTGTGCACGCACTATAGGCGCATCCACAGAATGCTCTTAGATGTGGTGCATTCTTGCAAGCATTTCTTGCGCGCATCGACGTTTGCGAAATGTGCGCGCATCAATTGTTAGCTGGGAACTGACAGATGGGAATCCCCCTTTCTCTCCAAATTATTGAAGTTAAACGACGATAGATAACGCTGGCGTCGTGATTCTCGCTACATATCGAATAAAAATGGAGCAATTATAAAGCGAAAGATTATCCAGCCAAGATCAAGAATTGGAATTTAACTTTGACTAATATAAAGTTTATCTGGTAAGGTTAATTTTTGTTTCGGTGAATTTTTTACCTGCAATCTTAGAAAATCTCGTCGAATTCCTTTACATATTCAAAGTTTCATCAGAATGCCTTAAAATCTGTTAAAATCCTTCCAGTATCTTGAAATATTTAAAGACATATAACGGGATCACTTAAAATCTTTAAAGTTTATTTAATATTCATGGAAACCCTTCCATTGGAAGGAATTTTTCCGATCCGCTTGAAATTTCTTACATTATATCTACATTGACTAAATCTTTCAGGAGCCATTCAAATTCTAAGATATTTATTCAAATCCTTTAAAATTCTGTTGAGTTTGTTGACATTTTACGAAATTCATCCCAAGCCATAAATATATTTATTTTGAAATGCTTTGAAATCTCTTAAGATCCTTTTAAATCCCACTAAACCATTTAAGTTCATTCAAATCTTTTACTTGAAGTTAAAATTCCTTAAAAAATCTTTGTGCACTGCGAAACTTTTTGAATCGTATAAAATTGCTTAAAATTTCATTAAATTTGGTAGCTAACATTAAAATCCCCTTATATAACTGAAAATGCTCTAAAATGTTTCGGTACTTCTTGAAATCAATTGTAATCCCGTGATTTCTGGCGATTTCTTTTAAAATATTTAAAAATTCCTTAAAAATTTTAGATACTTTAAAATGTGCTTTGTAGTGAAAAGAATTGATATATTTTTGATGCATGTAGTAAGAACGTAATCTTACTCAAGAAAGGGGCATCACAAAAATATTTTGAATTTTTACAAAAGAAGGTTTCCAAGGAGTTCTTAAGATTTCCATATTTTTCACTTAATTTCAAAAACTTTTAACTCATTTTTAGAGATCTCAAGAGATTTCCATCGAGTTTAAAGGATTTTTATTAGTTCAAGGGGTTTCAAGAAATTTTATATGATATGCATGGAATTCAAAGGATGGAAAAAAAATGTTTCAGATCGTTTAAAAATTTCTAAAGTCTTTATATGATTTTCAAAAGAATACACAGGATTTCAAAGCATTACAAAGATTTCAAAGGGAATCCTCGATGGAATATTAATAAGAAGTATTTAATAGGTAAAATTAAATAATAATAATAAATAAATACGAAGAATTGTTAGAAATAATTTTAACAGCCAAAACAGATTTTACTTAGTATATTTTTAAAAAATATGACAGAGGAAATTTTCATAAGAAATGTTTTGCCCCCCCCCCCTTCCCACACTCTTTAAAAGCGCTTGTTTGATCAAAAAATGCTTGCTCAGCGGATTCGCTATTTAATACAATTAAGTTTTTCTAAGGTTATGAATTTTTAATATTTAAAATAATTTGTCACCATATTCTTTTTAGCGCGAAATTATCTTCCTGATAGTGCTGAGGTAATTCGTCCTTATAAGGGACGTATTGGATTTCTATTTGATAAACGGATTAATGGACCTGATGAAAAGGGTAATTCACAGAATAAATTCAATTTAAAACAAATATTCGAGAACTTTTCTTGAAGCGCATAACTTTTTTCCTAAATATGGATTCTTAAGTTAATGATTTTTTCACGTTCAAAATGTATTAATGAGTATATCTTTTTTCCATTATTAGGCGAGGTAAGGGTACTTGCTCCTCAAAATGGTGATTTGGTTATAGTCAGTGGAAAAGCTCTTGCAAAATATGTTGATGGTTGGAAAGAGGTTGTAGTACCCCGGGACTGAAGAAACATATGGTTTGATGAAAACCTTAAAAATACAATTTACAGAAAAAATACTTTAGAATTGTACCTTAAGTTTTCAGGTTTTTCTCAATTTATTAACTTTATTAACTTCTATCAAACTATTAACATGTAATTATTTGCCTGTAGCACCCAATTTTTGGGGATGCTCTGAAAGAATATAGTAATGTATTATTTAATTTGAAGTTATAAATTATATATATACATAATATTTCTTCATACCTAATATATTAAACATCATAGTTTTTCTCAGAGTCGAAATAATAAAATTCAACCGCTAGCTAAGAAACAATTTGTAACTGGTATAATAAATAAATATTACTTGCATGAAAATGAATTCTTTTTTAATAACCACAATATTAATATTAATACTGAAATTATAATTTTTCCTCTAGGATATTTGACAGTTCTTACTTTCTAGAATTAATGACGCTTTTAATGTATGTGAAGAATACTGTTTTTGTAATAGATTTAATGCTTTCAAGATGATTCATTTTGATAACAAAGAGATATCGGTGATTACTCTTGAATTTATCAAGTGTTACTTATCCATCAAGTTACTTATCCCTAGAAATAAAAACTTTTCACGAATTTCAGGTAGAAAACATAACGGCTAAACAACTAATAAATGGTTAAAGAAAAATCAAAATTAGGTAAAAAATCCTTGGAAACTTGATGCTTATAGGATAAAAATAATTGATTGAATTTTTTATTTTAATTTATTTGAGCATAAATGTTACATAAACCTGTTGTTTTGTATTTCATAGAATATTTCTTGGGAATAATACAACGGAGTTAGGGTGATGTTAAATTCAAAGTTATTGCATGGCAATTATTGCTTGTAACATTTGAATTCTGGGTACAGGGGTAAATGTTGACCGATTAGAAGAAAATTATGGAATTATTTTTCCTGAAAACGAACAAAATGGGAGGATCTATTTCCAAAAATCAAAGGTTGAGTTTTTATACGTACACATTTTTACGATCCTAGCTTCACCCCATCAGATTAAAAATCCGAAATAATTTTCATTAAAATCAAACTTTGCAAAATATTATCAAAAAAGCTGGGTGCAATCGAAAACCGGAAACACCTTTCGATTTGTGACGAAAATGTCTGAAGGTGCTTTTTAAAAACAATTTTCTAAACAAGTAAATAATTATTTAGAGTTTTGAAACTTTAATGCACAAATATGTATATGAATTCAAAATGTAACTATTTAGTCGAATATTGAAATATTTCATTAAACATGTACGATTATGGACTACCCTAGTGGCGAGCCTAGTGGACAAACCAAATGGAGGACATTCATGAGATGTACTCGGAATTTTTTATTTTTCAAGGATGGCACAATATTCTAGAAGTTAAGATGTGTAATTTAAGTTCATTTTATGGATTTCGAACAAAATTATAGTAATACATTGATCATAGGTTTGTGGTTTATGGGTCATTTATTTTGTGTTAAAAACAATTACCACGTTCCGCCCACTAAATGTAGGGCGAAAATTGCATAATGTATAAAAAAATTAGAAAAGAAGTTTCTTTATATATTTTATTGTCGGTATCTTTTAAGTTTCCATAAATTTTGTGTCTTGCGTTATTATTTGGTAATTCAGCACTTTCAGCTATAACACACAGCACGTCTGAAATGGTAATAAAGATACTTTGACATCTGTTTGGAGACTCTACTCCTCACCTTTGAACTTTTCATTAATTTCATGTGTTTAACATATTTTAACAACTTAACAATTTTCGAACCTCTTCTTCTTCTTCTTCTTTTTTTAAAATGAAGACTTTTCCTTTAAATCGGTCGAAACATATGCTGCTTTAATGCCACGTGTATTTCAACAAGTTGCGTAATTACTTATTTGCCTTTCGCCTTACGAATTCTTACTGAATCAATTTTTTAAATTTATTTTTCATAATTTTTTATGAAATAATTCTGAATGCAGGCTACCCTTAGAATCCAAAAAACACGTTTTTATTAATGTGTCTGTCTGATTGTCTGTGGGTCTGCAGATTTTTAGTTTCCTAAACTAAAGGTTAAGTTTGTTAGCCAGCTATTTTGGATGAAAATCTAAAGAGTAAGCGCAATTTGAAAAATTTGGAGAACATTTTTTTCAAGTTTAAAAAACTCTGTTTACGCATACTCGTAGTTTTCAAAAAGAATTTCTTCAAGTTGGGTAATTAATTATTTGCCTTACGTCTTACGAGCTGTAGCAAAATCTTTTTTTTTAATTCATTGCCATGATTTCTAATACAATAAATTTAAACCAAGAATTCCTTTTTCTGCTTGAAAAGAAAAACTTCCCCTTCAACCTCCTTCTTTTTGTGTGAGGAAGACTATTTTTAATCGTAGGAGTAATGTTTTAACTAGCATGGAAAAAGTATGGTGAATAAGACCAACGTTATGGGTTTAACTATATGTTAATTATGCATTTTATCTTAAACAGGCAGAACAAGCGCATTCCATCTAACCGAGGAGCGGCTGTAAAATAACACTTTATGGTGCTGATACGAGCCGAACGTAAAGTGCCAGCAAGTAGGAAGTTGTAAGTGAAAAGCAAGAGAAAAGTGCAAGAAAAAGTGAAAAAAATTATTTTAAAACCACGTTTAACTACGAAGTGGATTTTGGCCTTCTAACGTCACCCCACGCGCGTACGTACGCGGAACAATCAAGCACCGTTTTCCAGAAAAAGTGCTCTTATTCTGCGTATTTCAGATAAAGTATCGTATGCACTACCACAATAAAGTTGTTTTATACTCAGATGTCGTTTTACCGTCCTCGCGTTTTGCTCGGACGTTAAATTCCACACCCTCGTATAAAGTTCAACTTTTCTGCCTAGGTACATAATATATTATTTTTAAGAAATATATTTTACCCAAAAAAGCAGGACAAAATATTATCGCATACATGTTCAACAGATTTAACAAAAATAACTGCTTAAACAATTTATTTATATTTTAAATAATAAGATATCACAAATTGTTATTGTTTATAACTAACTTATCTCAGATGATTGCCAGGAAGTTGTTATTTTTCTGAAATTTTAAACTTTCCTTCGTCTTCTTAGTTTCGTACAAATAATGAAAAAGTAAAAGAGAGAATCATTACTTAAAAATCTTTTTTTTGTTAACATATTTTTCCGAAAAAGAATACATATATTTGAAATATTCTTTAAATTTTTTATGCGGATCATATTGTAAATGTGAATTTACCTTAAAGTAGTTACTGAGAACGAAAAAGTCAATAAAATGCTGAAAACTTTGGAAATATGTGTATGTATTTGTCAAATTTTATTGAATATTACCTTACCCCGAGTGAGAATTTGAAAAAAACTGGAAAATATCAGAAAAAACAACTAACAAGGAAACCTAACCAAACCCGACCTCACCGATTTCAATAATATATGAATATGTTGTAATTCATAAAAATATAAAAGAAACTTGTTTTTCTTTATCCTTGGAAAAACGCTTTGAGGGGGTAAAAGTCACCCCTAGAAGTCACCCCAAAAAATGAACTTTTCAACATATCTCAGGTGCTACTTGGCATTGTTAAATTTCATTTCACTTCTAATAAAATTACACAACTAACGCACGTAGTTTAGACCATGAAGGTTGCAACCCCTATTTTTAAATCAAAAATCTAACTTTTTTATGCCTTTTTCAGAAAATTTGAATGCCATTTTTATGAAAAACAAATTCAAAATGGCCTAAAAAATGTGTGAAAATTATGTTTGTCGATAGAATATAAACATAAAGTTGAACGGTTGGAAATGATTTTTCAAACCATCTTCAAAATGGAAAAATCACCGCCTAAAGAAGATTTTTCAATATACTTCATGTTCTAATTGTTTATTTACTACAAAAAGATTTATATTTCACTTTCTATGTAAAAACAGGACTAACTCGAGCAGTTCAGACAATAAGGGTTGCAGCCCCCTATTTTTAAAAATGTAATACCCCACTTTCCTATGCCAATATATGTGGAAGAAATTCGAAAATAGCTATAAAAAAATTCAAGAAATATTTTCGTCAATGAAATACAAAATGAGGTTGACCTGTTCAAAATTATTTTTTAAACTACCCTCAAAATGAAAAACTACTCGTTTAAAAAGGTTTTTCGATATACTGCAGATTCTAATCGATAATTTCAAATTAGTTTGAAAAATTTTTTTCATAATATTATGTACAGAAGGGGTAAAATTATCAATGTAAATTCAGGATTTTCAGGACAAAAATATTATAACTAATGTTATTCCACATAAAAACAGGATTTTTTAATGAAAAATGTTGAAATTAGCAGACCACAAAACAATAATTTTAACCATGTTTTTTCAATTGAATTTTTTTATACCGCGTTTAAATTTTTTTTTAATAGTTGAATTTTAATAAATGACGGCTTCTTTTTCTATGAATCGAAATTATTAGAACAATTTTTAAAGCAAATAATTATACTTTAGCATTATTTACTTATTTTAAAAATTGGAAACCGAGTTGTACAGAAAGTTTTGCTGGAAAAAATAACACGTTTAAAATTAATGTTTTATTCGCGAATTTTAACATTCTTTATAAAAAAAAATTTTATTTAAAATGAAATCAGTTATAATATTTTAATTCTTAAGCTTAAAGAGAAGCTATTTTTTCAGGTATCTGACTTTTGGTACGACAACTACTTTAACGAGCTGCATAAGCAAATTTATTCTTACATGCGATGCAATATGCAATTAATTTCATAGTAAATTATCAATTAGAACCTCAAGTATATTAAAAAACATTTTTATTGGGGTCCTTTTTACTTTAAGCGTGGTTTGAAAGGTAATTTTGTAAATGTCAACTTTATGTTTGTATTTCATTGCCAAACATATTTTTTCCTATTTTTTATAGATCCTTTTAAACTGTTTCACATAAATAGGCATAAAAAAGTGAGATTTTCATTTTTTAAAATAGGGGTTACAACCTTTATGGTCCGAACTGCGCGAATTAGTCCTGTAGTTACAAGAAAAGTGAAATGAAATTTTGTTCGTAGTAAATTATCAATTAGAACCTGAAGGATATTGCAAAATCTAATTTGGGGTTGATTCTTCTATTATCCTATCGACGAAAATATTTAAAAAAATATTTTCAAGACAATTTGGAATTTGTTTTCCGTGAAAATTTCCTGAAAAGGCATAGAAGAGTCAGCTTATTTAGTAAAAAGAATAGGGGTTGCAACCGTTATCGTTGGAACTGCGTGTGTTACTTTCGTATTTACATGAGAAGTGAAATTAAATTTGTTTTATTAATAAATATCAATTAGCACGTGACATATATATTAAAAATCTATTTTTAGGGGTGCATTTTAGAAATGTCTTTCACCTCCGCGAAGCGTTTTTTTGCCGATAAAGAAAAACACGTTTCTCTTATTTTTTGATGAACTACAACAAATTAGAAGATTATTGAAATCGAAAAAGTCGGGTTTAGGGGTGTCCTTGTAAGTATCAGTACAACAATTTCATTTCAAATAAATTTGAGAATTTCAAATATTGTTAGTAACTTTAATGAAAATTCCAGTATATGTTTTTGGGATTTACGAGATTTTAGGACATTTTACTAATTTCCAAATCGTTTTTAAATCTTAAATGATTATAAAGAGCTACCAAAGATGTCAAAGGTTTTCAAATACGTTAAAGTATTTTAATGAAGTTCACAGAATTTATAAAAAAATTTTAAGAATAAATGAATTTGAATGAAATTTTAAAAGAATTCTAGCGACTAATTCGGATTTTATAGGATTTTATTGGGTGTTCGAGGATTTGAAGGATGTAATCATTTTTATGTAAGTTCTAAAAGATATGAAACATTTCCAAGTGCTTGACGAAGTTTTCCAAGCTTTAAAGAATTTTAAAAACTTCAAAGGATTTTAAATGACATAGTGTGCTTGAGAAAATATTGAGGAATTGAATTAGATAGTGAGTTTATTTGTCGATCAAGAATTTTTGTTTATTTTGAGAAGGAAAATCGATTCAATCTTTCCAAATATAGCAATTTCATATAATAATATGTAATGCAGTTTGAAATAAGGTCGAATTTAAAAGTATTTTTAATATAAGTTAAATTATTGAAACATTTCATTCTAAAATTATTTAGTTTGCAATGCTTAACTCTACAATATTTTACATCACCAATTTTCCATTTTTAGTCGTAATTGAAGTCTACTTTTTTAAAGTATTTAAAATTGTCGTCGTCAAGCCTTAAGTGATAAAAAATTTAAAGCGTTTAGAATCAATAATGTTTAATCAAAAATATATTAAG
>NC_046664.1:40466482-40480463 GCF_010883055.1 Belonocnema kinseyi | reverse complement strand
AAATTGTTCTCCAAATACTAAATATGGAACAATAATTAATTTTGCAAGATGATTCTGAAACTCTTTTGAATTTATAAAATTACAGATTAGAATTTTTTAAATAAAACAATTTAATTCTAATGCCTCATAAAAATCATTTTTCACATATACATTTATACCACAGCTGAATGACGAACGTACCAAAAAACAGGTAGTATCTGAAAGGTTGGTAGAAGGGTATTCTCGTAAGCATCTGATTAAAAGTTCTAGATAGAGTCAGAGTAAGAGAGCTTACAGGACAAGTCTGCACTCTCTATTCCTGCAATTAGCGCAAATTAGAAATAGGGCTGCTTATCGGATCCCTTTGAAGTACCGACCAAAGTTTCAACATGGGTACTTTCTTGTTTCAACAAATGTGGCGCAAAAATATTATAATTTGCAATGGGCGCAAAAGATCCAGTCACATTTTTTATTGTAAATATCCTTTATAGATGAACTAAGAAAAAGATTGCGTAAATGTAATCAATAATAATTGCAGCTATAACAAGATAACGGTTTGTATATGTATGTACATAAGAAACACGTAGGGATGCCAGATATTTTCTGCTACAGCTCCGTATATTCTTTAAACCTAGGCACCCTTCTCTAGAAATATGAGGAATATAGTTTATATGCAGCTATTTACTCTTATAATATTTATTACTGGTAATTTTAAGTAGATAATAATGCTGTTCTAAATCAATAATATATTTTAAAAGGTGTTAAATCAACATATTAGCTATAATCAAAAATTGTTTTTTCGTAAAAAATATACTTTTAATCATTTGAAACATATGTTAGAATAATCACGGAGAAAAATGGATGTTCAAAAGTAAAATCTAGATGTTCAGGGTTAACATATTATATGCTTAACTATAGGACAATAATCTAGATGTGCGAAGTTAGTATCTATAGATCTTAAAAAGTAAAATGTTATCCTGTAACATTCAAAATGTTTCACTGAAAAATCCGCGATATTACTTGTATGGTTATGTCAAATTACGTCTGTAAATATTTGAGTAGTGTACTTCTTTATGGTCATTCAATATTTCAAATTCAAAACAAAAACGTGGATGAATAATCAGAGAACGAATGATCTGTAATATGAATTAAATATTCTATCTATTTTAAGTTACATAAGCTTAATTTTTATTTTAAATTTATAAACCTTTTGTCAAATGTGTGAAGTCAATAAACCTAAAACATAAGATCGTTGTTCTCTTCTTTAGACAGAAAAAAGTCGTTATACAATTTTATTTAAGGACATTTAATTTTTATTCTTTGGAAATTTTCCAAAATTGTAATATTCCATAATTTTAATATTGTCTATATATAGCTTTCAAATATAGTCGTGAAATTGCAATGCGCGATGCGCACGCGCTCGAACGGTTTTAACATCTGAATGTATTTCAGTTTAATATAAAAATATTTTTACGCCTAACATATTAAAAAGATGTTAAATGTTTGGCATGAATATCTGCGTATTAGGTGCTACAATCTTACCCTCTAAACATCTACATTTGAACATCCATTTTTCTCCTTGATGCCACGTATATTTCAGCTCGCTGCGTAATTAAGTATTTCTAGAAAACGTGTCTAACTAATCTTCATATAATCCTTTGTTATAAACTATTCGTCATAATTTTTTACTCAAACTATTTAATACAAACTTCATAAAACTTCGAAAAATAAACTTTTACTGCAGTTGTCTTTTTTTTTAATCATTTGAAACATACGTATGTTATTATAATTCCACGTATATTTCACCTTGCTGCGCTGTACGTATGTTCAGAAAACGCGAGTTACTAATTGTTAGGAAATCATTTGCTAGAAATTATTTTTCATAATTTTTTATCAAAAATATTGAAATCGAGACTTCATCTTTTTCTTTTAGAAAGAGAAACTTTTACTGCAGACATCTTCTTTTTCTTTAAAAGACAAACCTTTTCATTGAATCTTTTGAAACATATGTTGTTATAAAGCCATGTGTATTATTTTTTATATTGCTGCGCGGTTATGTATTTCCAATAAACGTGTCCTAGTAATTGTTATGAAATCGTTTGTTAGAAATTATTCGTAATCATTTTTTATCAAACATAGTGAAATCCTGACTTCACACGCGTATTTTACTTTGCTACCCAGTTACTAATTTTCAGCTAACTAGTTTTACTACTTCTTATAAAATAATTTGTTATGAATTATTCTTTATCATTTTTTATCAAAATAATAAAATCCGGACTTCATCTTTTTCTTTGAAAAGAAAAACTTTTACTTTAGACTTTTCTTTAAGGACAAACCTTTTCCTTAAATCATTTAAAACATATGTTATTGTAATGCTACGCGTATTTCATCTAATAGTGCAGTTACGTATTTTCAGCAAATATGCCTTAATAATTATTACCTGTATACATTTATTTTATATAAATTATTTGTTATCATTTTTTTAAAAGACTTTTTAAATCCACACTTCTTTCTTTCCTTGGAAAAGAAAAACTTCTTCAGCAGACTTCTTTTTTTAAAGAGTTTTTTAATTAGTTGAAACATACGAGGTGTGTTAAGAAAACAAGGTGACTTTATGGTTTTTTCAAAAAATATTCATTTATTCCTTAATATTTATGATGTCCCCTTCAAAGTCCTTTCATGGGTCTCTTCAGTTTTGGGAAAAGAGAAAAGTCACTGAGGGTCAAATCCGGTGAATATGGAGGCTGAGGCATGACTGTGGTACTGTTTTTGGTCCGAAAATCTTTCACAAGCATGGATGAATGAGCAGGTGCATTATCGTGATGCAAAAGCCACGAATTGTTTTACCAAAGTTTTCGACGTTTTTTGCGTATCGCCTCTCGCAAACGGCGCATAACTTGAAGGTAATACTCCTTATTGACCGTACGACCTTGTAGTAAGAATTCCTGATGCACTACGCCACGGTAATCAAAGAAGACAGTGAGCAAAACCTTCACATTTGACCGAACTTGACGTGCTTTTTTCGGTCTTGGAGACTCAGGATGTTTCCACTGAGACGATTGGGATTTAGTTTTGACGTCATAACCATATACGCACGATTCATCCCCAGTTATAACCCTTTCGAGAAAATCAGGATCATTATTGACTTCATTCAACATCTCCTGAGCAATGGTCATGCGATGGATCTTTTGATCAAAAGTAAGCAGTTTTGGAACAAATTTCGCTGACACACGTCTCATGACCAAAACGTCCAAAAAGATAGCATGGCATGAGCCAACCGATATGCTAACATCTTCAGCAACTTCTCTGCTGGTAATTCGGCGATCTTCCAACGCCGTTTCTTCCACTGCTTGAACGTTTTCATCTGTTTTTGACGTGCTGGGACGTCCAGGGCGAGGTTCGTCTTCGACATGCTCTCAGCCTTCTTGGAACAGCTTGTACCACTTATACACATTTTTCTTACTCAGAGTAGACTCACTGTATGCAACTGTCAACATTTCAAGAGCTTTAGAGCACTGGATTCCATTTTTCACACAAAATTTAATGCAAACTCTTTGCTCCATTTTTTCGAAAGAAGAAAATCGCCGAGCACACCAAACCCTTCTAAACTTGTTTTAGGCCTCTGCCAGAAAAACAACACGAGCCATATAGTCAAAACTGTAACCATATGATCGTGACGAGTGTACCAACACAAGAAAACAAAAAATTTAAAACTTGAATGTACGTAGCCCGCGAAAATTGAAAAGTCACCTTACTTTTTGAACACACCTCGTATGTTATTATAATGCCACGTGTATTTCATAATGCTGCGCAGTTATGTATTTATATAATACGTATATCACTAATTGTCGCGGAATCATTTGTTATATATTATTTCTTTTCAATTTTTAGAAAATCAATTTGAATCCAGACTTCATCATTTTCTTCGAAAAGAAATACTTTGAATGCAGACTTCTTTCCTTTTTAAAGCCAAACATTCTCTTGGGACGGTTTGAAACATATGTTATTATAATGCCACAATTACAGTTATATGTGATACATTTATCGGATGTTGAGAGCCATATTACATTCTAAAGGACTTTTATAAAATTCTTATACAATTTTTTTCTGTGAAATTGTGAATTGTTATTCTTTCCCGCAATTAATGAAACAATTCAAGAAGTGTAAGCGTAAAATGTTTTGCTTAAAATATTTTGTAAATATTTAAAGAACTAATTGTCAATTAATCAGGCCCACTTTATTGGGTAGGTGGAGAGGCTTATTATTCATTATTTTCTTATCGCCGAAAAATACCATAAATTATTTAAACAATAATTATTTCATTACTTCCAGAAAATAATAACTTTGTACTTTTTTACGGAAATAAAACTGTTTGAACGGATTGGAATTATTTAAATGTTAACCAAATATTTTAAACAATAACCACAACACTTAACATTCACCAACTTTCTGTATTTTATCCTGAAAGATAATAACTTTTCAGGATCTATAGGGGGAGACAAATTTTTTCAAGAAATCATAATTATTTGAAACTTTTGAAATTATTTGAGAAATACTTGTAAATTCGTTACTTATCTATGGAAAATAATAAATGTTAAAAAAATACAAGAAATATCGACTTCAGCATGGATTTAATAGAAAAATGCTGTTTTGTATTTTTTAGGCCATTTTCAAAGTACTTGCAGTATAGGACTGCCATCAGTTTTTATGAAATTAACATATATCCAGACTTCCTTTTTTGAAAAATAAAACTTCTACTTTAGGCTTCTTATTTTTCTTTAAAGAAAGCCTTTTTCTTTGAATGAGTTCAAAATTATTTTATCACAGTTCCAGGTGCATTTCATTTTGCTGCGTAATTATGTAAAGTTGAGTGGAATATAGTGTCAGTATCGGGCAAGGTGTCAATTACAAAAAATACCCGCGTATGTTAATTTGAATATTAATTTTTTGCATAAAATGATTATTTTCTTGGAAAAATAAAAACGTAATGAAATTTTTGTTTCATAATACGTGACAGAACAGCTTTAACAAAAAAACTGTTTTGGCGAAAACAGATGAAAAAGTCTTCGGCAGAAATTAAGCACTTACATCATTTTTTAAAATACTTGAAGCATAGAAATGTTAGATTCTAGTAGGTAAAGTATATGTTTGAACTTCTGGTGTCATACGCTGTTTTTAAAAACTTTCTAAATATATTTACATTAATAAAATCATGCAAAATGACATACGGGGCATGATGTTCAAAAATGATGTTGAGAGAGAAACAGTGCTTAAACGGTGCTTTGGTCAGTTATTTGATCAATAACGTATTAGGGCGGTCCAAATTACATGGCTGGAAAACTAACTCAATAATTGTGATTTAGAATACTACTGATCAATGCTTGTTTAAAATTTTCGCGCCTTTAATGCCCGTCGATAAGCAAGATAACTATCAAGATAAATTTCAGATGTTCACACGCTAAATAGAATTTTCAAGGAGTGAAAGGTTATGACTGGCTTCTGCGACATCCTTTACTTTGACTATTGAGAAAACATTTATTCCGTGTTGATCATATCTCGAGTAATTTTTCTTTATTACATTATGCTCTCAAGAATTATTATATTGTACAGTTTTTATTCTACAATTCTCATATTACTGAAAGAAGCCAACAGTAATATGAGTGGCACCATGCCTCAATGGTATGGGTTACGCTGACCAAAATGCAAGATCAACGAAATATTTAAATATTAAATAATGACGTAGTTAAGATACGGTTTTGAGTAATGATATATGTAACCAGATAATTTGAGCTTCTCACTAAAATATACATACATCAAATTCACATTTCAATTAGAACTTACAGGAAATTTGATTCACAGCCCGGCGCCATATTCCAATCTCCCATATATTTGCCGAAAAAGTATATGACTAGTAGATCCAAAATCATTCTTGATGAATTATTTGTCATCGTTTTTCGTAAGGTCAATTCAAATCCAGACTTATTAATAATATAAATATGTCTTTACACAAACGTATTCTGATTAAAGGACTTTGGGCAGCGGACGATCCTGACCACCAACTTCCTGCGCCAGGGCCGAATAGATTTGTGGTTATTTGAATGGATGAAACCAGACCGGTAGTGGTGAGACCCAGAGGTAAAGTGGGGTACATAAAATATTTTCATTTCAGGAATTGGAATTGCTGACTTTGAATGAAAAGAACCTTCTTGAAGTAACGTGCTAATCACATGCTAATCGGCCTCGGAATTTATAAAACAAATTAATGCCAAAGTTCTTTGACAATTATCAGGGTACGTTTATTAGAACGCTTTAAAGGATTTCAAGGGTTATCGAAGGTATGCACGGATTTTAACGCATAGAAAAAAATAAAGTAAAATTTTGTTGCATATAAAATTTTGCGCAATTCAAGTGTATTATCTCTTTAGAAAAAGTCTGTCATACAATGGAATAAAAGTTGCCTCTGCTACGTCCTTAGTAGCGATAGGAAAAAGGCAAAATATGAGTGAGTTCGAGCTAGAATTCAGGACAACAGACTTAAAACAACTTTTTGCTTCGTTAATTATTATTTAAAAAATAATAATGCTTATCGAGGACAAATTCAAATGTATTTTCCGTGGATGAAAATAAAGAACTTGACACAGAAAGTACATTTTGTTCACGAACATCATCATTATGTAAAAGTTTATTCCAAATTTTTAATTAAATAGTAGTTTCACGAATGAAATGTCAGAACGGAAATTTCTGTTTCACAACTTTTGAATTATGGTTAAGATCATAGTGAATATGGAGACATTTCAACTATGTATCACATTCTTCAATTCAAATTGCCAAAAATATATTTTTATCTGCCCGTGATAAGTGAAATTATTTTTAAATTGAAATTCTAATAATAGCAATTTTTAAAAATCTTTTGCCCTGATTTCTATATCGATTTCATTTATAGTTTTATATTCTAGATCACATGGTATCTTATCCATTAAAATCTTCCAAAAGCCATTCAAAATTTTTCGGAATCCGTTAAAATGATCATAATCCGTTGCAAATATTCAAGATTGTTTAGAATTCGGTTAAACCTTTTGAAATCTTATAAAATCTTGTAAAATACCTGCACACCTGTAAAATCTTGTAAGAATTCCTTTAAGTCAGTTAAAAGCCCTAAAACCCTTCAAAATATTTAAATATATAACAGGATCACTTAAAATTTGCATAGCTTATTTAGAATTCATTAAACCCCTTAAATTCGAAGGAATATTCCCGATCCTCTTGAAGTCTCTTACATTGTATTTACTTATATTCATCAACATCTTTTAGAAGCCATTCAAATTCATAGATGTCCATTAAAATTCTTTGAAATTCTTTTGTTTGTTGAATTTTTACGAAATCTGTTTTAATTCGTGAATATTTTTACGTTGAAATGCTTTGAAATCGCTTAAAATCCTTCGAAATCCCACGAAACCATTTGAACCCATTAAAACTTCTTAAACGCTGTTTAAATTCCTTACCACATCTTGGTTTACTATGGAATCTTTCGAATCCTATAAAATCCCTTAAAATTTCATTAAGCTAATAAAGCCTTGAAAAATCAATAAATGCTTCCTAAGTAGACTCGCAATTAAGTTCAATTGAGTAGTTTTAAGGTAATTAATTTTTAACCTTTAAAATAATTAGTAACCTAATTATTCTTAGCGCGAAATTTTCTTCCTGATGGTGCTGAGGTATTTCGCCCTCATAAAGGACGTATTGGACTTCTCTTTGATAAACGGATTATTGGACCTGATGAGAAGGGTAATTTAAATGCTGAATAAAATATAAAAAAAATACTTTTTCGTAAGCATGAAGTCATAAGTTAATAATTTTGTCACGTTTAAAATGTATTAATGAGTATATTTTTATCATCACAATTTTAAACAGCAAGTACTTGCTGCTCAAAATTGTGATTTGTTGATAGTCAGTGGAAAAACTCTTGTAAAATATGATGAAAGATGGAAAGAGGTTATAGTGCCCCGGGACTGAAAAAAACATATGGTTTTATTAAAACCTTAAAAGTACGATTTGCAGAAAAAATACTTGAGGATTGTACATCAAGTTTTCAGTTTTTTCATAATTCAGGGGTATTTTAGAGACCTATAATTATCTTCGTCAAAGTCATATGTTTATTGTTAACTTCTCTGAAACTATTAATAAGTAATTGTTTTTCTGCCGTACCCAATTTTTGGGGATGCTTTGAAAAACATGGAAATGAATTTTTTCTATTATTATCAACCATCTTACCTAGTAGTTATAAATTATATATGCACATATTATTTGTTAATACCTAAAATAGTACGAATTTGTTTTTTCTTAAATTCTAAATAATGACAATCAACCGCTAAATAAGAAACAATTTATAACTGGTATAATAAATAAATATTACTAGCATTTAAATGAATTCTTTTTAATAACCACATTATTAATATCCTTAATAAGCTAATAATAACACAGGCCAATATGGTTTTGTACAGAAGACAGAAATTTTTTTGGGATTCTTCCTTAGATGTATCATAGAGTACTGGTATTTTCTTTAATTTGAGAGTCGCAGAGTTCAATTACCATTTTTCTTTAGCAAGTTACGCGAATTAGAAATTACAATATATGTCCCATTATGTCTTGAGCATTTGCTTTAAATACTTTGAGGCAGACATTTTCTACTGGGTGTTTTTTCTTGAAAATTTGTACTTGGTGGTATTCGTGGTTGTTGAAATCCCCAAAAAATTGGTGTCTTCTGTACATAACCTCAAAAGTAGCCAAAAACGCCATTTTTGGATACATAACCTCAAATATCTTAAAATCTAAACATGGTGGGCCAATTCTGACCACGAAATCGGATTCTAAGTACAAAATGACTTCGAAAATGACCTTCCACTTTCCAACAACCAAACCATTTTGGCCTGTGGTATTTACAGCAATTGCTGAAGACATAATGGAACATATATCGTAATTTCAAATTGGCGTAACTAGGTAAAGAAAAATGTTAATTGAACTCTGCGGCCCTCAAATTAAAGAGAAAGTGCAGTACTATATGATACAACTAAAAAAAATTACAAAAAATTTGGTGCCTTCTGTACACTACGTCGAAGTAGCCAAAAACGCCATTTTTTGGTACATAATCTCAAATATATTAAAATCCTGACGTGATATGCCTATTCTGATCCTGGATTCGGATTCTACGTAATTAATTACTTTGAAAATGACTCTCCACTTTCCAACCACTGACATGACCCCATTATTTGAAGGCCTGTGTAATTTTTTAATGATATTTGGCATATCTTATTTTCTAAAAATAATTACGTATTTAATTAATGTGAAGAGTACTATTTTTTGTAAAAAAGAGTTTTCAATGATTTAAACCATTACAATCAAATGCTCCTTTTCATAGGAAAGATGGAGAAAATTATCCTTTTTTTCAAAAAAATATATTTTTCGAAATAACATATCGTGAAAAGATTCTGATAATTCGTTACTTCTGTGATTAATTCCAGCAAACAATAGATATATTCTCACGATGTAAACAGGTGAAAAATTGTTTAAATAATTAGACAATACACTAAATAGAAATATCAATTTTAAGGATTCAAACCGAGTTACGGGACGTTTTCTAATATTGTTTAATTATTTCTGTAAATTAAATAAAACTTATATGAAAACTATGCATTGTATGAAAAATAACTAAAAATAATGCAGCTACGGAATCATATTGTTAACATTTCTTTTAAGTTTCATGTCTAAAGCAACAAAAAGGAACGTTAAGAAATTTTAATCACGTTTCTTTTCTTTCTTTTCTATAGAAAATATAATTACCACATAAATTTTATTTGATGTCTTCGTAGCGTCATTATTTTTCGATATTTTTTCAGCTTTTTCTTCGCTTTTAGTCTACTTATTATAAACTCATCAAAATTAATTAATAAAAATACAAAAATGCCTCTTAATTTTAATTGAATCCCGGATTACTCTTGACATTCATCAAGTGAGTCACTTATCCAGAGAAATGAAAACTATATTTAAAATTAGATTAAAGATACTTGGAAACTTCACGCTTATCGAGTAAAAGTAATTCAAGTTAAAATTGGTTTGCAATTCCTATTTAACATGAATGTTATATAAAACTGCTATTTTGCATTTTATCAGGCATTTCTTGGATACAAGAAGGTTAAATTCAAAGTTATCGCGTGGAGATTATTTCTTGTAATTTGAAAATCCTAGGAACATGGTTCAATGTTGGCCGATTAGAACAAATTTAGAATTTATTTTTCCCGATAATGAACAAATTGGGAGCGCATATTTCCAAAAATCGAAGGTTAAGTTTTTACACGTACAAATTTTAGCGATTTTAGCTTCACCCTGTCAGACTGAAAACGCAAAACATTTTTTATTGAAGTCAAACATTGAAAAACATTACCAACAAAATCTGGGTGCAATCGAAAACCCAGAAACCTTTTTGATTCGACACGAAAATGTCTACAGATGTTTTTAAAAATAACTGTTTAAACATGTAAATAATAATTATTTAGAGTTATGAAACTTTAATGCAGAAATATTAATTTTGAAAAAGTAATTGTTCAAATTAATGATTAACCTCCTTGGTTGAAACATTATGCTTTTGGTTTAAAATCCAACTATTTGATCGAATATGAAAATATTTTATTTAACATGTACGATTATGATCTACCCTAGTGGACAAACTGAAGAATTCAGGAAATTTATGGAATGTTCTGGGAATTTTTTTAGTTGATCAAGGATGGCACAATGTCCCAGAGTATTTGAGATCGCCCTGGAATATCATATAAGTATTTCAATTACACCAAAACATCTGCTATAAAAAATATATATTTAGTACGACCTAATGAATGTATGAAATAAAAGTTAGGCAAGTAATTTTGACTTATATATTTATAATAAAATAAACCAAGAAACCATTTTAATTATGAATCTAAGTGGGATTAGTTTTTATAAACAAATAACTTTTAAATAATAATTGTCGGGTATAAGGGATTTGTACTGTAACGCAATCCAGGTAAGGTGTGTGATTTAGATTGATGTTATGGTTTTCGACCAATTTTGTAGTCCTAAATGGATGGTAGGTTTTTGGTTTATGGGTAATTTATTTCATGTTAAACAGAAAAACCACGTTTCGTCCACTGAATGCAGGGCAAAAATGGTTTAATATCTAAAAAAAATTATAAAAGAAGTTTTTAAATATATTTTATTATCAATATCTTCAAAGTCTCCATAATTTTTGTTTCTTGCTTTATTATTTGTTAATTCAGCACTATCAGCTATAACATACATTATGCCTGAAGCGGCAATGAAGATAATTTGACATCAAGGCCGAAGTGAAATAATGTTTTCTTGTCAAATTTACGGCAAATGCCTAAAATATAATCTGTTGAATCAACCACGTAGCAAAAGAACATGTTGGACTTAAAAAAATTATCAAATGTAGCGTGTTGTAATAATTCTGCGTAATAAGATAGCGATTAGGGTATATAGCAGTAAATTTTTCTAGACGTGCATTTCATCATGTTGCATAATTACTTATTTGCCTTTCTTCTTACTAGTCTTTCTTACTTACTTACGTGTATTTCATAAAGTTAAGTAATTACATTTGCGCGCTTCGTCTTAATGATTGTTACAGAATCATTTCTACATTCTTATCAGAGCAGGCATTAGATTTGTGTCAAATTTGACCCCCACCCAGGTTTGGTCAAATGTTTACGTTATGAGACACCCTGAATAAAAAAATGAGGTTTTAATAAATATGACTATTTATATGTGGGTCTTTAGATTTTTAGTTTTTTAGCACGATTACTTACAAAAGAATTGAAAGATTTGATTGGCCTTTGTTATATTTCTTTACTATAGGTTTAAAAAATGTTGACCTCTCTACTAAAGTTTGAATAAGTCAGTACAAAAATATCGATTATGAACGTAACAAATATCACTGCGAAGATAATTTTATTGCGAACAAATTCTCTATTCATGACATCATCATATTTTAATTATCAATGAAGTTGCAGTTGGGCAAAGGTTTAAAAACAGGGTTAACAGCGTCAATTTCACTACATTTAACTTCGACTTGTTCTCTTTTGTTGAAAACTCATTAGAAACTAGGCGAAAAAAATCAAGCAAATTCCTTGATTCTTAGCTTGTAGCTCGCTAAATAAAAAAAAGACAAAAAGTTTAAAAATTCAGAAAAAATCGCATCTGTCTAGCATTTTTATTGGAAAAGATAGTCAAAAGCAATAATTATTTGTTTATTAAATTATATTTGTCAAATTACATTGATAACTACCTTACGCAAAGTGTGACGGAAAAAGCGGAAAATATCAGAAAAACAGTAACTATCTAGGAAACTCAACCAAACTCGACTTCACCGATTTCAATAACCTTCGAATATATTTTTCTCCATAAAAAAATAAAAGAAACTTATTTTTCCTTGTCTTCGGAAAAACGCCTCAAGAAAGTGAAAACCACTCCTAAACGTGACCTTAAGAAATGGATTTGTCAATATATCTCAGATGCTAATTGATATTTCTCAATTAAACAAATTTAACTTCACTTATGATGCAAATACGCAACTAATGCATGTTGCTCCGACCATGTGGGTTCCAACACCTATTTTTGTATTAAAAAATCCAACTTTTCAATGCCTTTTCAGAGAATTATGATGCCATTTTCATGAGAAACAAATTTATAATTTGCTTTCTAATTATTTATATTTTTACATTAAAAACAATACGCAATTGCTTTCATTTTAAATTATCAGTTAAAACCTGGAGTATGTCGAAAAAAATTTGTTGAGGGTTGGTTTTTCCATTTGCAGGGTGGTTGAACATATAATTTTGGACACGCGAACTTTTTTTCGCATTTTATCAAGGAACTACATAAGCACCTTGTATTTCTACCGTGGAAGCAATACGCAAAAACATTTTATAGTAAATTATCAACTAGAACATGAAGTATATCGGTAAACCTTTTTTGAGGGAAAGGGTTTTATCGTGGGGGTGGTATAAAGGATAATTTTAAACATGTCACCCAGTGGGCACAAAGTTTGGCGAAGTCTTTACGACATCGTTACGACATCCTTACGATAACTTTACGACATTCTATGTCCATGTCGTTAAGGTGTCTTTACGATATCGTAAATAAGTTACATGATCTGACGATGTCTTTACGACATCGTAAAGACAGCGAAACGACATGGACATAGGATGTAGTAAATTTGTCGTAAGTATATCGTAACTATGTCGTAAAGTTGTCGTAAATATGTCGTAACGATGTCGTGAAGTTGTCGTAGCGATGTCGTAAAGACGTCGCCAAATTTTGTGCCCACCAGATATTTACATGAGATGTGAAATGACATTTCTCTTGTTCAGAAATACCTATTAGCACCTGAGATATATTAAAAAATCCACTTCAGGCGGTGACTTTTAGGGGCGTTTTTCCCTTGCTAAAAAAATACGTTTCTCTTAATTTTTAATGAACTACAAAATATTAAAAGATTTTAAGAAAGTTCACAGAATTTATCAAACAATTTAGGGAATAAATGAAATCCCATAAAATTATATATGAATTCTAGCGGTTTATTCGTATTTTATGGATTTTATTGAGTGCCAGGGGATTGAAAGATGTAAGTATTTTTTATTTCTTAGTGTTCTACGAAGTTTCACGAAATTCAAGGGGTTTCTAAAACTTTAATTGATTTTCTGAAATATTTCGCATTACAAATTTTCCATTCTTTTTCTTGATTTTTAAGCCTTTTTTTCAAAGTGTTTAAAAATTGTAGTTATATAGCTTCAAGTAATTAACAATTAAAAGAGCTTTAAATCAATAATGTTTGATTTAAAAAATATTAAGTTGATTAATTACACAGGCCGACAAAATTTGACAAAGTTCCGGAACCAGAGACCAGACCTAGTATACCCGAAGGTTTTTGCTGCGCTGAATCCGAATCCGACCTCAG
>NC_046664.1:40459109-40466382 GCF_010883055.1 Belonocnema kinseyi | reverse complement strand
GATGGAATTTTTTTGAGGTCAGATTCGGATTCAGCGCAGCAAAAACCTTCGGGTATAGTAGGTCTGGTCTCTGGTTCTGAGAATTGTTGGCCTGTGTTATTGATGCAAATAAATTCTTTTGAAAATTAAATGGTTGTCCCAGTACTAAAATTTGAACTATCTTTAATTTTTCAAGACTTTTCTGAAACTATTTAAAATTTAAAAAATTAGAGATTAGAATGTTAAAAATTATAACAATTTAATTATAATGCCTCATAAGTGTAAAAAATTAAAGGCCTGATTAAAACGCTAAATTCCGCTTAAAGCTTTATAAAAAGATTTTAATTTGAAAAAAGCTTGAAATTAGTAGATTTATAATTAAGCGCCTTTACTCGACCTAAAACTGTCTTCAGATATTATTTTAATCTGAACTATTACCCTTTTAAGCCACTGAATTTAAAAGTTCTTAGTGTCAAGAGAAAGAATGTCTTTTTAAATATTTAAAAACAGTTGACTTTTCATTTAAAAGAAACAATTATAAATCAGATATTTAAGTCTAAACTATTTAAAACTGAAACGTTTGAAATAGAAAGCAAATGAATCTTTCAAGTTTTAGAGTTAAATTTGCTTTCTCGAAGTGACAGTCAGTGAAAAGAAATGAGAGTAATACATTTTCATAGTAGAGTGCAAATGTTCAATATATAGATGTCGTATGATGCAAATATTCGCAAAAAATTGTCAAGAAAAGAAAAAATATAAAAATTTGAAATGTTTTTGTTTAATTCTTATGTAATTAAACATTCTTATTTATTTTGTTTTAAAAAATAATTTTTCACATCCATGTATACCACAGCTGACTGGTGGACGTCCCGGAAAAAAGAGATGGTCTAAAAGGGTTGCAGAAGGGTTTTATTGTAAGCATCTGATTAAAAGTTCCAGATAGAGCCCGACTAAACGAACAATACAGGATAATTTTGGTCGTCTCTATTCTTCCCGATAAGCATAGATAAGAAATAGGGAAGTCCCTATAAGAATTTCTACAGTTATCTTTCTCTCGAAAAATGAAGAATATTATTCCTACTCAGCTCTTAACTTTTATAATACTTCTTAATTATGATGGTAAGTAGATAATAATACTGTGCTAAATCAACCATATACTAAAATGTTTTTAATCAAGATATTTACTACAATAAAAAATTGTCCTTTTCGTAATACATATACCTTAAATCATTTGGAACATATGCTAAAATAATGCCACGTGTATTTCAGCATGCTACGTAATTAAGTATTTACAGCAAACGTGTCTTACTAGTTTTCATACAATCATTTTTATAAATCATTCGTCATCATTCTGTATTAAAACTATTTAAATCGAAGCTTCATCTTTTTCTTTGAAAAGAAAAACTTTTACTGCAGGCTTCTTCATTTTCTTTTAATAATTTGAAACATATGTTATTATAATGCCACCTGTATTTCATCTTGCTCCCCAGTTATGTATATCCATAAGACGTGTGATACTAATTGTAAAAAAATCATTCTTTATATATTATTCCTTACAAATTTTTATAAAATAATTTTAAATCAAAACTTCATCTTTTACTTCGAACAGAAAAACTTTAAATGCCGAGTTCTTTTTTTTTGAAAGCCAGACCTTTTCTTTGAATAACTTAAAACATATTTAATTGTAATGCTACAATTAGCCTTATTGATGACACATTTATCGGACCTTGAAAGCAATATTTTATTTTAAAGGAAGTTTATACATTTTTTAAACAATTTTGTTCTCTGTAAATTGTGAAAAGTTGTACCCTAATTATTTAACCAATAATTGAGTCATTATTTTCAGAAAATAATAACTTCTTACGATTTTAGGGAACAAAAATTGTTTAAAAGAATGAAAATTATTTAAATACTTACAAAGTATTTTAAACAAGAACTAAAACACTTAAAATTCACAAACTTTTAGTAATTTCTTTGAAAAATATAACTTTTTACGATTAACACTGGGGGACAAATTCTTTCAAAAAATAATAATCATTGAAACATTTGAAAATGATATAAAAATACATAGAAATTCGTCACTTATTAATTAAAATTAATTAATATTAAAAAATGCATACTTTAACATGTATTTGAGAGAGAAAACGACTATTTTGTATTTCTTGGGGTATTTTCAATATACTGCCAGTATGGAACTGCCAGCAATTTTGATGAAATAAATTTAAATCCATATTCCTTTATAAAAAGAAAAACTTTAACTTCAGGCTTCTTTTTCTTCTTGAAAGGAACGAGTTTTCTTTAAATGAGTTGAAACATATGTTATAACAATTCCAAGTGTATTATATTTTGCTGTGTAATCACGTAGGGATGAGTGGATTATGATGTCAGTATGGGGCATGGTTTCAATTACAAAAAATGCGCGCGTTTGTTAATTTTCATATTGGTTTTCAATATAAAATGATTATTTGTTTGGAAAAATTGCGATGTGATGAAATTTTTGTTTCGAAATACGTATCAGAATAGTTATTTCGAAACGACAGTTTTGTCAAAAACAGATGAAAAAGTCTTTGGCAGAAATTAAGCACTTGCATCATATTTTAAAATACTTAAAGCATGAAAATGTTAGATTTTAATACGCAAAGGATTCCTTTAAACTTATGGTATCATAAGTTGTTTTCAAAAACCTTGTAAATATATTATAATTAATATAATCTTGTGAAATGATATACGGGACATGATGTCCAAAAATTGTGGAAATGGAAATAGTGCTTGAACGGTGTTTTGTTCAGTAATTTGATTGATAACTATTTATTTAACGTCAGAATTTAATTTCTCAGCCTTTAAAAAAATACCAGCATTTCTACTTTGAGGTAATAACCTACAATTATTGGTGCCCATCGATAAGCACGATAAGAGATTATAACAAGGTCTGCGTCATACTTTACTTTGATTGGTAAGAAAACATTTATTTAGTGTTCATCATTTCTTGAGTAATTTTTCTTCATTACATTATGCTCTCAAGAATTCTTACGTTGTACAGTTTTTATTCTACAATGCTCATGTTCTTGAAATAAACCAACAGTAATATGAGGGACGCCATGCCCCACGGTATGGAATACGCTGATCGCAATGCAAGACCAATGAATTAATCAAACACCAAATAATGACCTAGTTAAGCAACAGGTTTGAGTAATGATATATGTAGCCAGATAATGCGAGCTTCTAGCCGAAATATACAGACATCAAAATCACATTTTGATTAGAATTTACAGGAGATTTGATTCAAAACCGGGCACCATACCCCAATCTCCCATATATTTACCGAAAAAGTATTTGACTAATAGATCCAAAATTAATTTTCATGAGTTATTCGTCTTCGCTTTTCATAAGGTCAATTTAAATTAAGACTTATTAATAATGTGAATATGTTTTCACACAAAGATTTGTTTGATTAAAGTACTTTGGGCAGCAGACGATCCGGACCACCAACTGCCTCCGCCAAGGCCGAATAGATTTAGGGGATATCCGAATGGTCATACGTTTTTTCTCAATGGACATTTGGTTGGAGCAATGAGAGGCAGAGAATATGTGGAGTTTCCTCAACACATGGCCCGTGCCAGAGCTGAAACTAGACCGGTAGTTCTGAGACCGAGAGGTAAAGTGGGGCACATTAAATATTTTAATTTGAGGACTTGGAATTGCTTATTTTGAATGAAAAGACCCCCTCCTCCCAATAAAGGTCTAAATTCAAATTATTATATTTAATTTCTCAAGTGGACGGGGAAGTGTGAAAACTTTATTTAAATCCGCCTGAGGTTTTGTACAATAGTGTTTACTCGAATTAAGGTGCTCAGAGGCACATTTTAATCGTACTCGGGATTCATAAAACAAATTAATACCATATTTCATTGACAATTATTAGGGAACGTTAATTAATTACGTGAGGATCATTTTTATTAACTTCTAGGGCCTAGCTCGTCAAAAATATCATTTGATGTTCTGGTATTTCAAGTGCTATCAACGGATTTTGAAATATTTTGAGGGATTTTAAAGAATTAGAAACGATGTGCGCGGATTTCAACGATTTTGTGTGATTTCGATATATTTTTTCAAAAGTTGCAGAAGTTCAAAGGATTTTACAGGATTTTATGAAATGCTGAAATATTTGCACATATTTTAAAGGATATCAATAAAATTTACCGGACAGTATGAAACAAATTGTACACATTCTTTTAAATATCAAAATACATCAAGAAATCTTAAGGGATTTCTGAATATTAAAAAATTATTATAAAAGAGTTTATTTTAAAAATTTAGCAAGACTCCGTAAAATATTGGAAAATTCTTATAATCGCTTGAATTCTTCAAACGCATCCAAAAATCCCTTAGAGTCTTCCAAAAGTGATTAAAATCCTCTAAAGATTTATTGATATCTTTAAAATGCATAGGAATCTTTGCGAATCTCCCAAAACCCTTAAAATATATATAAATCTTTCAAAATCCATTAAAATTTCTCGGAATTCTTTAAATTTCTTTATAATGTTCGGAAATCTCATGCAATTCTGCTGTATCTTCTGTACTTTCTTAAAATACCGGGAACTCACCGACACTCCTTTAAATCTGCGATAATTCATTAAAATTATTTAAAATTCGGTTAAATCTCTTGCAGTCTTATAAAATTTCTTTGAAACCTCTGAAGATCTTTTAAAATCACACCTAACCATTGTAACCCATTTAAATCTATTAAACACCGTTAAAATTGCCTAAAAAATTTTTGTATACTGTGAAATCTTTCAAATCGTATAATATCCCTTAAAACTGTATTAAATTCTAAAGTTCTCATTAAAATCCCCTTAAATCCTTAAAAATTCATTAAAATGTTTCGGTACCTTTTGAAATCATTTGTAGTCCCGTTATTTCTTTTAAAATATTTGAAAATTTCTTAACCCCTTCAAATCTTTCGAAATCTCAATTCGGTGAAAGCAATTGATATATTTTTTATGCATGTAGTAAAAATGCTATTTTACGTAGGAAAGAAGCATTACAAAAAGCTTTTGAATTTTTACAAAAAGGAGGTTTTAAGGGATTTCCATGGATTTTAAAGGATTTTTATAGGAACAATTAAATCCCCGATTAAATATTTGTTGGGAGTATTTTACAGGTAATATGAAATTTTTAAAAATAATGAAAAGAAGAAGTGTTACAAGTAACTTTAACAGCAAACGGGCTTTAATTAATATATTTTCTTTAAATTAGAAAAGCCTCTACAAAGCCTTGCGAGATCAATGAATGCTTCCTTAATAGACTCGAAATTTTGTACAATTAAGTATTTCTAAGGTAATTAATTTTAAATCTTTACAATAATAAGTCACTATGTCATCTTTAGTGCGAAATTTTCTTCCTGATGGTGCTTTGGTATTTCGTCCTCATAAGGGATTTATTGGATATATATTTCATAAACGGATTAATGGACCTGCTGAGAATGGTAATATAAAAACAAAATACAATCTAAAACAAATATTCAAGAATTTTGCTTTAAACGCATAATTTTTTTTAAGTATGAAGTGATAAGTTTATAATTTTGTCACGTTTAAAATTGGTTAATAAGTGTATTTTTCTCCCGTTATTAGGTGAGATAACGGTACTTGCTGCTCAAAATGGTGATTTGGTTATAAACAATGGACAAACTCTTGCAAAATATAATGAAGGATGGAAAGAGGGTAAAAAGCCCTGGCAATGAAAAAAAATGGTTTAATTCAAACCTTAAAAATACAATTTACAGAATAAATAATTTAGAATTGTACCTTAAGTTTTTAAGTTTTTCTCAATGTAGGGGTATTTTGGAGCATTATAATTATCTTCTTCAAATTCATGTGTATATTATTACGCATTTTTTACTTAACTTAATATTACCTAATTTACTTGTAACTTAGATTATCTTACTTATATTTTTTTCTTAGAGTCAGAATAAGAAAAATCAACCGCTAACTAAGAACGATTTATGACTGGTTTAACAAATAAATATTACTTGCATAAAAAATCATTCTTTATTATTAAACTCATTATTAATAATAATAATAAAATAGTAATATTGTTTTGTGTATAACAGGTAGCAGTTCTTATTTTAGAAAACTAAGTACTTGCTCCTTTTCAAGAGAAAGATGCACAGTAAACCCCAAGAAAAAATTTTATCCTTTAATTAGATTAAAACGCTGCAGCACGTTTATCCGACGAAAGATAAAATTTATCTGACCTAAATATTTTGTTTGACATATGTAGTATGTAAAACGTATGTCACCTACACTTACTAAATACATAGTCTGCACTTTGGTTAGTTTCTACTGAACAGTTTTTGTTTACAATTTTTGATGTCCTCATCGGAGTCCACAGAAAACTAAGGAATTGCTCCTCGTCGCGTAGTGTATGCGCGCGGTGTTGAATTGGTGAATTGTGCTTTAGATTGGATACATATGGATTCGGATCGACGTTAAGTCCCGTGCAGAAATTTCCTTGCTTGGCCCTACACGGAAAAAATGTATCTGTAAAAAAGTCACGAAAAAATTGTTTTGTGCGATTTAATTTATATTTATTTATAATTCGCTTAACTCTGGGTATTCAAACCCTCGAACTGCTGACTGGACAGTTTCTAAACATAAGCCATAAGTACATAAACACGCGCAGCTATTAAAGCTTAAACAATATCCGACGAATATGAACCACACATACGCATGCGTATATGCACCGTGCGTGTCGGTGAGAATGTGTGCTGGTCACGTGAAAACGAACCAACTTCCTAGTTCCCAGATTTGTCGCACAATCTTGTGAGTACTTTGTCAAACCTGTCCCAATCATTCATAATATTATTTTAATTATTTCTGGAAAAAGGTGATGATCGGTTTTAGACTTGCTATATCGAGTTCCTCAATTATTTTTCAAAATTCACAGATTATTTACGAAAATACATCAATGTCCGATGAATTTGTTTCATATCCGAGAACTAGCTACTATTTCGTAACTTTTTTACGTATAAATTGTTCCGCGTATTACAGTAAGGTTTCTGGTTGGATTCCGGCCGAGCCACCCCTGGCTGGATATTCTGGACAGGAACAGGGTGGAAGATGGCCGGGCTACATTTTTTTCGAATCACGTAGTCCGGAGCCAACTGGTTACTGGCTGGGTCTACCCTGGTTAGATCTTACGAGGGTAGTTCAATAAGTCCTTAGAATGAAGTATAAAAACAATTTTTTTTGGGTAAATTTTTTTTTATTTTTCAACATAATCTCCTTGGAGCTCT
>NC_046664.1:40444112-40459009 GCF_010883055.1 Belonocnema kinseyi | reverse complement strand
TATCTAGTCGGGAGTGGTGCTGACTGAAAACAGATGATTTGGAGCGATTCGCGCGCCATCTGTTGGTAATTCTAAGGACTTATTGAACTACCCTCGTATGATCCAAAGCCGGCCGGGCACTGGTTAGGTTAATGTTATTGTAGAAATTCCACATTATTGAGGGCCGTGCCATTATCAATGGCGTAATTATGGATGTTAGATGAATTATAATTTGAGAAATATAATTTAAAGATTTATTAGATCACGGAACAGAAATGAACTTTTCTAATTCTTTAAAAAACATTTCATTATTTCGAATGTTTTAAATATTTAAATAAAACTGTTATCGATTCTGCTATGTTTAACAGCAGAAATTTTACAATTTTTATAAACTTCTCTATTTTCAGACAGTGTTTAGTCTGTACACCTTCAAATTAACCCCCATTTATTGCGCCTACTGCGTCAGGCGTCTGCATAGATACTCCGTAATTTTTAGTTTAGCACATGGAGCGAGGACGCGCATTGCTCTCACGTCGCGTCGTCTCTTCGAAGTTCGTAAATAAAATCGACACTGGCAATTACATTCAACTTTATTTCAGTAATTAGTTTGAGAACCCCACTTAGCGCCCCCACTTGCTACGCGATTCTATCATCAGCGATTGAAATTGTGCTGCAATTTTCTTGTCAGAATTGGTTTACTTGATTAGAATTAAAGTTCACCGTATTCTTAACGATGAGCTTTAAAAGACAAAACAAGTTGCCAATTTCTCGCCTGAAGCAACACTTTTTAACCACTTTGTGGCTGGTATTGAAACCGGGATTCAACCAGTTTACTGTGACTGAATATCATCGGTGATATTTTCTAACATCAAATTTCGTTAAGTTTTTTACTTTTAAAGTACACTGCCTGATCAGAAATTACAAAAACTTTCTATATGAACAAAAGTAATTTAAAAACGTCAGCCATCTTGTTTTGACTTGATAAATGAACCCGAATCAGATAATTTTGATCTCAAAAGTCGATCATTAATTGCAGCGGGTCAAACTTCTCTTGTTTTTGATATCATTTTTGTTGCATATGAAAATGATATTGATTTCGGTATCATTTGGATTTTTTTACTTTGTAAATTAAAATCCAGATTTCTTTTTTTTCCCTTGAAAAGAAAAACTTCTCCTTCAGGCGTCTTCTTTCTTGTGCAAGAAAGACTTTTTCAATCACCCGTGCCTTGGAAAATATATGGGAAATTGCATAGAAGTAATCTTTTATGTGGTATGGTAAAAGTATAGGGAATGATGTATATTTGCAGAAAGTATCCTGAACTTATATCTCAAATATAGCTAAAAGATATCGATGTTCGGTTCAATAGGGTCGTTTCATGTTCATACTGGGTGGAATTTTTTTCAGAAATTTTCTACTCTCGCCCTACCCACCCATGATTTAACCTGATTTAACCTGATTTAACATGAGAAGAAGTCAGCTTTTTGTAAATCTAATGTTTAAACGCGATAGTAAGCCACAATTGATTCCATTTTCGTATACTTTTAAAAATTCGTAAGAGAATGAGAATAAATCATATGTTTTAAGGGCGAATTACTTCAAGTGACTCTTATAGGTACCCAAAGAAAAACCCATGAGTGTCAAATTTTACTTTTCATAAATATTGCGGTTTATTAACACATACAAGTTTTTAAAAATATTTATTGATTGGTAACGTAAGGTTACACAAACATTTTTTATCAATTTTGATCTCTGATTTCCAAACGATATCTGCCTAAAAATTGTAATTTAATGATGCGTGAATTTATGTGGTCAACTTCAACAGGTTGCAATATGTGACATTATTATTGTTTATAACTAATGTATGCCTGATAATTGCCAGAAGGTTGTTGTTTTTCTGAGATTTGTAACTTTTCTTTGTCTTTTTAGTTACGAATAAATAATGAATAATTAAAAGAAACAATCAGTTTTTGACAAATCCTTGTTTTTGTAAATATATTTCTCAAGAATAAAACAGATATTTGAAATATTTTTCGATTTTTCAATATGGATTGTATTATAAACATAAAAGTAGCTTGAAGTAGTTATTGAGGACTAAACAGTGAATGAGAAGCTAACATTATTAGAAATACCAGAAAAATTTTTAGTAAAATAAAAGTGAAGAAAGCTATAAGCGATGATAAATTGCTTGATAATTATATTTGTTAGCTTGTATGAATTTTGATCTTACTTAATAAAAAAGAGCCAAGAAGTTATAATTTCAGAAAAAACCGAATCTGCCTGGCACTTATATTGGAAAAGATAGTTAAAAACAATAATAATTTGTTTATTAAATTACAGTTGTTAAATTACATTGCTTATTACCTTCCTCAGGGTGAGAAGTTGAAAAAAAGTAAAAAATATAAAAACAGCCACTAACAAGTAAACCCGACCAAACCCGAGCTCACCGATTTCAGTAATTTTTGAATATGTTTTACTTCTTAAAAAATAAGAGGTGCCCCCTAATAGGTTCCGCAAAAAGTAGATTTTTCAATGTATCTCAGGTGCTAATTGATATTTCAACCACAAAATGAAAAACCACCCCTTTTAAAAACGATTGTTGATATATTTTAGGTTCGAATTGATAATTTACAATTATTTTTTTATTAAATTAATTTTTTTTCACAACAATATACACAAAAAAGGGTAAAATTCTTAATGTAAAATCTGGAGTTAAAGCACTTATGATCAGAACTAACTATTAGGGTAGAGAAGTAAGCATATTCTTTCTAATTCATATTTTTTCATTAAAAAGAATAGGCAATTATTTTGATAGTAAATTATCAGATAAAACCTGAGGTACATCGAAAAACGTTCTTAGGGGGGTGGTTTTTATTTTGAGGCTGGTTGGACAGAGAATTTTGATCATAGCAACTTTATGTTTGTATTTCATTGAAAACAATATTTTTCCATTTTTTTATCGCTCAATTTGACTTTTTTTGAATAAGTAGGCATATGAAAGTGAGGTTTTTTGCTTTAAGAAATAGGGTTTGTAAGTCTTGTAGTGCGACCTGCGCGATTTATTCCTGTATCAAAACCTGAAATTTATTTGAAAATCTTCTTTAGTAATATTTTACTAGATTCCCAGTTATTTCACAATTTAAAGCGGTCCTGAAAAGCTACAAACGATATGAAAAGTTTCCAAAGACGTCAACGGATTTTAAAGAAGTTCACAATATTTATAAAACACTTTAAAAAATAAATGTACTCGAATGAAATTCTGAAGGAATAATAGCGATGTATTCTGTTGTTAAGAAATTTTATTGGGTCTCAGGGGAATTAAACGATGTTTACGAAGTCTCATAAGATTTACGGGATTCTGAAACCTTCAAAGGATTTTTAATAATATAGTGCGCTTAAAAAAATATTAAGGAATTAAATGTGATTTTAAGAATTTAGTCGAATTAACAAGGTGGTTGATAACCCAGAAAATGATGTAAATATTATTTCTTTACCAAGAATTTTTTTAATGTTTAGAAGATAATTTCTGAAACTGTTAAAACTGAAACTCATAAATAATAAATTAAACGCCTTTATTTGGTATAGAATTGTGTTCAAATATTATTTTCATCAGAAATATTACGATTTAAACCCACTTAATTTAAAAGTACTTAGTGTAAGAAAAGAAAACAATTTTTTAAATATTTAGCAACAGTTGACTGTTCATTTGAAAGAAGCAATTATAAGTCAAATTGAAAATCTAAACAATTTGAACCTGAAATGTTCAAAATGGGAAGTAAATGATTCGTTCTTATTTTAGAGTTGAATTTGCTTGCCTAAGTAAAAGTCAGTTAAAAAAATTGAATTAACTTACCAGAAAACAGGGTGAGTCTAAAAGGGTCGTAATAGGATATTCTCGTAAGAATCTGACTGAAAGTTCTGAATAGAGCCCGAATGAAAGAGCATTACAGTACAAGTCTGGCCGTCTCTATTCTTCCCGATCAGCACAGATTAGAAATAAGGAAAGATCAGCGGTTCTATTTTGAAATCCCGAGCAAAATTTCGACATGGGCACTTTTTTTAGCGGATGTAGCGCAAAATCATCAAATTTGCAATAAGCGCAAAAAATCTAGTTACTGTTTTGACTGTAAATATCCTTTATGTATAAACTAAGAAAAATATTGCGTAAATTTGAATAATTATTGCGGCTATAATAAGATAATGGCTGGTATATGTGTATATATAAGCACCACGTTGGTATGCTAGACCTTTTCGGCTACGATCCATAAATTCTTTAAGCCCAGTTATCTTTCTATAGAAAAATGAGGAATATTATTTATACTTAGCTCTTTACTTTTATAATATTTCTTAATTATGATGATAAGTAGATAATAATGCAGTTCTAAATAAATAATATATTAAAATCTCGCAAATCAAGATATTGTCTATAATCAAAAATTGTTTTTCGTAAAACATAAACTTTGAATCATTTGACACATATGTTATGATAATGGTACGTGTATTTCATCTTGCTGCGTAATTAAGTATTTCCAGAAAGCGTGTGTTACTAATTGTTAGGAAATAATTTCTTATAAATTATTCTTCTTGATTTTTTATACAAAATATTGAAATACAGACTTTATCTTTTTATTTAAAAAGATAAATTTTTACTGAAGACTTCTTTTTTTTCTTTGAGAGAGAAACGTTTTTATTGAATCACTTGAAACATATGTTATCATACTGCCACGTACATTTCAGTTTGTTGTGCAGTCATGCGATTCCAGAAAATATGTCTTACTAATTGTTACAAATAATTTGTTATAAATAACTCGGCATAATTTTTTATCAAAAATATTGAAACCCGGACTTCATATTTTTCTTTAAAAAGAAAAGCTTTTACTTTAGATTTCTACTTTTGGTTTGAAAGACAAACCTTCTTTTTAATAAGTCGAAAAATATGTTATTATAATGCCACAATGAGTCTTATTAATGACACATTTATCGAATGTTGAGAGCCATATTTTATTTTAAAGGACATTTATCAATTTTTAATACAATTTTTTTATGTCTAAATCGTAAAAAATTATTCTTTTCCGCAATTAATTACACAATTAATGACATTTAAGTGTAAAATTTATTGATTAAGATATTTTCCAATGATTTAAACAACTAATAACTATTTACTTGGGCCTGTTTATCGGGTAGGCGGGAAAAAGTCTAAATTTTTCGAAACTCATTCACCATGTCGCTCATGATTTATTTGCTAATTGCACAAAAAGAATACCCTTAAGTATGTAAACAATAATTGTGTCATTATTTTCAGAAAAGAATAACTTTTTACGATTTTAGGGAAACAAAACTGTTTAAACCAATAAAAATTATTTAAATATGTTTACTAAATATGGGCCTTCCATCAATTTTTATGAAATCAATTTAAATCCAGACTTTTTTTTTATTAGAAAAACTTCTACTTCTTTTTCTTTAAAGGAAAGAATTTTTCTTAAATCAGTTGAAACATATATTATTCCAATTCCAGGTGTATTTTATTTTGCTGCATAATTACGTCGGGGTGAGTAGAATATGGTGTCAGTACAGGGCATGGAGTCAATTGCAAAAAAAGCCCGCGTTTTTTGATTTCTATTTATTTTTTGAGCATAAAATGATTATTTGTTTGGAAAAATAGTGATGTAATGACAGTTTTTTATTAAAATACCATCAGAATGGTTATTAAGAAAAAACAGTCTTGGTGAAACAGACCAGTAGGCAAAAAGTTTGGAGACGTCTTTACGACGTTTTTACGATAACTTTAGGACATCCTATGTCCATGCCGTTAAGGTGTCTTTACGATATCGTAAATAAGTCGCATGATCTGACGATGTCTCTACGACATCGTAAAGACAGCGAAACAACATGGGCATAGGATGTCGTAAATTTGTCGTGAAGATGTAACGATGTCGTAAAGACGTCGCCAAATTTTGTGCCCACTGGGAGATGAAAAAGTCTTTGGCACACAATTAAACACTTAATGGTGCTTTGGTCGGTGATTTAATAGATAATGTAGAAAACCCCAGAAAGTTAGTTATCTTGCGAATCTTGTAATTTTCATATTATTATACAGATAATTAAGAAAATCGAAACGTCGACTTCCGTTTCCGGCATGAAAGTGTAAAGTAGTGGGAATTGTTGATGCTGAGTTTTTCTGATATTGTGGTGAAATTTGAGGTAAGTGGATTGTAAAAGTGTGTAGAAGGGTGTAGGGGTGAGAGATCTAATTGAGGGATTGTGAGATTGCAAAGGGGAGGTAGATATTTTGGAGGATTAAGACAGATTTGTGTGTAAGTTTGTTTGGAGATTTGCGACAGGGTGGGAAGACTGTGTGGACGGATTGGTAGTAGCAGGGTTGGATAGCGACAAAGAAAGGCGTGACAGGTACCAGACAGCGACGGTAGTGGCAGGGAAGTATAGAAGGCGGGAAAGTTTGAATTTGATTAATGGCTAGCGGAGCGAGTATCTCCACGGAAGAAACAGAGTTAGGGCAGGAAGTGTTCATTACGCCGAAAGAAGAGATAAAGGAAAGGAAGGCAAGGGGGGAAGTATAAAAAAACTATAGAAAAAGAAAGATTAGAGAGAAAAAAGTGTAGGATCAATAGAATCATTTATCAAAAGGAAAAGAAGGGGAGAGGGAAAGCAGTGAAGAGAAGGAAGATATCGGGGCGAGTGTAAACTACCAGAAAGCGGAGATGAAAATGAAGTGACGATGAAAGAAGTAAGACTTAAGGAAATTAGAGAAGTGATGATAGAGGTAATGGGGATTTATGAAGAAAAGCAGGAGAGAAGGGGAGAGGAATTAAAGAAGGTATTTAGGCGGGAAATGGCTGAAGTTAAGAAAGATATAAAAAAATGGAAAGAAATCCGGGAAAAGTTAGAAAAGAGGACGGAGTCATTGAAGCAAAAACTAGAGAAGCAGAAAGAAGTTAATAATACAAAGGTAGAGGAGATAAGAGGTAGGATGAAGAAACTTGAAAGCTCTAACGGGGATTGCGGTGGGGGGCGAGAGTGAGAATAAGAAGATGGAAAGGCTGAGAAACATAGAACAAAGAATAGAAAGGAAAGAGAGGGAAGAAAGAAAATTAAACATGGTGATAAAGGGTATAAGATTAGAGGGGAAGGAGCTGAAGGAAGGGGTGGACGAAGTACTAAAAAGGATTGATGCTAAGTTAGAGATAGAGGAAATGCGAAATATAGGAAGGGAAGTGAGAAGAGGGGAGATAATGGTGTTGATAAAACTAAAGAAATGGGAACATAAGAGGGAGGTGATGACAAAGAAGTTGTTATTATATGGTAGTTCGGAGAGAATAGAGGATGATTTGACATGGGTAGAAAGAAAGATGCAGTATAAATTAAGAAAAATAGCGGAAGAGGAAAGAAAAAAGGGAAAGAGAACATGGGTTAAGCATGGGAGAATTCAGATAGATGGAGTATGGTGGGATTGGGATGAAGAGAGGAAAGAGATAGTAAGAAATGAGGTGCAGGGAAACTAGAAGTGGTAGGAACGGGAGATAGGAAAATAAGATATAGTAAGAAGGAAAAAATATGAGAAACGAAAGTAGGGAAGAATGGAAGATTTGTTACTGGAATATAGCTGGATTAGAGAGAAAGGATAAGGAGTTCATGAGAAATTTCACAAAATGGGATGTAGTCATAATGATGGGGACGTGGCAGATGAAAAGGGACGGGAAAGAGTAAGGGGAAGGTTACCAAGAGGTTACAAATGGCAAGTGAAAAATGCAAAGAGGAAGAATAAAAAGGGCAGAGCAATGGGAGGAATGGTGATGGGAGTAAGGAATAAATGTATAACAGGTAAAGATAAAAAATACAGAAATGAGTAAAAATAAGGAGTGATAGTAGAAGAGGCTATGATGGGTGGAGAGAAGTGGAAGGTAGTGGCGATTTATGTGAACGGTGATATGCAGGAAAAAGCAGAGGAGATTAGAGAAATGATTTGAAGAAAATAAAGAAGAGATTAGGATGATAATAGGTGGTGATTTCAATGCGAGAACAGGAGACAGAAGAGGAAGGGAATGGGGAGAAGAGAGAAGAAGAAAATCCAAATATAAGGTACTAAATGGGGAGAAAAAAAAGTTGCTAAAGAGCTTGGAGGAGTTGGAATGGTACATCTTAAACGGGAATATAGAAGGGGATGAAAAAGGAGAATATACAGGCTCAGGAAGTGAAAGGGGAACAGTAATTGATTATGTGATAGTGGATGATGAGGTAAGAGAGAAGGTTAAGAAACTAGAGGTAGGAGAATATATTGATTCGGATCACTTTCCCTTAATAGTGACATTAGATAGACAAAAAAGGAATAGCAATATGAGTAAAAGGGGAGCAAATGTAAAAAGTGTAGGAAAAGGAGATTAATCAAGGGAAGGAAAAGAACAGTTTAGAGAAAAAATAAGAAATATCAAAATGGGAGAGGGAAATGTGGACGAGGAGATGGGAGAAATGATAGGAGAAATAAAAATAGGATTAGAGTGCACAAACAATAATGAAGTTAGTAAAGGGGGGACTATAAGTGAGTGAGATGAGGACTGCAACGAGCAAAAAAGGAGGTCAGAAAGGAATTAAGAAAGTTCCGAAAAGAAAAAAGTAATGGGGAGGAATATAGGAAAAAAGAAAGAGCATACTGCGTTGTGTTATCAAAAGAAAGAGGAAGAGAATAAAAGGTTTGAGGAAGAGTCGGAGAAGGCTAGGACGGAAGAAGAGGTATGGAAGGTGGTAAATAGAGAAAGAAAAAGAAGAAAAAGAGTAAACCAAGATATTGAAATGATAGAATGAAAGAAATATTTTTTGGATTTGCTAGGAGGAGTAGAGAGAAAAGTTGTAAAGGAAGGAAAATATGGTAGAGAAAGAGACGAGAAAGAGGACATTTCAAGGGAAGAAATAGTTAAAGTTTTAGGAATAATGAAGGATGGAAAGGCACCTGGTATAGATAAGATTCCAAATGAAGTATGGAAATATGGAGGGGAGGAACTAAAGGAATGGGCATGGATAATGTGTAATAGAGTATGGAGAGGAGAGGGGTGGCCAGAGTTATGGATAGAAGGAGTAGTTATACCAATAGTAAAGACAGGCAAGGGAGAGGAGGTTAAAGATTATAGGGGGGGGGGGTGACGTTGATGCCAACACTGTATAAAGTAGGTGTGAGACAAGGGTGTCCTCTGAGCCCACTTTAATTTAATTTAATAATATCAGACTTGGAAGAAGAAATGAGGAGAAAGGGTTGGGCAGGAGTTAAGGAAAAGATATATACACTGGCATACGCAGACGACATAGTGTTTATGGCAGAGGATGAAGAAGGGATGGCGGGATTAATTCCAGGATTAGAGAAATACTTAGATGGGAAAAAGCTGAATGTAAATGTAGAAAAGACAAAGATAATGAGGTTTATAAAAGGAGGAGGAAGGAAGAAAGAATGGACAGGGAGATGGAAAGGAATAATGTTAAAAGAAGTCAAAGAGTATAAATATTTGGGATATATCTTGTAAGTGAATGGAGATCATACAGCTCATGTAAGAGAAAGGATAAAAAAAAGCAGCAAGGGTAATGAAACAGATATGGGGAATAGGAAAAAGAAGGTTAAAAAAAATTGGAGAAGGAGAATGTGGTTATTTGATACGCTGGTATGGCTGGTATTAGGTTATGGAGCAGAGATATGGGAATGGAAAGAAAGGAAAGATATTGAGAGTTTACAAGAAAGGTATATAAGGTGGGCACTAGGGGCAAACTGGAGGACGCCAGGATATACGGTGAGAGAAAAAACGCAAAGTGATAAGAGGGGAAAGAGAGGGCGATTGAATTAATGAGATGGGAAGAAGAAAGGTGGGAGTTTTTTAATGATAGAGAAATAGAAGACGGGACTGGAGTAAACTATGAAGAATTGGAAAAAAGGGAAAGGGAAAGACAATTAATAGAAAGATGGGGGTCGATTGAGGAATCAAAATACAATAAATAGTATAAGATGATAAAAAAGGAAGGGGTGCCAAAGTATTTAGAAAAGGGATGGGGAGAGAGAAGATGGACCAGAATAGCAAGATTTAGACTGGGAAACGAGTAAGGGAGGGGATGTACTGGGAGAAAGAAGAGAACAGAAAGTGTAAAATTTTTGAATGGGAGGAGGAAACATGGGAGCATGTATGGGAAGGATGTAGGAGAGGAATGGAAAATAAAGGAAGCTGGCAAGAAAATGTGCTTAAGATTCTAGGGGAAGATGGATTAGGAGAAGAATGGATGAAGAAGTTGGAGGGTGCCAGAGGAGCGAATGAGGGAGAATGAAAGAATGCACGTGAAAAAGGTAAATGGTGGTATAAAAAAGTGAAAGAAAATGGAAACGGAAGTCGCTTAGATTAGAAGCGGGAAAATTGTGAGTAATGGTAAAGTAAAAGTAAAGTAGACTCAGATGCGTTTGCGTTTTCATGCTCTCTCTCTCGCTTGCACTTTCGCTTTCGTTCGCTCGCTCACTCGCTTACTAATAAGTCCTAAATTGCGCCATCGCAGGAAATAGAAATAAGGAACTAGATATAAGACTTTATGTAAATAGTTGTAAATAATTGTATATATAGAAAGGATAAGATTGTAGAAAAATATAGATTTATACGGAAAGATTGTAAGGAATGGAAGTCATGTAAACCCTTAGGGGACAAATTATGAATAAAGAAGAAGAAAATCGAAACGTGATATAAAATTATATTTAAAAATAATACGGGAAGTATCAAGTTCACGCTTGATTCCTTTGAAAGAGACTATCATTTGAAATTCGTGATTATTCTTGTTTCAAATTTCCTATAAGAATATACTTGAAAGGATGCTATTCATTGAAATTTAATTTCTGAGTCCTTTGAAAGAAAGTTTGGGGTTATAACCTACAAATACTAAAACTTATTCTTAAAAATCTGTTTTTAATCCTAATTATAATTTCTTATTTCGAGTTTATTTCAAGTAATTCTCTTTATTTAGTACAATGATACTAATTATATGGGTAAAGAAGTAACTCAATAAATGTGATTTCGAATTTTATTGATCAATGCCTTTTTTTAATTTTCGCTGCTTTCGCATTGTTCTATAAGCAAGATAACTGTTAAGGTTATTTGCAGATATTTACAAGCTAAATAGAATTTTCAAGGTAAGTGCTTATAACTTGTTTTGGCGACACACTTTACTTTGATTGGCAAGAAACCATTTATTTAGTGTTAACCATGTCTCGAGTAATTTTTAGGGACACCATGCACCAGGGTATGGGTTACGCTGACCGAAATGTAAGACCAACGAATTAATTAAATATCAAATAATGATGCAGTTAAGAAATGGTTTTGAGTAATGGTATATGAAGCCAGATAATGTGAGCTTCTCACAAAAACTACACACTTAAAAATCACATTTCAATTAGAATTTAGAGGACATTTGATTCAAAGCCTAATACTATTCCTCTGATCTCCATATATTACCGAAAAAGTATCTGACCAATAAAACCAAAATCATTCTTGATGAATTATTCGTCATCGTTTTCCATAAGGTCAATTTAACTCCAGGCTTATCAATAATATAAATATGTCTTTACACAAATGTATTCTGATTAAAGGACTTTGGGCATCGGACGATCCTGACCACCAACTACCTCCGCCATGGCCGAATTGGAATTGCTGACTTTGAATGAAAATAACCCCTACAGCTAATAAAGGTCCCTAGAAGCAATTGTTAATAAGCCTCGGAATTTATAAAATAAATTTAATGCTTCATTTCTTAGACAGTTGCTGTGGTGAACTATGGTGAAGGTCATAGTGAATATGGTGAATTCTTAACTTCGTGTCAAATTCTTTATTTTAAATCACAAACTATATATTTTGATCCGTCCGCGAAATGTGCAGTTATTTTTAAAATGAAATTGTAATAATTGCAATATTTTTAAAAATCTTTTGTCCTGATTTCTGGACTGATTTCACTTATAGTTCCATGTTCTTCGCTTTGCTGTCAACTACATTAGTAGACGACACTTTTTCACTAAAAAATCAATCCGAGACAATTTAAAAAATTTAAATTATCTAATTTTCACGTAGAGTTTATTCGATAAGATTTATGTCTGTTGCAGTGAATCTTTGAACTGAAATCCATGTAAACTTAATCTTTTATTTTTTTCTGTACTATTTTTAAAGATTTCGATATATTTTTTAAAAAGTTAAAGAATTTCAAACGATTTTGAAGGATTTCATGCAATACCGAAATATTTTTATAAATTTTAAAGAATAATAATAAAATTCAATGTAATGTCGAAGGTTTAATGGGGTTTAGGAAAATTTCATAAGATTTCAAAGTATTAAAGGAGTTGTAGAAAATTTTGTAAGATATCAAAATACTCAACCAAGTTTCAAGGGATTTCCGAAATTAAAATAGGATTTTACGACCGTCAATGATTTTTAATATCATTTAGAAGATTTATACAGCTGTTATTATATATTGCAATTTCCCTATAAATCTTTTGAAAATTTTGTAAGACTCCATGAAATATTTGGAAATGCTTTAAATCTCTAGATTTCTTAAAAATAATATACAAATTCTTTAAAGCCTCCCAAAATTCAGTGAAATCCTCGAGATTTCTTAAAATATTTCAGAATATTATGAGACCAAGTAATATCAATTCAAGAATAATTAAAATCTTTGATATTATCAGGAATCTTTCCGAATTTCCCGAGATCCCTTAAAATATATTAAAATATATCAAAATCGTGCAGACATGAGTAACAGTGCTTCGACTTTAGTTTGAATTGAATTTCTCAAAATCAAGACATGCTGAAGTCGAACAGTTCGACTTGAGCATGTCTCAGTTTTCAGACAGAGCCGAGCTTTAATTTATGTCTTGGAGACAAGTTTTTATGTTTCGAAGACATAAATTGATCTCTTGAATCGAAATTTTATGACTCCAACACGAGTGGTTTATAACTCATTTGTGAGCCTAAAAAGGTTCGTATTGAGGGAAGTTCACGCTGATCAGCTCAGCAAAGGCAAGGTTTGTCTTGAATCAAGTGAACGCCCTTTTACTTGTCGTGGCCATAAAAGTAAGACGAAGGCCTATGTTTTGACTCAATTTTGAAACGTAGCCAGACATCGATGTGTAGGAAACGAACTCAAGACATAACCAAGTCGAACTCTAGTCGAAAAATTTTTAGGCGGGAAAGCCAGTAAAATTTTTCAGAACCCTTTAAAATTCTTTCTAATACTCGTAAATCTTATGAAATTCGGTTAAATCTTCTGAAATCGGTTAAAATTCTTTAAAATTCCAAAAACTCGACGAAACTCCTTTAAATCTTTGAAAATCCGTTAAAATTCTTTAAAATTCTTTAAAATTCGTTTAAGCCGTTTGAAATCTTATAAAATCCCCTCAAAACCCTGTACATCTCTCAAATCTCGTAAGAATTCCGTAATATCAGTTAACATCCTAAAAATATCATGAAATATTTAAATATATAACGAGATCATTCAAAGTTATTAAAGCTTATTCAAGATTTATTTAAGCCCTTAAATTCGAAGTAATTTTTCTGTTCCTCTTGAAGTCTCATACATTATTTTTAAATATATTCATCTAAATCTTTTAGGGGCCATTCAGATTAATAGACATCCATTAACATCCTTCAAAATTTTGTTAAGTTTTTCAAAATTTGACGAAATCTATCCCAACCCATAAATATATTCACTTCGAAATGCTTTGCAATCTCTTAAAATCCTTTAAAATCCCACTAAACCATTGCAACCCATTAAAGCTATTTAAACATCGTTAAAATTAATTAACAAATCTTTTTATACTGTAAAATTTTTCGAACAATATAAAGTTCATGAAAATTCAATTAAATTTCAAATCTCACATTAAAATACACTTATATTTAAAAAAAAATTGGAAAGTTTTCGGTATCTCTTGAAATCATTTGTATTCCCACGATTTCTTTTAAAATATTTAAAAATTTCTTAAACCCTTTAAATCTTCCGAAATCTCATTTGCAGTGATAATATTTGATATATTTTTCATGCATGTAGTAAAAATGGAGTTTTATGTAGGAATGGGATATGACAACCTTATTTTAATCTTTACAAAAAGGAGGTTTCAAGGGATTTCTGTCGACTTTAAAAAAGTTGTATGGTATCTAGGGATTTCAAAAGATTTCTTATGAGATTCATGGAATAAAAAGGTGTTTAAAGAATTCTCACAGCGTTCAAAAAGTGTAAGACGTTTATATAATTTTGAAAAGCATTCACATGACTTTAAAGCATTGCAAAGATTTGAAGGAAATCCTCAATGAAATATTCATTGGAAGTATTTGATAGGTAATATTAAATAATAAAAAAGAAAACAGAAGAAGTGTTAGAAGTAACTTTAACCGCCAAAACAGGGTCTAATTAGTATATTAAAAAAATCAGACAGAGGAAACTTTGATAAGAATTGATTTGAACCCCCGCCCTCTAAAAAGCCTTACAAAATCAACGATGCTTTCTTAGTAGACTCAAAAGTGGAAAGCAGATTCAGTGGAATAACTCTTGCAAAATATAATGAAGGATGGATAGAGGTTATAGTGCCCTGGAACTGAAAAAACATGTGGTTTCATTGCAACCTAAAAAATACGATTTACAGACAAAATACTTCAGAATTGAACCTCAAGTTTCCAGTTTTTTCTTAAATTAGGAGTATTTTTAAGACTTATAATTATCTTCTCTAAAGGCATATGTTTATTATTACCTTCTCTTAAACTATTAATACGAGGGTGGATTGATAAGTTTCCGGCCTGACCAAGAGATTGCGCCACTAGGCCTACCTTGAGGTGGCGTCCTATAGTACCATCCTTAGATAGCTTGTAGCTATAGTTTCAGCCCGATCGCCATGTTAGTTTAGGTTTCAGAG
>NC_046664.1:40435625-40444012 GCF_010883055.1 Belonocnema kinseyi | reverse complement strand
CTTGGAGGAGATTATGTTGAGAAATAAAAAAAAAAAATTCTTAAAAACGTTGTTTTTCTTGGTCAGGCCGGAAACTTATCAATCCACCCTCGTATGTAATTATTTTTATGCAGTACTTAATTTGTGGGGATGCTATAAAAGTATGGGAATGTATTTTTCACCAATATTATCGACTATCTTACGTATTTATATTTTATATTATATTTATATTTTATTGTTTCTTAGATTCGAAATAATGAAAATTGACCGCTGACTAAGAAAGAATTTATGACTGGTATGATAAATAAATATAACTAGCATGGAGATGAATTCTTTTTTAATAACCACATTACTAATATCATTAATAAGATAATAATAACAATAATGTTTTATTTAGGACATTTTGTACTATTTTTGTGATAATGAGTTTGCAATTATTTAAACAATTAAAATCACCTGCTCCTTTTTATAGAGAAGATGGAGAAAATGATCCTTTATTTTCAAAATAAAATAGATTTTAATATAACGTATTGTGCAAAGATTCTGAATATTCGTTAATTCTGTAATTAATTCCAGCAAATAGTATATCTCCACGATTTATACGGGTGAAAAATTGTTTAAATAATTGCCCAATATATTAAATAGAAATGCTAATTTCAAGAATTCGAACAAAATTTCAGATTAGCAAATTAAGGCACATTTTCTAATATTTTCTAATTCTTTTAGTAAATTAAATATATTTTATCTGAAAACTATGTTTCGTATGAAAAATTACTTAAAAATAATACCTCTACATAATCGGACTGTTAGGATTGTATTTTTTTCAAAGTTTTATGATGATAGAAACAAAAAGGTACGTAAGAAAAGTTTCGTCACGTCTATGTGCTTTCTTTTCTATATAAAATATAATTATATCATAATTTTTGTATAATGTCTTCGTAGCGTCATTATATTTGGATATATTTTTTAGGCTAAGCATGGTTGTTATATAAAACTGCTATTTTGTATTTAATAGGCAATTTATTGGGTACAATACAAGGAAGGTGGCGGAACGTTAAATTCAAAGTTATTGCGTGGAAATGATTTTTTTAATTTTATAATCCTCAGTACACGGGTTCATGTTGAGCGATTAGAAAGAAAAAAATAATTTATTTTTCCCGAAAACGAATAATTTAGGAGGACCGATTACCAAAAATCAAAAGTGAAGATCCTACCTTCACCCTGTAGAATGAAAACCTGAAAACACTTTTGAATTCGCCTCTGAGAATTCTAGTTAGACCCTTTGTTTGACGATTTTTTAAGCAAGTCAATCATTTTTCATTAAATTCAAACTTTGCAAAATATTATCAACAAAAGCGGGGTGCAATCGAAAAACTCTAAAAGCCCTAAAATATTCTGTAAAGTTTTTTAATTCCACCAAAACATCTGCATCAACATTTTGTAAACAAATGCGAATCCAGACTTCTTGTTATTTCATAAAATGAACTTTCGCTGTTTTTTTTAAAAAAGACTTTCTAAAATTGGTTAAAACATATGCTACTATAATTCCAAGTGTACTTCGTTAAATTGCTTAATTACTTATTTGACTTTCGTCCTACTGGTTTGGCGTAAGAGAGACTTGGTTTAATCAAAGAAAAATAGGTTATAAAAATTTTGCTCGTATTTCAACTTTCTGCGTAATTATGTATTTAACCAAAAAGTTGCTCACAGATTGCTATAAAATCATTTGGTATAAATCATTTACCATACATTTTTCTAAAATCAATTTAAACTCAGACTTTTTCTTCTTTGATGAAAAGAAAAACTTCTTCTGATTTTTTTCTTTTCTTTGAAAGAAACATTTTTTTAATCACCTATGTCTGGAAAACATCTGAGAAATCGCATAGGAGTGATATTTTAAGTGGTATGGTGAAAGTATGGTGAATGAGACTTATGTATATTTAAAGAAAGTATGCTGAACTTCTATCTTAAATGTAGCTAAACAATATGGATTTAAAGTTCAATAAGGTGGTTTATATTCATATTCGGTTGAATTTGTTTAGAATTTCTCTGCTCTCCCCCCACCCAACTAGTTTGGTTTAAATGCCCAAAAAGAAATGTATCAAACGTTTGATTGAAATCGGTTAATATTTAGGCGTCATGCAAAAAAAAGATGTTTTTTATGGATTTAACATGAGAAAAAGTCAGCTTAATGTAATTCTCATATTTAAAAGCGATAAGAAGTTACAAGCATTTTCATAGTTCACTATATTCTTCAAAATGCGTAATAGAATAAAAATAAATCATATATTTTAAGGTTGAATTTCTTCAAGCTACTTTGATGGGTCTCCAAAGAAAATCCCATGAATGAAAAAATTCAATTTTACATTATATTGTGGTTCATTAACACTTTAGAATTTTTCTAACAATTATTAATTGGTAACGCAACTTTACGAAGCCATTAAAATCTTTCTTTTTGTAAATATATTTTTGGAGATAAAACAAATATTTGAAATATACTTCGAATTTTCTATATGGATCATACGTATTATAAATGTACATTCACCTTGACGTAATTAGCGAGAACCCACAAGTAATGAAAAGCTGACAATTTCAGAAAAACTCGCAGATTTTTGGCATCAATTTAAGAGAAGATAAATATTAAGAAACAAAAATTGCTTAAATAATTATATTTCTTAGCTTACATGAATTATAATCTTACTAAATAAAATAGACGAACAGTAAAAAAAATTCTGAAAAAATCGCATCTAACATTTACATTGGATAGGATAGTTAAAAACAGCAACATTTTGTTTATACAATTACATTAGTTAAATTCCATTGATTGTTAACTCGCTCAGAGTGAGAAGTTGACAAAAAGAGGAAAATACCAGAAAAGTATCAAATAATTACACTGAGAGAAATTTCAAGTGATTAATTCACCGAACTGCTTCTTGATTTTATCAAATCTTTGGCAAGAGAACTTGATTTTTGAGAGAAATAAACATTCAATTATGAGCACGAAGAAATATATTACGTTTATAAAAAAATATTTAAGAAAATATTGTGAATTGTGAGTAAGATAAATTAATACCCTCTATGTTGACGATTCTGAATCAAATTTAACAATTTTATTTTTGAATATTGGTGTTAAACTTCATAAGGCTTGCGAAAACTCTGAATAATATTGTTTAAAAAATGTATTTCTTTTTTTAAGAATTTAAAAATATTGAGGAGTGAATTTCATTGAAATTGAAGATAAAAATCCCCCTGGCATATGTATACACCCTTTTCATGATATCAAAAAATCTTGTTAGCAACATCTGAAATAAGTAAGCCGTTAATTGTAACCTCAATTATTTCACTTTATATCATACATAATTTTGGGTTAAATATTTTACATAAAGAACGAATTAATGACCATTTTTTATATTTTTGAACAATAATACTATACGATTAGGAATCGATGATTCTGGATCTCTTACTAATCAATTTTTCAATATCAATTCTCATATTTCATGACGAGTTCCCATAAAGCTAAAAACTGAGATGCACCCTAAAAGAGATTTTGTTGAATGAACAAAATTTTGTTTGACCCAAAAAAATTTTTTGTTGAGTAAAATCTGGTTGATTATACCATATCTGTTGGTTCATACAAGCAAACTAATTGTTTCAAGTAAAACTTTTCGTCAATCCAAGAAAATATTTTGTTTGGTCCAAAAGAATATTTTAGTTAATTCAAAAAGTGTCTTTGCTAGTCATGGAATCGTCTTTTTGTGTGAATTATTTAGTAGTTTGTTAAACTACTAAATGTCACATGATTTAAAATTTCTATGGCAAGCCACTTGCAATGCAAATTGTGCTGGGTTATCACTTAATCCCAATTGATTCTGTTGCCGTACTCATTTTGATAAGGTTCACCGAGATACAAACACTTCGATGATTTTTTGGCGATATTACGAACTCTCCAACGAAGACTTTGATGTTGATTTGAAGTACGCGCTCGTACTACGTTTTCAAGCATCCATGATTTTTTAGATGCTTTCAAAAAAATATTTTAGTTCGATCAAACCAATATTTTTCTTGGTTCTAATAAAAATGCTCTCTTAGATTACTTGATAAATCCAACCAACAACTTTGTAGAATCAATCACATAGTTTCTAAAATCAACAAAACGATACAACCACAAATTTTTATAGATTGATCTATTGATCTAAACGAATTTTATCAACTAAACGAAAATTTTGTTCCTTCAAACAAAATATTTTTCGAAACAAGCCAAATGCGGCCAACAATACGAGTTTGTTCAATCATGAAATTTTTTTTCTGGACGTGGTTGTTTTTAATTCCGGAGTGTATTTCGTAAGGTAAAATAACATGAATTTTATGTAACTTTAAAATTTGATTATTACTCTTTTGTATTGCACTCTCGCAAAGAATATTCTATACATATTTTTCTTACGAAATCTCTAACATTGCAAAATTGTATATTATCAAGTATATATGACGTACATATATCCTTTACTTCATATATAATTCAACAATACTATATCTACACTTCTTAAACATGTTTGAAGTATGGAATTGTTTCATTTGCTATAGTTTTTTACTTTTCGGAAAGTCTATGACTAATCACTTTCAGACTTATGATTTTTACTCGAAAAGCTGAAATGTATGTTATGATAATTCCACGTGTATTTCATTTTTCTGCGTAATTATGCACTTTTACAGAAAAAAGCGTCTTACTAATAGCTACAAAATAATTTGTCCTAATTTATTCATTATTTTCTATCAAATAAATTATAATCAACACTTGTTAATAAAGAAAATATCTCTTCACATAAATATTTGCTGATTAAAGAACTTTGGGCATCTGACGATGGGGCAAATTGGGCAGTGAACCTTCCGGAACACCAACTGCTCCCACCAGGACCAAATCGATTTGCGGGATATCAGCATGGCCATACATATTATGAGAATGGGCATATCGTTGGAACAATGGTCGGCAGAAACTTTTTCAGATTTTTTGTGGAGGCCCAATCGGTTTTGAAGAAAATCAACCAGAGGTACAAGTTCGGGAACGAGAGGACCCGAAAGGTAAAGTGGCCACATGGAATATTTAAATTTCAGAACTTGCGATTGCCTTCTTTTAATGAAAAGGCCGCCGCCTCCTCACAAAAAAGTTCTAGATTCGCATGAATCAATGTTAACCGACCTTGTTCCAGTTATTAATATGTATTTATAATTTCTTTAATTTATAATATTGTTGAGATATATTTAAAAAAATCCTAATTTCTTTCACAATGATTAGGGAACGTCCATTAATTATGCAAGGGTGATTTCGGACATTTAAGACCACAACCACCAGCATTTTCAGATATAAAAGGATTTCAAAAGATGCGTAGGATTTCCAGTAATTTTATATTATTTCAATAAATTTTGACGAATAAAAAAATATGCTGGAACTTAGACTTGATTGCGGTTCCGGACATGACTTGCATTCTCCTTGAAATGAAATCCAATTTCCAATTGAGACACAAAATACTTTCACCACGAAAACAGCGAGGTGTCAATTCTCAGGAGCAGTAAATTCGGACTTATTAAATCCAAGTTTCAGTGTATTTGAAGAGCTCGAGGAAAAGACCCTTCTTGTTATTTTTTTACGGAATTTTACAGGATTTCAAGAAAATTTAAGGAAATGAACAGATTTTTAGAGATTTCACTGGATTCCAAAGCATTTCAAATGTTATCGAAGGATTTTTACAGATTTTCAGGCATTTTAAGGAATTATGAACGATTTGCGCGTATTTCAAACTATTTTAAAAGAGTTTGATATATTTGAAAATAAGACATATGATTTCAAAGAATTTCAAAAGATTTTATGTAAGAACCAAATATTGTTACGAATTTTCAAGGATATCAGGAGAATTTAATGAGAGTTCCAAGATTGAATGGGTTTTAAGTAGATTTCATAAGGTTTCAAAAGTTTGTAAGTTGTTCCAAAATATTTCAGAAGATATTACACTATTTTAATGTTTTCGGTGCTTTCGCGGGATATCAGCGGATTTTTAAAGATTTAAAAAGACTTCCAAATATTCTGAAGGATTTTAAGGGATTTCGAAGAATGTTAATGTCGTTTGAATGACTTTAATGAATCTTGATATATTTTAAAGAATTTGTGGGGATTCTAAAACATCCCTGTGAAGTTCAGAGATTTAAATGGATCTTCAAGTGATTTTACTTGATCTTATATTACTGTAAAAGTTTTAAGAGATTTTGCCGAGTCTTACAAAGTTTTTAAAATAATTCATAGAAACAAACAATGTATTAAAATCCATTTAAATCTGCTAAAGATCACTAAAAATCTTCGAAATATTTTTAAATCCTTTTATAATACTCAGAAATTTAATGAAATTTGTGATATATTTTGATATCTTACCAAGTCCTCGGAAAACCGTTGACAGACTTTGGAATACTTGACTTCAAAACCCCGTGAAATCACCAAATTCCCTTTAAATCACTTTAAATTCATTAAAATTGTGTGATATCTTTTGGAAGCTATTAAAATCCCCTGAAAACTTTTAAAATCTTATGAAATTTCCTCAAAACGTATTAAATCTTCGAAACCCCAATAAATTCCCATAATATCATTTTAGAATTGATAAAAATGTTTCAGTATTATATGAAATCCTTTGAATTCCTTCGAAATTCCGCAACTTATTATAAAATATATCTAAATTTCTTGAAATCATTTGAAATTCGCGAAAATCATGCCGAATTCCTTAAAATCCCTTAAAATTGGTTGAAATCTGGATTTCGACAGATGCTGAAGGATCTTAAGCAATTAGGAACGACTTCTAGAGATTTCAAAGGATTTTGAAGGATTTCGTGTAGAATTTATATATTTTCACGAATTTAAAAGATACCAGGTGAGTTAAATGGGATGTCGAAGATTTAAAGAGTCTTAAAGAGATTTCATAATATTTAAAGATTTCCAATGGGATTCCAAAAGCTTTGGAAATTTATTACAGCTTTTTAAAGGATTTGAAGTGATTTAAAGGGATTTCACGGGATTTCTAAGTTTTGAAAGGGAATCAAAAAGATTCCAAGATATATCAATGTATTTTAGGGGATTCCGTGCAGTATCAAAGTACGACACGAAATTTTGCGTTTTTCTCAACATTAAAAACGGATTCCAAGGGAATTCCAGGATTTTAGATGATATTTAAAAGAATTAAATCAGGTGAAATCACTCCAAGATTCATTAAAATCTTTGAAATTCGTAAGAATTTTTTTGAGTCTCTTGAAATCCCTTTAAAATCCTTCATAATATTCGGAAATTCTTCGAAATTCTATTAATCTTTGGAAATATTATAAGAATGCCTATAAGAATAACTTTTCAATACAATAAGATATTCAATTTGGGGTGTTTTTAAATCTTCTAAAATCCTTAGAAATGACACGAAATTATTAGAAGCCACTAAAATCTATTAAACAGCATTAACATTTTTCAAAAAATTGTGATATACTGTGAAATCATTTAAATCATAGAAAATCGCTTAAAATTTCTTTGAATTTCAAGAATGCTTTTAAAAACGCCTTTAACCTGAAAAAATTTCGCCAAAATACTTTGTTATCGCTCGAAACAATCTCGCGATTTGATATGAATTATTTCAAAATCACTTAAAATTATGGGATTAAGATGTGATGGAGATCAAGAATCTGTAATCCCTTGACATCTTACGTAATTTTCTTTGCAGCCAAAACAGTTGATATATTGTTGACATGGAATAAATTTTAAAGCGAATTTTAGAAATTTAAATGCATGTTTAAAAGGATTGAGAAGATTTTTAATGATTCCTCGATTCTGTATTTATTGGAAGAATTTAACATGAAATATTATACGTTAAAAAAATACAACAATTTGATTGCAAATGAGATTTCTAGTTAGTTAATTTTGAGTTTTGTAAATAATTAGTAACCATATTCTTCTCACTACCAGCTTTTCCTCCTGATGCTAGTGCTGTGTTTCGTCCTCCAAAATGACGCATTGGATTTCTCTTTGATAGAAGGATTCATGGACTTGATGAAAGGGGTAATTTCGAAAATAAACACATATAATTCAAACAAAAAATTAGAGAATTCTGCTTTAAATGTATAATTTTCCCTTTAATTGTGTAGTCCGAAGTTAATGATTTTTTTACGTTTAAATTTAATTATGAGTAATTGTTTCCATTATTAGGTATTGTAGGAGTACTTGCTCCAAAAGATGGTGATGTAGCTATAGGAAAGGGAATAGCTGTTGCAATATATAGACAAGGATGGAAAGAGTTCAAACTTTATAATTAGGGAAAAGAATTTATTCGTACAGCGGTACTTTAAAACATATAAGTTATTTAAAAAATTAAATGTAAAATCTAAAGAAACAT
>NC_046664.1:40418406-40435525 GCF_010883055.1 Belonocnema kinseyi | reverse complement strand
AAGATTATTAGCATGAAGATTAATTCTTTTTTAATACCTTCAAGAATATTACACATTTCCCTATAAAGGGCTTATTCCCACGCAGTGCACCAAGCACGGTGACTTTTTTAATATTATTTTTTTTAATAATGCCAGTATGATATAATTACAACTTGAGATAAACCTGTGATAAAAAGTCATTCAAAAACTTTTGATGTGACCAAAGTTTTTTTTCTAATATTTCAACACTTCTGAAGATTATACAGTTCTCGTTTTGAAACATAATATCATATTAATATTTGAACAAGCTTTTAAACAAAAAGAAACCCATTATTTTTAAAGAACAGAAGTTAAAAATATAAGAATAAGATTTGTTTTTGAAAAAGGGCTTCTACGATTTTTTAAATTGCATATCAAAAATATCAGAACATCATCACTCTTTTGACTCCATATTTTAATAATCCCTGAGACTTTTATTTAAATTTTCACCCTGCACAATAATAACGACCCAAAAGTTTCCCAGAAAACTTATGTGATTAATTATAAACAAGTGAAGGGTCTGATCGAAACTAAAAATATCTATGTATTGTAATGTAAAATATTTAGGTGGTCTATTTAAACCCTTTTTTACACAATTACATTATTTTGTAACGTTCTACAAGTATGGAAAAAAGTTAATTAATTAAACATCAGCTTTGAGTATTTAATAAAAATCAAAATCTAAACAACTTTAAGAGTCTGTTCTATTTGTTGGAAAAAGATAAATAAATTCCATATTTTTGTTGTTTGAATTGGTCAAGATTAACCCGTTTGCCCTGAACCTTTAAAATTAACATGGAGTTTAAAATGGGCAAAGCTAGGTTTTCGGAAAAATGGAAATGAGTACTTGTTACTAACTTTTCGCAATTGAAAGTTAAATATTCTTTTTATGTTACTCTTGCCTTGCAACTAATTTTTTGTTATTTAAACAATTTCTTTTGGCTTACAAAAAAAATGTTCTAGCTAATCGTAAGAATATACTATTTCTGGGAAAGTTTTTTTGGGAAAAATACATTCCTATAGCAGTATTTGGTAACAACATTGTGTTTTTGACATGGCAGTTCTCAAAAAGACAACATACTTTCGCCTAAGTTTAGCAATTTTTGTGAAAAATTAACAAAATGCTATTCAAATTTCATATGTTTCAAAATAATTAGTTTCAAATAAAAAATCCACTTAGATTAAATTAATAAATGAAAGTCATGAATTTTTTTAAACAATAAAAATTTAATAAAACAATATTATTAAATATTTCACTGGACTTATACTAATAATTTTAAGGGAGAAAAAATTTAAAAAAATCTTTTTTATAAAATTCCAAGTGTTTAAATAATTAAAAATTAATTAACGGGTGATATTAAATATTCCACTAGACCAATATTGATAATTCTAAGTTAAAAAAGACCTGAATACAGTGTTCAAAACGTCGATTTCGTGAAGAATTGAGATTTTTTGGTTTAAGGGTAGTTTTCAGGTACTCGTGGGGTGGTGTTAGGGGTGTCAAAACCATATGTCTAATACATGAAATCCTTCTTTGCATGATAATCAACAGGCCCCCATAATTTCACGTCAAATTTTTTCACATCCTAAAAAATTATATCAAAAACTCAAAAAATCGTTTTTTCCCATGCATTTTACATGGGAAACGTCAATCAAAAACCGGCATCTGTTAAAATCGAGAAAGAAAATTGCGCAATTTCTTTTTTCTGATTTGGAATTATATTGCGGGGATCATTGCCCTCTAAAGAAAAAGAGTTTTTGAGCCACCCTAATGTACAAGCTATTCTAAAATATTCAACTATTGGTGTTTTATAATAATTATGGAGATTGAAGCATCCAACAGTTTCTAGATATTTGGATTAAAGAAAAGCTCTAAATTATTGAGAATAAAAGGCATGACATGGGAAACAGCAACAAATGATACAAAAATGGTAAAATACGAATTTCTACTTGACAGGTTTTTCTTTGAAAATAACAGTTCCTCGAAAGATAATATCATATTATATTAGTGTCTTTCGGAATTAAAAGTCTTTTAAATTACAGTAGGACTGTTTTGATATATTTTTGAGAGTCATAAATGTGAAGAAATATTTTTGTATTGAAGTGAATTTCAGTCTCAAATATTTGAAAATATTGTTAATCATAATTAAAATGCTTAAAATATAAAATCATTTACATGAAAAATTTCAGATAGATTATTAAATACTTTATTACATGGCCAGTTAAAAATGGAATATAGCTTTTAATTAATATCTCATCCAGAGTTTGCATAGATACTGTTAATTTTTCATGTAGAATTTATTTGAAAAAATAATATATCCACATCAACATTCTTTAATATCTTTCAATTCAAAATTTTTTATTCGGGCATACAAGCAATAGACGTAAAACATAAAATCTTGATAGAAGATAAGTGATTCACGATCGAAATAGTCAGACGTGGGAACTTTCTGAATTAAACAGACGCATCTTAAATTTCTACATTCTCATCATTTATGATTGAGAAAGTATTAGAATTGTCCGAAATTTGACATCACAGTTTTTCAACGGCTCTCCACGTTTCGACACCCGCTGAATCCGAAATTCAGGTTTTTACGATGGCGTATGTCTGTCTGTCCATCCGTTCGTAAACACTATAACTCTCGAAAAAATGAACGGATCAAATCCATCTTCCGCACACCTTTTTTAGGTCCTAAAAGAAAGGACGAGTTCGCTAACCAGCCATTTTTGAAAAAAAAAATCAAAAAGTGAGCGCATGTTGAAAATTGTTGAGACCTTTTTTTTCTGAATTTGAAAATTCTATTTACAGATATTTATAGTATTGAAAAGAACAAACTATTTATGCTCATGACTTTTTTCGATAAAAAGAAAATTCTCAGAGTTATAGCGTTTTCAAGATTTTTTTAATCAACCGAAAATCAGATATTAAGCCAAAAAACGCACGATATGAAAAAAAGTCAAGAAAAGGAAAAAAATTCCTTTTTGAAGGCCCTACAAGTTTATTATAACAATTAATTGAAAAATCGAAAATTCAAAATTTAAAGCACAAAAAATAATAAAAAATTTTATTTTGTGGTTAAACTATGTAGGGTACGAAAAAAGATGAATCAACAAAAATTGTATTTTTTCTTATGTCGCGCGTTATTTAGCTTAAAATTTCCTTCTCGAGAATTTTTGAATTTCGAAAAAAGTAGTATCAAAAATTTTCAAAATGCGCTCACTTTTTGGTTTTCTATCCAAAATTTCTGGCTAACGAACTTGAACTTCAATTTTCACCATGAAATGAGTGTACCAAAGTTCAATATAAAAGAATAATTTTTTCAAAACTCATCGTGCTCACAGACAGACATACATACATAAATACAGATGCATTCGATAAAACCTGTTTTTCGGAATTAAAAAGTCTCAAAATTTGGACATTTGACAAAAACGGGGGGGGGGGGATTGTACACAAATCTAATACCTTGTCTAATGATAATGTAAAAATAAATTCAACAAATTAAAAAAAGTATTTTCTACTTTAAAAATTCTATAAGGCTTGAAAATAATGTTATGATGAGTATATTAAAATGCTTGCCTATAGATTTAATCATTCACGGAAAAAAAATTCTTGAGGCAAACGAGTGAATCGAGAATATATTAAACTCAAAGAAAGTGTCCGCCTAGATTAGGTAAAACGTTTAGTTAGAAGATTTAAACATTTAGTTACTTTATGTAAATTGTTCTCGTAAATCAGTTATTTGGACAAAATTGCTAAGTTCGAGAGCTTATTATATTCGACAAATTATGTATAATTGTATTATCTTCAGATTGGAAAAAAAATTAAGTTGTTATAGAAATATATTAACTTACAGTAGCTAATCTTTCGTCTGGTTTCGCGACAATAAATTTCCCTGAAATCCATATAATACATTTGTAGGTCAAGTTTGTTGTTTTTATCGCGTTTTTTGATATTTCAATATAGTTATCGCGTACAATCGAAACAAATGTAAATTATTATTACCACATCAGGAACTCTATTTAATATTAACATTCGCGCACATTTTAAGTGGTAAAAAGCGTTTAATTGTCTAAAGTAAATCTGAACTGTCACTGCTCCCGATTAGGCCTTTGCCATTTTATTTCGCTGCTCCCATAATGCACCGGCGCTCTTCCGAATTCCTTCAGACACCTATTCTTAATATCTCTATGATAGCTGTACTTATTAGAGGTTTGACTATACGATATTCCCGGTATATGGAAAATGGTCAAGGATATTCATTTACGCTGATCCAGGGATCTTTCTAAATTCCATCTTTCATTTTCAGCGAAATGTTTAGCTATAATAAGGAATAAAATCCTTGTCACAGCTCAGTTTTTTTACCGTGTAATTACACTTTTTCTTATTTTTATTTTGCTTTTACTTATATTATTCCTTTATACAATAATATTATTAACCTATTAACTTCATCAAAAAAATTAAGTTACGTTTTTGAAAATGTTGCACACTTACTGTCTGATTGGTCTTATGAATAAAATAAACGATAATATTTTGCTTAAACAAAAGAATGATTCAGCTTTAGTAAAAAAAAGCTTAAACTTTCCTTGTAGAGAATAAAAATTTAGTAAATGAAGTATATATTATGTTCCAGGAAGGGTAAAAGTTCAGTATGAAGTAAATACCTTTTTATATTCTTAAACTTTATTGCAATCAAGTTATAAAGTCCTAAACTTCAGCGATAGAATATATTCTTCCGGTATCGGAGATAAGAAGTTCATATCTGTGGTAGGGGAGACTAAAGCAAGTGTACAACTGGGTTCATGTTCAGATTCAACCTGCCCCGTATACGAACATTGCTCGGGGCGGGTGGAGATAAGTAAAACAATGTCATTTTAGAAAATCTCTAGTTTTTTAATAAGAAAAAATGTTGGAAAAATCACTTTTTAAGACTTACTTTCAACATTTTCTAATTGTGTTCAAGTATGAAAAAAAAAACTTCTCGAATTATTGTGTATCATGTCCACATATTTTAAATCGTTTAATTGTCCCGAACCCCCCCCCCCCCCCCCCCCCCCCCCTAATCTGTCTCAACCTATACCGACCGAATTTTTTATAAACATTTGCAAAAAATTCCAAAATTAAAGCTTAGGCAAAATAATCCAAAGAAAGCTCGCTGCTTTTAAAATGCTCTATATTCATTATATTTTTTAAAATGCAAAAAACATTCAAGGTCGATTTGAAGAAGAAACCAACAAAATATAGAAGTTACTCGTTACTCTTAAAAAAACATATTTGGCAATATTTTCTATGAAACGCAATATTTTGACGTCGGAATACGCTGGTACATTTCGTATCAAGAGGTTCGAACACTGTACAACAGATGGCGGGATATGTTTAATATTATTCAAAATGAATTTCTTAAATGTGGGTTTTTACGAATAAAACAAAATCTACGTGTCATGTAAAAAAGTCATTAATGCATTAAAATATTTGTACATCTTTTTTGGTTGCACAATTTTTGTATCCTTATCTTTTTTTGTATCAATAAATTATTATGATAATATTGTAAGGCCTTCAAAACTCAAAATTTTTTTCTCTAGACTTTTTTTTCTTTGTTCGTTTTTTGGCTTATAATGTTCACTTTCGTCTGTTTTTTGGATTTTGAAAATGCTAACACTCTGATAATTTTCTTTTTCTCTAAAAAAGTCATTAGGATAAATTGCTCCATTTTCCAAGTACTACGAAGTCCTACATAGAATTTTAATTTTTTATCTTATAAAGCTTAAATTTTCTACCAATAATAGTGTGGGTAAATTCTCAGAGAAGCAATTCATTTTTAAAGAGAAAAAAAAATTTCGGAACAAATTATTAATATTTCGAACCAAAGAGGTAGCGAATTTTCAACAAAACCATAAATTTCTTAACAAGTATTTCAATTTTCAGTAAAAACAAGTATAAGCAAATACTTAAATTTGAAAAATTTATACTACACCAATAAGATATATGCCCTACAAAAAAGAAGAAATTCCTACACTAAAAATTTAACAGCATTGTCACATGTTAAGACCAAAAAAATGAATGAAAAAATTGAAAAAAAAAAAATAAATGATTCAAAAGTAGTTTAATTTTAAACCAAGAAGTTGATTTAAAAAAATATATTTTTAATCAAGAATGCAAAAGTTAAAATTTCTACCGCAAAATATGTTAGTTTAAAACAAAAATGAGTTTAATTTAAGCAACAATAACAAAAAAAGAATTTTCGACAAAATGCATGAATTTTTAACAAAATAGTTAAATTTTCTTCTATAAAAGTTTGATTTTATACCAAAAATGAAATTTCGTTACATAGTCGGTTGAAAAAATCAATTTTAACCAAAAGAAGACGAATTTTCAACAAAATAGAGTAAATTTTACTAAAGAGATACATTTAGAACTATAAATATGAATCTTCACAACAACAACAAAAAAAGAATTTTGAAGAAAAAGAAGATCCAAGAAGTTGATTGTTCTACAAAAAAGGCGAATTATTAATCAAATTCGTCAATTTGATAGCCAAAAAGAAGAATTAAAAAAAAATGAATTTTCATCGCTTCTAAAAACATTTTAAAATGTAAAATAATATTCATTTTTTGCACATATTTTTCTAGAACGCCCAACTATGGAGTTTATCAATTGATTTGAAATTAATTGCAATCTCAAGAGCCCGATGACCGACTTTTTGAGTAATCATGTTTCTTTCATTCATTAGGTGGGTACCTAATGAATGAAAGAAAAAATTGGTTCCAAAAAATATGATCGAAAGGTCTACTATTATATTTTTGGCACTGATTTCATCTCGGCTTGTTAAAAATTCTACTATTTGGTTGAATATTTAGTTATCACAGTAAACTTCCACTTATGTCCCCGCGAGCCTAGTCCCCCTGCCCCTATACACATTTATTTTCCCGTGCGCAGTTCCATCACCGCCCCACCAAAGTCCTTATGCGGGCTAGACGGTCACGCCCAAAAGAGGGGCTGAATAATTAAAAAAACACCCGAATAGCGAAATACAACCCGAAATACAATCAACTGTCCGAAATTTGAGATGAGACTACACTATCTTATACACTAACCTCAAGTTTTGGATATTTTATTTCGTGACACTGCAATATCTCTAATCGACAAAAGAACGGAACACGACTGAAAAAATACGTCTACACTTCAGAAGTATTACAATTCAGGCCTTTATAACTTACTGTAGCATTTAGAAAATTATCTCCAAAAAGTCGTGTGCAGTTGCAGTGCAGTACCATGTGGGTGCCAAGGAGCATGTACACTTCCCGGCAGCTGACATTTCCACCTATCCTAGCATGAAACATTTGAAAATTCGGACCTTTATAACTTACTTGTACTTTTAGATTAGTTTATCCTAAAGTTTTTTGCATTCCTATGTCAAAGATTTTATACGTATATGAACAGTGGTCAACAACTGTGCTAACCTTCCTGACACTTCAAACTATCCGTCCATGGCCATGTGTGCTGGAATACTCAATATGCCATGAAATATTTGAGTCGGTTTTAATTTTTAGGGTGCAAATTGTACTATTTCAATGAAATGAAACATCAGTCATGCTAATCAATCGCATGCTAAACGACTGCGACTTTTTCAACTGCGCATGTGCCGAACAAAATTATTATTGATAGTACACCTTTATTCATTCAAAATAGACCCGCGCTTTTCAGCACATGCGCAGTAGGCAAAGTGGCTTACAATGGGGGTATTAATACTAAGGTACTATTTAAGATGGGAGTATGCAAACGCAATTGTGGTTCCTCGCCAAATTCAAAATCGCTAATTTGATATAGAATTTTTAAGAGATGAATTTTGGTCTAAAACCTAATAAAATAGTAGTGAGTAACAAAATTTGAAAAAATTAAGCTGTAATATTTCAAGATAATATTATTATTAGAAATATGAATGTTTTTAAACTTTATAATGCAATGATCAATTGAAAAGAAAAAATGGCAAATTATTGTACTTACCGATAAAGCTTTGATTTTAACTATTGATTTGAAATTGTATGTTACTCGAAATCAATACAAAAATGCATACATATAGTAAATAACATTTTTTTATTAAATTGAAAAAACAAACATTTTTTAACTTTCAGTTATAATTCTCTGAAACCTACTTTCTAAAAACCTAAAAACCAGTTAAATACATTTACATAATACTTTTTCAAATGTTTATTATAATAGCTATTTACATTTCATATCAGACGTCTTTTTTATTTGTGTGGGTTAACGTTCGTTATTCTGTAGAAAAACGGGTTTCTAACCTTACTTTCTTCTGGATCTTTATTTCGCTTAAATATATTTAAAAAATGCTCACAGGCAATTTAATTACATATTAACATAAGCTTCAGATCCCAAATATTTAAATTATATTGTTATGGTGATAAATATGAGTACATGCTTTGCATAATCTTGAATTAGAATTTGGTTCTCATTTGTCGCGTCTGCAATTTATTATCCATTTTAAAACTCTTTCTTTTTGTCGTAGTGGAAAACGGTACAATTTATATCCATCTTCGCTTCTATTTTGACGAAACGGAGCACTGCAGCAGACCATTTTTCTTATATTCTAAGCTTAATTTTAATTATAAACTAGGACATGCTTATATCACACAAATATCCCGACGATTCGCGGTAGAGGTGGGGGCCCCTCCAGAGGAGGACATTTGTGAGCGTATACATTTTACGGTGGAGGATATGCGTGGCAGTTTACTGTATTTTTAAAATGCAACATCTCTTTTGCCCGAACAAGTCTCCCCATGTTAAGCTTCTTCAGGACATCACATCCCAGAAAAACTCGTCGTTTGCGACATTTAATTTTGTTGAAAATTCGTATTTTTGGTGAAAAATTAACCTTTTAAGTTACAAAATTAAATTTTTGGTCGAAAATGTAAATATTTGGTCGAACGTTGAAATCTTCTATTGAAAAGGTATGATTTTGGATTACCCTAGTCCCTAGTATAGAAACTGAATGTTAGGAATTTATTAGATTTTCTGGGAATTTTTAAATTGTTCTAGAATGGACAAATGTTCTAGAATATTCTAGATTGCCCTGAAATATTCTGTAAAGTCTTTTAATTACCACCAAAACATCTGCGATGAAAAAGAATCTGTGGATTGAGGCTACATTAATTTATTGAACCAAAGTTGGGCAAGTAATTTTGAGAAATATATTAATAATAAAATAAAATAAAAACCCATTTTAATTTTAAATCTTAGCGAAATTAAAGTTGCGAAGCTAAATATTCTGAATAAAAAATTCTGGTACAAAGCATTAAGGTATGCTTTAATCCAGCAAAGTTGTGTAATGTCTAGAAAAAGATAAAAAAAGTTTCTTAATATACTTTATTGTGAATATCTTTTAAATTTCCATAATTTTTGTTTCATAACTTATTATTTGGCAGTATAGCTCTATCAGCTAGAACTAAAGTAAGATAATTATTTGTCCCCGAATTTACTCTAAATCCCTTAAATCTAATCAATCGAATCAACCACTTACCCTACGAAAATTGTAGACTTGAGATAATCTAAATTTCTTTTATTTTGAAATATAAACATCTTTAATTGGCATTTTCAATTACAAATATTTTAAGAGTCTCCTACTTCCGATCAGTCAAGTTATATTGTTATATATGAACTCTTATTTAAACATTTAAATCATTAGGGTCCGATTTGTTTAACCTCAAAGTGTTTTTTAAACATTTTTTCTAATCTTCTTATTTGTTCAATTTTGGGCAACACAATGAACACATTTGACATTAGTTATTCAATTTTCCAATAATATATACTGTTTTAAATGCTTGAGAATTTTATACTGCACAATTTTAATGTTTTAAACTTTACACATTTATTTGAAGTGACTTTTTAAGACATGTGTCCAATCAAATCTCAAAAATTACGAAGGTTGCATTTTGTTTTGTCGAGTAATAAATGAACCTTTTATTTAAAGCACTAATCTCACTATTCAACATTTACATTATATGAAACACAGTGATTTAATGTATATATATTTATTCACTTTCAAGAGAAGTACGACTCAACTCGGTAGAGGTTGAGTTAAAACTGAGGTCTGGATTTTTCTCGCTATCGTCCCCCGGTCCCCCTTCTTATCGTAGAAGAAGCGGGAAAAGACAGAAGAGCAGGAAAAACAATGCCCCGGTCATGGTCACAGAACCCACTTATAATAAATAAACAATCATACAGTAATCTTCGCAGATTCGAAGACAATCCCAATTAGTAAATCAATCAATACATTTTGTGCGACAATCCATCCTCCCCACTCGGCTAAGAGGACGATTAATATATCATTTCAATCTTATAATCATGAATTTTTATAATCTATCTGCGCACAACATTTTACATAGCATTATTGATAGATTTAAATGAAAAAATAAAAAAAGGAAAACTTGGCCACAATTTCAAGCGCTGACGTTGTTGGTATCAATGGGTAAGGGTGCTAGTTTTGTCACGTTTCGTTTGAATGTATTTTTGGCCGTTTTCACGTTGACAGTTCTCATGATTCCATCCGATCCAGGAAATGTTTCAATGACACGCCCCATTGGTCACTGCATGGGCGGAATGTTGTCTTCCTTAAGGAGAACGATGGATCCCACCTTTATTTGGTGTTCTCCGTTTTTCCACTTATGCCGAATGTTTAACTCCTTGAGATATTCCTTGTGCCACCTTCTCCAGAAGTGCTGACGCATTTTTTGTATGTCGCGCCGATGCGGAAGGTGATGCTGAAGTGAAATCCACCTCTGGTAGATTTGTGAGAGAGTCACCTATTATGAAATGACCAGGAGTGAGAGCAAGCATGTCGTTTGGATCACAAGAAATACGTGTGAGAGAGCGTGAATTTAGGATCGCTTCGACTTCGATGGCAAACGCATTAAGTTCTTCAAAAGTAAAAAGGATATCACCTATGACACGTTTAAAATGATGTTTGAATACCTTAACCGTAGCTTCCCATATTCCTTCAAAGTGAGGTGATAAAGGGGGAATGAATCTCCATTCAACCTCTTGGTCACTAAGGACGTGAGAAACCCTTTCATTGTGCATCTCAGATTGTAAGAGACATTTAATATCATTTAGCTCATTATTCGCACCTATGAAATTGGACTCGTGATCGATGGCGGAAAATTTTTTTCTTTTATGTAAAATGGACTACAATAATCGACTCCAACGTTACTAAATGGACGCCTTTGAGTTATACCAATGCTTGGCAAGTTTCCCATTAAGTATTCAGCTGTCGACGGATTTACACGGAAGCATCTGATACATTTACGAATGATCTTTCGCACTTGACTTCGGTCATCTAGGGGCCAAAATCGTCGACGTACGGCATACAACGTTGTCTGTATCCCGGCGTGTTTGTTTTCCAAATGCTCGTTGAGAATTATTAGCCCAGTGATGTGGCTTGATCGTGGAAAGATCATGGGATGCTGTTGAGATTGAGGCATGGACGAGTTTTTTTAATCGGCCTCCGACCCTGATTATTCCGTCTCGATCAATAAATGGATCGAGTGATGTTAATTTGCTCTTTTTGTGAATTCTTCTTCCTATTTTTAAATCGTTAATTTCTTCGGCAAAATGAGTGATTTGAGTTGCACGAATCATAGCCTTTTCCGCATTGTTTATTTCTGATGCTCGTAAAAGCCCCCTTTGAGAGTTTTCTGATTTTAATCGAAGGTAATATGCAACAATTCTTTTTAGCCTTGAGAATGAAGAAAATTTGTTAAAGAATTCTAAATTCGTAAGAGTGTTTAAGCGTAATTCTTTCTTCAACTCGGGGAATTTATTTGATGATGGAATTTCGATTGTAGGTCAAGTGGATTCTTCACGGTTAAGCCAATCTGGACCAAACTTCCAAAGATCATTTTTAATACATTTTTCGGGCATTTGTTCTCTTGATAATGCATCGGCAGGATTGTCATTCGTGCGCACGTCTCTCCAATCTTGAATTTTCGTTTTTTGTTGAATTTGGGAGACGCGATTTGCAATGAAAGTTTCTAAATGATGAGGAGACTTATTTATCCAAAAGTACACGATTGTCGAATCGGTCCAAAAAATGATTTTTTTTATGGAAATATTAAATGCTTTGTGCACTATTGAGAGCTCCGTAACCCTTTTCGCTCGCATCACAAAATCCATTCAGCTGAACGTTAATGGCTCCATTCACGATTACCTTCCTTTCAAAGCGCAAGTCACTAAGCAGTGTTATTTCCAAATAAAATTCCGCTCATGTTTTGTGTATGTTTTTCGGTAATGACTCATCCCAATCTACTTTTAACTCCCAGAGTTTCTGCATGATTATTTTTGCAAATAATATGATTGGGCCTAGTAAGCCTAGGGGATCGAAAAGTTTGGCAATCTCAGAGAGTACCGTTCTTTTAGTAATTTTGGATTTTATCACTGGAGAGTGCACCGAGTAGATTATGCTATCAGTACTGGAGTTCCATGAAACACCAAGGGTTTCTAAAGTTTTACCATCGTTAAATTGGATTTTTTTATTAAAGCTAGTATCTGGAATTCCTCGTAAGAGATTTATATCATTTGAGGCCCATTGACGCATATTTAAACAACCAAGATTAAGCCGATTTATTACAATATCACGTATTTGAACTCCGTCTTCCATAGTTTCTGCCCATGTGATGAGATTATCCACATATAGATCTTTTTCAAGAACAACAGCTGCCTTTGGATGTTGATGACCTTCATCATTAATTAATTTTTTAATAGCCAATGTGGCAAGAAACGAGAAAAAACTGATTACAAATGTCACCGTATTTAATTGAAGTCTCGAATCTCGAATTGTCGATAAATTTTTTCAATATCGCCTGTCACCACATATATGTGGAACATGAATTGAAATATGTGCGATAGTATGTCATCTTGTAATGTGGATCCTGCCATTATTGTATCGTTTAACGGAAGACCGGATTTGGATTTTGCAGAATTATTGAAGACTACTCTGACCCTTGTTATTGAACTATCTTCCTTAAATACCGCATGATGTGGTAGATAAAAACCAAATTTCCCTTGATCTTGAATTGGCGACATGTGACCGAGTGTTAAATATTCTTCAATGATATCCGAATATTGACTTCTTAGTTCGGTTTGATGTTTAAATCTTCGCTTGAGGCGTTTTAAGGCTACGGATAGTGATTCTCCTAATCTCTCATGATTTTGTCAAAAGAGTAATGCTACTATGTATCGACTTAAATCATTACGAGTTGTGTGAATACGAAAATGTTCTTCACATGCAATCTCTTCAGGAGAAAGATGAATTTGACTGAAACCCTCTTCCAATTCCCAAAATTTAGAAATCTCAGATCTAAGCTCCGCAAAATTGCATTTTATCACGCGTGATGTTGTGAGAGACGTGGAATTAACATTTGTGCCTGCGATCCATCCTAGTTCAGTTTTTTGTAAAATTAAATCGCCAGCTCGATCAGATAATATGATTTGACCCCCACAAAATATGGATAACGATGGTCCAGATCCAAGAAGCATGTCCACTTTTGATGGCAAATGAAATGTTGGATCAGCGTGTTGTATATTCGAAGGTATTTTGATTACTTCCCGAGGAATGATATCATTTGGTACTAATTCAGCTATCTGTGGAATCGAGAGGAAGCCAAGTGTTCTTTCATAACTGCTACGTAAAGAACGAATTGTTATTTTGACTATAGCTTAAGCGACTGTTGTTAAGTTATTTAATGCAACCACAGGAACAGAACATCTATTCTTTGGCAATCGTAGTGCTGCGGCTAATTTCTCCGTTGTGAAGTTAGCAGATGAGCAGGTGTCAATAAGAGCTCGACATAGTATCGGTCGTCTGTCTCTATCCAATAAATAAAGCACTGCGCTTGTTAATTATTGATTCATTAGAATTTTTGTCGTTAATGAGATGTATCGATCACTGTTTCCTGTGGGTCCTGTGAGCTATGACTTAAAGAATAAAGACTCAAGATGCAAGAGAGTGTTATGTTTTTTGTTGCAAATCATGCAATTACCGAATTAACATTCCTCTAATTTGTGATTGAATCAAATATAATTTGGACAAAGTGAGGCATCTTGCACAACTCGAATTCTTGCCGGAATTGAAAAACTGCGAAATTTCTCACTTCGGAAAAGGGGGTGAGTCTTGCATCTACAAGTCGGGCATGGTTTTATAGTCGATTTTAGGAAGGCTGTTTTTGCGTTCCTTTGGTTTCCAGAACTGTCTGGTGTGCTACTTGTGTCTTTGTTGAGATATTTATTGTGAGATTGGCGCTGAGATAAACGAGTGGCTGTTCTGTATAAGATTTCCAACATATCGTCGAGTTTAGGAAATTCGTTTTGCTTTAGGGTTTCGTCCCATTTTTCTAATGTCGTCTTATGCAATTTTTCTTCAATGTTTTGAACTATAATTTCTTCTCAAATCTTTACGCCTAATGAAGCCAGTGATAACATGTGTTTTTCTGTATCATCAGCTAACTTTATTAAACCTTCGGAGGTTTGCTTTTCTTCGAAGACGCAGAATTAAACTAAGATGTCGGGAAATAATTGAACGTGTGTCTTGGTATGTTTTTTCTAAGAGTTGCCACGCGCGATTATAATTTTCTTCGGTTATCGAAAAAACTGATACTTTTTGTGCTGCATCAGCTTCAAGTGCCGATTTTAAATATTGGAGTTATTCTACATAAGTTAAATCCGTTTGATCATGTATGAAAGATGTAAAGGAATCCCTGAAAGCAAGCCACTCTTCATAACGACCGCAAAAGGTTGGCAATGTAGCCAGAGGCAACTTTACCCTGCGCTTTGTCTTTTGAACGTCCAAAGTACGATCTATGGTACCTGTAGATTGACCTGCCGGTTGCGTTGATGCTAAAAGGCGTTGACCGTCTGCCACAATTTCAAGATAATCATACTGAATGGCATAACGGTCGAGGACAAGATCGATATAGGGGGTCTCTTTGTCTAACAACTAGATTTGATCCTGCATATCGTCAAAGTTTTCAAAAGTATTTTTTAATCTTTGCAAATGTAAACCTAATTTTATTGCATCCGGTTCTTCTTTACGATATTTGGCCAAGAAGTTTTTTAAATGAGCTATTTGACCCTTGATAGTACCTTTCTTTTTGTTTAGAATAACAAGCTGCTCGTTTTCCATCGTTTCCGATAAATGGAAATAAATGAGTAGTTTTGGAACAAGCTCACCTGTTATACAGTAGCTTATAGAAGCTGAAAGATATTTAGCGAATTTTCATGCATCGATACGGCGTTGTGATGTTCGTAACTGTTGGTAATCCGCCTCGAAGGATCATGTTTTGTCGAGTAATAAATGAACCTTTTATTTAAAGCACTGAACTCACTATTCACCACTTACATTATATGAAATACAGTGATTTAATGCATATATATTTATTCACTTTAAAGAGAAGTACGACTCAACTCTGTAGAGGTTGTGTTAAAACTGAGGTCTCGATTTTTCTCGCTATCGTCGCCCGGTCCCCCTTCTTATCGTAGAAGAAGGGGGAAAAGACAGAAGAGCAGTAAAAACAATTCCCCGGTCATGGTCACAGAACCCACTTATAATAAATAAACAATCGTATAGTAACCTTTGCAGATTCGAAGACCATCCCAATTAGTAAATCAATCAATACATTTTGTGCGAAAATCCACATTTTCTGATCAGAATGAGTCTACATTTATTTTGCTTCTTTTTCTATAAAAGAAAGTCGTTTTTTTAATCAGTTAAAACATATGTTATTATAGTTTAATGTGTATTTTATCTTGCTACGTAATGATTTATTTATAGAAAACTTGTCTTTCTAATTGTTATAAAATAATTTATTATAATTTATTCGTCATCATTTTTATAAAGTATATTTAGATCCAGATATATTATTTCCTTTTGAAGGTAATCTTTTTATTTGAATTAGTTGAAACATATATTATTATAATCCCACGTGCATTTGATTTTGTTGCGTAATTAAGTATTTATCGAAGCATTATCTTTCGAATTTCAAAAAAAAAAACATTTCTTATAAATTAATCTTCACAATTATTATAAAATAAACCCAATTTTAGAATTCAAATCAATTTTTGTGTGTAATTTTGTATTTACCAAAAAAGTGTCTTAATAATTAAATTATTAATATAATATATTGTTAATAAGTTGTTATATATATACTCACAGGAAATCATTTGTGGAATCATATAGGACTGATCTTTTAAGTAGTATAGTGAATGTTTGGTGAACAAAAATTATGTGTATTTGAAGAAAGTATACTGAACTTTTATATTAAATATAGCTTAACGATATCGATCTATGGTTTTATAGTAAATACAAAGTAAATACAAAGACCGAGCGTGTAGCATGAGGTGAACATATTATCGGGTGTGAGGCGCGAGAAGCAACAGCTTAGCGTGAGATAAGAATGTGCCCGCGCAGCAAGCAGATTTTTTCTTAAATAATCATTAATTGGTTACCCATGTGCGAATTTTTCATTGGGCCATAGTCGAGCCAACTTTCTCGGAGTTGGGCTAACTTTGCCAACCAGGCATTGGTCAACATACCGAAATGATAACTATGGCCCAACTTTGTTTGCCGACTATTAGCTACCAAACCATGGCTACTAGAAGTGGGCCCAACGGCGAAATTATAACTTTGGACCATCCATGTTAGCCGACTATTGGTAGAATATCCATTACCAAAATCGGGCCAACTATGGCAATTACAATGAAAAAAATATCCATTACATTTTATAGAACTAATCTTATAGTAGAGGATACGGTGGGTAGTTTAATAAATATAATACAATCACTACACTGTTTATAATCGCACGCTATGAAAATTTGTATTCGCCTTGGGGTTCGAACCCTATAAGTTTCGCATTTCTAAATCCTAACGCCTAAAGCCTCTCGGCTAACCTAGCTGGAAGTATCACAAAAAAATTTGAAATATAAGCGACAGCTGCGCACGGCCGTCTGCAAATGTCTGTGAATCATTCTACGAAAAATGTTGCTATGATCACAATAATATATGTAATAAGATTTCAGAAATATTTGAAACTATTATTA
>NC_046664.1:40414453-40418306 GCF_010883055.1 Belonocnema kinseyi | reverse complement strand
CACTGTCATTTGTCATTTTGTCACTAATTTTCGATTGTGTAAACAATTTAAATAAGTTAAAACATTTTTTGCAGACAAACATTAAAAAAATTCAGGAGAAATTTAAAATTCAAAATTTTGGTCCTTCTCAAGCTTTCATAACTCTGGTTATTTTAATGATAAGATCCAGTTTTAAGGAAATATTTTTTTAGCAACATAATTCCCAAAATTTTTGAAATTTATTGGAACAATTAATTATTAGTATGAAGAAATATTTTACGTATATAAAACAATATTCACTAAAAGAAAAATCTAAGAAATAATAGTGCAAAAAACTTACAAATCCGAACTTTTCATGTATGGGCTTCATTTTTTGACATTACAAACAGACTTATCGATTTGAAATTCAAAATAAACTGATTATTTTCAGCATTTGAACAAATTTGGAACCAATATGCATGAAAATTAAACAAAACATAGTGCATATGAATCGTCCTTTCGATAACATTAAACAAATATTATTAGCAACTTCTAACATAAGTAAAACGTTAATTGTAACCTCAATCATTTAACTTTACTTACGGTTAGAAATCGATGATTCTGGATCTCCTACAAATAGATTTTTCATTATGGATCCTTATGTTTTGTGATGAATTTTTATGGGGCTAAAAACTGATATGATCTTTTTTATTAAAAGGTGTATTGCGTAAGAAAAATGGCAAGAATTTGTATGGAACTTTTATATTTCATTATTACCCTTTAGCATTGCATTCTAGCGAACAATCTTGAATACACATAGTTTTAAAGTATGGAATTTTTCACTTGCTATACGTGTTTTGTACACTTTGGAAAGTCTATGACTCATCACTTGTAGACTTATGATTTTTACCCGGGAAGTTAGAACATGTGTTACTCTAATTCCAAGTTTATTTTCTCCTGTTACGTAATTATTTTCTTAATGAAGACGCGTCTAACTAATTGTTAAAAAGACATTTTTTATCAGGTATGCGTTATCACTTTCGCTAAAATCAATTGAGATCCAGACTTCTATTATATGTCCTCACACGAATGTTCGCTGATTCAAGGAATTTAGGCAGCCTCCCCAAATGAAAATGCTTCTACTTGAGTTTGACTTGAATTGCCTCTAATTAAGACATGCTAAAGCCGAAAAGTTTGACTTGAGCACGTCTTAGTTTCGAGACGGAGATAGACTTTAATTTATAACTTGGGGACAAGTTTATATGTCTTGAAGACATCAATTTATCTTTTGAGTCGAAATTTTATGACTCCAACACGAGCGGCTTATAACTTCGAGTGTACAACTATCCTAACAAAAAGGGTCATTTTAACGCTCATAAAAGCTCATCTTTTTCAAGGATCAAATAATCTTGCATATTTGTATACAATATATATTATATTTAATGAACTTATTCACGGATTCCCATTTATATTATACTTGTTGGACTATGATCCAGAAAATGTTGTTGATTTTTACGTATTTCCAACGGCTTAAGAGTTCCTTCTAGAAAGTTACAATTTTTATGTTATTGAAGAAAATTTTGAAGGGTTATACTCGTTCAGACCCACAGATTCCGAAAAAGGTTCTACCATCTCAGCCAAGACAAGGCTCGACTTGAGACAAGTATACGCCGTTTTACCTGTCGTGGACTTAAAATTAAGACAAAGGCCTATGTCTCGACTTAGTTTTGAGACGCAGCCAGACATTAATATCTTGTGGATTTGATGAAGGCCCAGTCGATCAAGAAGAGACGTAGCCAGAGGTACGCGCACCGGTTCCAGAATGAGAGGAATCAATAGGTAAAATAGGGAACAAGAAATATTTGAATTTCAGGGCTTTCTATTGCCTTGATTGAATGAAAATACCCCCCCCCCCCCCCCCCCCCCCCCCCCCATTAAGATCTATATTCGTATGATAATATTAAGTTTCTTAAGTGAAGCGGTTTTATAAAATGGTGCTTACACTCGAAGTGCCTAGAGGCACTTATTTGGGAACATCCATTACTTATGCAAAGATGATTTATGAAATTTTAGACTACTCTCCACAAGTATTTCCAGATCTTAAGGGATTTGTATGAATTTGTAAGATTTTTAGTAATTTGATAGAATTTCAATCGATTTCGACGAATATTAGAAGAGACTGGAACTTTGATTTAATTTCGGGTTCCGGCATGCCTTGCATGAACCGTGTAAATAAATTTAATTTTTAATTAGAATAGATAAAACTCTCACCATAAAACCGCCGCGGAATCAATTCTTGGGATGCAGTAAAGCCGGACTCACTAAATCCAAGTTCCAGTGTATTACAAGAATTTGAGGAAAACACCTACTCACTATTTTTTTGTTAAAATTGTGTGTTATCTTTTGGAAGCTTTTAAAATTGCCTGAAAACTTTTGAAATCTTATGCAATCTTCTTAAAACGTATTTATCCTTCGAAACCTCATTAAATTTTTATGACATCTTTTAAAGTTCATGAAAATTTAAAATAAGTCACGCAACCTTAAAGGATTTTAAAAGATTTTATTTATTAAAAAAATATTTTTCGGAATTTTCAAGAAAGTCAGGTGAATTTATTGAAATTTCGAATATTTTAAGGGGTTTAAAGAAATTTCTTAAGATTTCGAATGTTTTCAGGCGATTCCAAAAACTTAAAAAATATATCGTAAGATTTTAACGGATTTTAAGTGATTTAAAGAGTTTTCTATGGTTTCACAAGATATTAACAGATTTTAAGTAATTAAAAAGATTTCCAAATGTGATGAAGGATTTCAACGGAATGTGAAGAGTTTTAATGATTTACGAAAGATTTGAGTAAGATTTAATATATTTTACGGGATTTCACAAAACTCTTGACAAAACTTAAAGGGTTTTATCTAATTTTTGAAGAATTTTGCGGATTTTTATGTCATTTTGCACAACTAAAGTGATTTCAAGGATTTCGAAAAATTTCACGAAGTCTTGCAAAATTTTCAAAAGAATGTACGGGAAGTAACAATATATTAAAACCCTTATAAATCTTGTCAAAATCATCCTTTAAAATATCGTTATATATTTTGATATCTTACCAAATCCAATTTTAAACTTTTTATGGAGAATTAAAAAGATTCCAAAGCACGTCAATGGATTCTAGAGAATATCGTGAGTTATCAAAATATATCAAAAAATTTTTAAGTTTCTCTGAATATTAAAAAAGGATTTTTAAGGATTTCCAGGATTTTAATTCACTTTTAGAAGACTTCCCAAGTAAAAATGCTTCGACATGAGTTATACTTGGTTATGCTTTGAGTTTGTCTCCAAGACAACAATGCCTGGCTGCGTCTCAAAACTGAGTCGAGACATTGGCCATCGTATTACTTTTAGGGTCACGACAGGTAACACGGCGTTCACTTGTCTCATGACGGGCCTTGTCTTGACTGAGATGGTCGAACCTTTTTCGGCTCCTAGATCAGATTATAATTGATGAAAGAAAAATGTGTAATTATTAAATTTCTTTAATTTTAATTTCTAAGTTAATTTAGTTTTTAATTTAAAAATTCGGAATATGTGGGTCTGAATGAGTTTAACCCTTAAACATTTTCTTAAGAAAAAAATTGTAATTTCCTAGAAGGATTTCGTAATCCGTTAGAAATGCGTAAAAACAAACAACAGTTTCCCCGAGTAAAAGTGCTTTGACTTGGGTTCGACTTGGTTACGTCTTGAGTTCGACTTGGTTACGTCTTGAGTTCGACTTCGTTACGTCTTGAGTTTGAATTGGTTACGTATTGAGTTCGTCTTGTCTGGGCTAAGATTATCTAGCCTTCTTTGGCTCATAAATGAGATTAAAATTAATGAATGAAAAATTTGTAATTATTAAAT
>NC_046664.1:40408181-40414353 GCF_010883055.1 Belonocnema kinseyi | reverse complement strand
TTCAACCATTAACAAAGATTCGCCTTTGTGACTGTTAGAATTACCCTTATTGTTAGGGCAGGTATATGCTCAAAGACAAGACATAAATTGAAGTCTGACTCTTTCTCAAAACTAAGACATGCTCAAGTCGAACTTTTCGACTTCAGCCTGTCTTAATTGGGGACAATTTAAGACGAACTTAAGTCGAAGCATATTTACTCGCGTTAGATCAGATAATTCGAAAATATTTTGAAATTCTACTAATTTTTTAAATATCGTAAAGTTCAAATGTTTAAATTTTTTTTAATTTATTGAAATTCTTCAAATTTCCAAAATTGTTTAAATGCTCTAAAAGTTTCAATTTTGGTTGAAAACATCTGGTTAACGAACTTATTTTTCATTTTGGGTCCCTTAAAAAGTGTATTAAAGGCTTACGCGATTGGATGAATCGCTCATGAGTACAACATTCATATATACATGCAAACCGACAGACATATAGACAAACATACATACAGACATACAGACAAAGATATACATACATACAGGCACCGACAAAATTTTATGATTTTTGGACTCTGTAAGTACCGAAACGTACAGATGGGTTAAAAAACAGAAATAACAATTTCAACGATTACATCACACTCTCGACTCTCATGAATTAGAATAAAAAGATTCTGAAGAAGTATAAGAAGTAATTTTAACTGCCAAAACACATGTTAACTACGAATAATAAAAAAAAAAAATTACACGTCGGGAACCCGTTTAAGAAATACTAAGATCCCCTCCCCCCTTTTAAGAAGCCTTGCGAGATAAATGAATGTTTTCTTAGTTAATTGGCTAATTTATTGTTTCATTGGCTTAGTTAATTAATTGACTTAGAACTACGAGTCAAATTACAGAAGCACACGAAAAAAAGGTCTTCTCTACACTACGAGATAAACATTTCTATACGTTTTTAAGGTCGCTTAATCCGAATCCACAGTTGGTTTGGCTCGGTAAGGTCGCATTTCATTCCTAACCTCAAAAAAATTATCATAGTTGGAACATTCATGGAAATATTCAGAAAGCAAAGCGGTTATATGTTTTCAGGGTCGCTGCATCTAAATTTAAAGGTCATTTGACTCGACGAGGTCGCATGTTATTTATAACCTAAAAAAACACTGAAAACTGTTCTAGACATAAATTGTTTATATTCTGAGTCCGGTACGTAGAACTTGTTACTCATTCTTTGAGCATGGTTATCAGGCTGTAGCACAAAATCCTGCTGCCTTGGCAGATACTATGACGATAACTGCTGCCCCAAAAGGGGATGTGTAGAATGATACATTCTCAGATTTGTTGAGGTAACGAAGCCAGAGAATGCGTGCTGCTTTGCAGGTGGGTGTGAGGGTATGTCAGGGACAGTTTTCAGTATTTTAATTTTTTTTAGGTTATGAATGGAATGCGACCTCGCCGAGTCAAATTACGTTTACATTTGCACTCAGCGGCCCTGCAAACACATAACCACTTTGCTTTCGGGTGCTTCCATGAATGTTCCAAGTTTCATCATGTTTTTGAGGTCAGGAACGAAATGCGACCTGACCGAGGCCAACCAACCCTAGATTCGGATTCAGCGACCCTAAAAATGCATGGAAATGTTTATCTTGACTGGTGGACAAGAATTTTTTTGTATGCCTTTGCTAGTAACTAATTAGAAACCATATTCTTCTCACTATCAGATTTTCTTTCTGATGGTAGTGATGTGTTCCGTTCACCAAAAGGACGTATTTGATTTCTCTTTGATAGGAGGATTCATGGACCTGTCGAAAGGGGTCATTTCGAAAATAAATAAAATTTAAAACAAATATTAGAGCATTCTACTTTGAACGTCTAATTTTTCCTTTAATTATGAAGTTCTAAGTTTATAGTTTTCGTACGCTTAAATGTATGGATGAGCATATATTTTTTCCATTATTAGGTATTGTAGGAGTACTTGCTCCAAAATATGGTGATGTACTACTATCCAATGGTAAAGCTGTTGCAATATATAGATAAGGACGGAATGAGTTAAAACTTCACAATTAGCCGAATGCATTTATTCGTACAGTGGTACGTTAAAACGTATAATTTAGTTAAAAGATAAAAAATACAATCTAAAGAAACATTACTACAGACTTGTGTTTCAAGTGTCTCATTTTGTATCAATTAAAGGTTATTTTTAAGCTCTGTAATTATCTCTAATCTATAATATGAAATGTTTATAGAAACTTTTTTACAAGTATTAAAATTTAATTGTTTCGCAGCAGTATACAATTTTTTGGATGCTGTGAAAAAATCGCAATATGTTTTTCAATATTAAGATAGCCTATCTAACCCAGTAATTAAGAATTATACGGATGAAAAACGTGTAGGTGGTATGTTAAATAAATATTATTAGCATGAGAATAATTATTTTTTAATAACCACATTAATAATATTTAACATTTCCCTAACCCGTGCAGAAATCGCCATATATTTTTCTGATTACCGATCTGGCCCTGATTGGTTTAATATCTTTGGGTCCACATTTGGATAGTTCCGTGGTCTAAACCCGAGCCAGATCGGTTTAAGTCTTGCAACGCCGGCTAGTCTCAATTTAGAAAAATTGCCTTTCTGTCAAATGAATGAATTGCTTTTAAGGTTACGAACCTCTAAATCAAGAACAAGCTTACATTTTCGTGTGAGTTTCATGTTTGAAGAAGTTTATTTATTTTATTATAAATGGTAGCATTTTATTTAATCGTTGAATTATTATAAGCGTTGAATTCAGAAAAATTAAGAATTTGTATTCCTATGAATACGCGATTTTTCCAGCGTATAAAAATCCCCCAACGGGAACAGAAAAAGTGCAAATCCAATTTCCCTCAATCGACTTAGTAAACTTTAACGAAAGCATTTATTTAATATATTTTTCATTATTAAATCTTTTTATAACTTATAAATTCGATAAATATTCAAATTTATATTTATCTATATTTTAATCATTTATTTAAACATCCGGAATAATGCATCAAAGAAATCTATTTAAATGTGTGAATTAAAATAATTTTAACTCTAGAGAGGCGGACTTGAATTGATGAAAATTAAATTTTCAAAACTTATGTTCCACATGAAGGACTTAAAACAATTTATTACAGATATCTTGTGAACTTATTAGAAAGAATTAAAGAATCACAAAAGTTGAACACTTTTAGGGAATAGAAGATATATCTGAGAGGTTATCTGTCGGTACAATTACAAGGTATTAAATATATTAAAACCATGTTCTCTTTTGAGAAATAAAAACCTATGCGGCGGCCGTTATGGAAATAGAAATAAATTAGTTTCTGAGATATCCTTTTCTTATGATTACATTTTAAAAAGATGGAAAAATAGCGCTCTTTTATTAACCTCACATTCTTGATTACAATAAATAAAAGCTATATCATAAATGGGCTAGGTATCGATAATACACTTATCGGATCTAATACGTTGTTCAACTCTACACATTGCGTGTAGACATTGTATGAAGGTCATCAACTCTACAAATTTAATTCACCACCTAAAATTATGCACATGAAGTTTACACCTTAATCTCATCACGCGAAAGTCTTCACATTTAAGTGTACACATTCAAGTCAACACATTTAATTCACCACGTGAAAAGTGCACATATTGAATATTAAGTCGAAAAAGTCTACACATTAAAGTCTACACAGCAAAGTCTGCACATTGTAACTCTGCACGATAATTCTTTTGAATTTTAAATTTTGTTATTTGAAAATTCTACACGTTGAAACTGTGCAAATTGAACTGTACACGTTCAAATGTGCACATTGAAGTCTACACGTTAAAACTGTACACATGAAACTCTGCACATTGAAGTCAACGCGCTAAATTTATAGAAAATATTATTTTTATCACTTTATTGTAAATAATTATTTATAATTAATAATAAATTAAAAGTTTACACGCAAATTGTCTGCAAAAAAATCCACTATTTGGATCCCTCTAAATGAACAACGGCCATATTCTTTTATGCCGCTGAAAATTAAATAGGAATGGTATCTATAAATGAGAGTTCTATAATAATAGATGTTGGCCTCGGTAACTCGAGCGGTTAGGTGCTCGGTCTTATGTTAGAATTCCGCGGTTCGATCCCTGACCTTTGAAATATTTCTTATATACTTTTACCGTATTTTTAGTGGTTCATATCCCAATTAAAGATAAAGGTCCCCCTTCATGCACTTTATTGCAACCTAGTATATGGATATTAAAAACTGTGAGATACGCAAAAACTGGCAGCATTTTTAGGATTTTATAAATGAGGATTGCCCTGAGCCACCCCAGACTGAACATTCAATAAATTTTCATAATTAAAAAAAAATAAAAAATAATATTTTCTTCGAAAGCGGTCGTGTAAACGTAAAGACTAAGTAGATTTAAAGGTTTTTAAAGTGAACTTTTGTCTTCGACCAAGTAGAACCAACCTAATAAAAAGATAATTTAAAGCTCCCCATCCACAAAAATAAAAATTTTGAATTATTTCGAAAACGCTATTAGATACGCAAAAACTGACAACATTTTCTGGATTTTCAAAAGGGGAATTGCTTTCAACGAAAATGTTAAGGTTTTTCAGAGGGGTATAGTTTTGCACCTACACCAACTAATCCAATTCAAAGATTTTTAAAATAATAAAGTAAATGTTGAGTTATCTTAAAAACTGTGCCAGGATTTTTTCGGGGTGTAGAGGCGAGGAGCTTCGGGCTTATGTATAGGAAAAGAGTGGGGAAAAGCGAATTAAAAAATGAAAATACTTAGTTCCGGGGGGGGGGGGCACGCCCGGCGACGCCACTGGCTGCGAGAGAGACGCGAAAACTGAGAAATTTGTGAAGGATTTCCTAAATACGGATGGCCCTCAGGAATTTTTTAAAAATAAAAATGCAGTAAAATATTAGGAATACAATGAGTTTCGAGTATTATTGCGATATTTGTTTTTAATGGTTTGGATGTCGTTGGAACTGGGGGAAGTATACCTTGGGCTTTCTTAACTTTATTATATATTTCTGAATCCTTGATGCAGATATGTTTTAAGTAATTTGTGCCCTTAGGATTTTTTTATTACTGGCAAAAATTACGATTCTTTAAGTATTTCAACACAATTATAATTAAAAAAGATGGTTTTCCACATATTAATATTAGACTTGAACCTTAAACGTGCAGTGTTAAATGCGTAGAAATAATAGCGTGTACATTAGGGTGGTCCAAAAATGCATGGCAAAATTTTTTTGCATGCTAGAGGGCAACAATCCCGCCAATTTCACATCAAATCCGAGGAATAAAATTCCGTAATTTTTTATTTTTATTTTAACAGATGCCGGTATTGACTTGAAGTTTTCCATTTAAAATGCATGGGAAAAAATCACATTTTTGAGTTTTTCGAATAATTTTTTAGGGTTTAAAAAAATGTGACGGGAAAGTATGGCGCCTATGTAGAACTATCCAACAAATAATTTCATCTACCAGACATATGGGTTTGACACCCCTAACATACCCCCACGAGTACTTGAAAACTAGCCTTAAAACCATAAATGTCAATTCTTCATGAAATCGACCTTTTGGGCACTGTATTCTCGTATTTTTCACTTCAAATTATTAATATTGGTCTAGTGAAGTACGTATTAATATTTTAATAATTTTTCATTCTCAAAACAAATGGAATTTGTTTAAATAATGTTTTTTTATTCGTTTTCCTTCTACAAATTATTACTATTAGTCTGGTGGAATATTCATTAACATTCGTTCTTTTTTTGTACTATTTCAACCAATGGAATTTATTTAAATAATTTTTTTCAAAAATTCGTTTTTTTTCCTCAAAAATGCTTACTATAGGTCTAGTAGAATATTTATTAACATTGTTTGATTAATGTTAGTTTTTTGACTTTTTTAAAATAAAAAGTATTACCTAAATATTATTGATAAATTATTAAATGTTTTATTAAACTTTCATCCGGTGAACCCGGTTATAAATCATAGCCACGGACTAAGTCAAGTGACTCATGATATTAGAATGTTATAAGTTAATACCAATAATTTACGAGGGTAGTTCAATAAGTCCTTAGAATGACCAACAGATGGCGCGCGAATCGCTCTAAATCATCTGTTTTCAGTCAGCACCACTCCCGACTAGATATAT
>NC_046664.1:40402636-40408081 GCF_010883055.1 Belonocnema kinseyi | reverse complement strand
TGAAAAAGCTATCGGCAAGATGGGTGCCGCGTTTGCTCTCAGCTGAGAATAAACGCAATAGAGTGGTCGCCTCTGAGGCTCTTTTGGCGCGCATAAGTCGGCGTGAGGAATTTTTTCGTCGATTTGTGACTGTAGATGAAACATGGATACACCATTAGACTCCTGAGACAAAGGAACAATCCAAACAGTGGATTTCCACAGGCGAACCAGCTCCAAAGAAGGTAAAGACCGTAAAGTCAGCTGGTAAGGTTATGGCTACAGTTTTTTGGGATGCACGTGGACTTATACTTATTGACTACTTGGAAAAGGGTACAACAATCACTGGTGAATATTATGCTTCGTTTCAATGGCTAAAATTGAAGAACTAAAATTCGAATTGGTCGAACACCCACCATATTCACCAGATTTAGCCCCCAGTGACTTTTTCTTATTTCCAAAGTTGAAAAAATGGCTCGGTGGACAGAGATTTCCAGACAACGAAGACGTAATTGCCTCTGTAAGTGCTTATTTTGAGGAGCTTCCGAAAACGCACTTTTCTGAAGGATAAAAAAAACTTGAAAAGCGATTGACCAAGTGTATAGAGCTTCAAGGAGATTATGTTGAAAAATAAAAAAAAATTTACCCAAAAAAAATTGTTTTTATACTTCATTCTAAGGACTTATTGAACTACCCTCGTAATACGATGCTTGACGATGAGGTTATAGGTATATAATTACGAGCGGCCACGAGCGTTGTAGGTGACAACACTCACCTCTGGACGCATGCTTAGAGCTTCAGTCAATTAAAAATAAATTATTTATTATTAAATTAATTAAAAAACGAATTTACAAAAAAAATCAAACAAATTCCATATGCTTTAAAAATAAAAAATTAATGAACCAATGTTATTAAATATTCCACTAGACTAATAGTAATAATTTGAAGGAAAAAAAAAAACAAACAAATTTTTAACAACAAAAATTATTTAAACAAATTCCATTTGTTTTAGTAATTAAAAATTAATTAACCAATGATAATAAATATTTCACTAGACCAATATTAATAGTTTCAAGTGAAAAATATCAGAATGCAGTGTCCAAATGGTCGAATTCATGAAGAATTGACATTTTTTGTTTTAAGGGTAGTTTCCAGGTACTAGTGGGGATGTGTTAGGGGTTTCAAAACTATATGCCTGATACATGTAATTTTTCGTTCGATAATTCTCTACAGGCCCCCATACTTTCGCGTCACAAAAAAAGCGATTTTTCCCCATGAATTTTTCATGGGAGACTTCAAGTCAAAATCGGCACCTGTTAAAATCGAAAATAAAAACAAATAAAAAATAGGGAACTTCTTTTCTTGGATTTGAAGTGAAATGGGCTGGATCTTTGCCCTAAAAAAAGGGTTTTTGAGCCACCCTAGAGTACATTTAAACGTGTAGAGTTTAATGTGCAAAGTTTCTTCGTGTAGAGTTTAACATGTAGACATTAATGTGTCCAGTTTAATTTGTAGGCTTTTTTATCAGGAAATTTTACATCTGGACTGTATATAATGTGTAGAGTTTAACGTAAAGAATTTTTTGTGTAGACTTTAATGTTCGAGATTTTCTATTTTCGAGGTTAGTGTGCAAAGTTTAATGTGCAGAGTTTTCGCGTGTAGAGTTTAATGTGTACAGTTAATGTGTACAGTTTTAAAAAATTCATTTTAAAAAAGTTGTAGAGTTAAGCGTCGAGACTTGCAAGTTTAGACTTAAATGTGTAGACTCGACGTTTACACGAAAAGTGCAGAGTTCATACCCCGTGCAGATCTGATATGTGTAGCATCGACCGGTCCCCTGATAAATGTACTGTAAAAACAATTTTGTAATAAACTAATTGTAATATCTTATTAAGGAGTTTAAGATTCTGTATTGAAAAAAATACTTAAGGAAAGCTTGTTGTTATTTTCGAACGAGAGAAACACGAGAAAATCCACAAGGATTTTCGAATTTTTTGCGTGAATCCACAAGTAAAATAATTAATCTTCGAGGAATTTGAAAATGCTCGTGAATTTCCTTGTGTTTTTCATGCCAGAAAATTACACGAGGATTCTTTAAATAGGATTATTATTACATTATGCAGGGCTTTTCTAAAATAGGACTTGAATACGAATAAAATTTGAATATCTGAATTCTACGTATTTTTTGTGAAATTTTAAGATTTAACTTCCATTCCCTCAATTACCTGACCTAGTATCCTCTACGTAAAATCAAGTGCCGGTTGAAGAACTATTTTCGTAAAATGCAAACCTTTCTCATGGTCAATAAAATCAGCGTCTAAATCATTTAAACTGACATTGCGGAAGAAGCATTGCCGCGTATCAGCGTAATCATTGAAAATGGGAAGGACTGGGGACGGACAAATTGTAAACAACGAAAACGGAAAAACTAAAAAATGTATTGAATTGATATTTGTATTTGTGTTAATATTTTATACTTGAACACAAAATATAGTACACTTTGTTCATGCTCCTTTTAATAAGATTGTCATTATAAATGAAATTATAAGAAATTATCAATTTCAAAAATGGCTCTTAACGGGAAATTGGTCGGAGCCAGGCGATCGGGTCCCGGTCTGTTTTACAGATCTGGGCCAGATTTGACCTGGTGTGGCCCCGAACCGAGCCATAGACAAATTTCTACACGGGAAAGGGGATTTATTCGCACACAGTAAACCACACATGGTGTGCTTCAACAACATTCAGCAAAATGATCCTTGATATTTTTTCCAAAAATGTCCAAAAAATGTGGAGTTTTTGTATTTTATATTGTTTTTCATGGCAGTTTGATCTTATTGCAACCTGAAATGAACCTGTGATTAAAAAATCTCTCAATATCATACTAATTTTTTATTTTGCTTCTTTTTTTAATCATGAAATCTAGTACTTTCTACATTTTGAAACCCGCTGAATGAATGTTATGAGTTATACGTTTTGCTTTGGATATTTGGCAATCATGGAGAACAATGTTAATTTTTTGAAATAAATTTTTTCCTCGTGTAAATAGTAAAAACTTATTAATTTCTTGAATTAGTGATGCAGTTCATGAATATGAAGATTTATATTTTTTGTTAAAGATAGTTTACAATTACTTAAACAATTAGAATCACTTGTTTCTTTCCATAGGAAAGACGAGGACAATTCTATTTTTTTAATCTCTTACACTACGCAAATTGTTTCTTTCTACGATATAAATAGGGAAAGGATTATTAACATTATTAACAAATGTACCAAAAACAAAGATTACGCTTGACACTCATTAACTGTCGCTTTGATCTCAAAATATAAGAACTTTTAAGAATTTAAAGATAGGAAAAAAATTGTTAATCAACTAATAATTATTTTGACTGATTTGAAGAAAAGTATGGAATTTCTTTTAAAATTTAAGAATTTAAAATTAGATCAAAATCAAATTTAAAATCATATTTGATGTCGAATAATCTAGTTAATGTATAGAACTCCTAAAAATAAAACAGATAATCCAAAGAACAAATTTGAACAACCGCCATACAACGCTTCTATTTTAATTTGAAAAATGATCCTCCTTAAAAAACAAACATTTTTGGACATAAGTCAATTCAAAATTAAAGTATTGAAAGCTCGATAAAACATTTTGTGACTCGAACGAAAGATAAAAAATCAGAATAACGTATCCTACATGTATGTCGAACTGATATTTCAAAAAATAATAATCTCTGAATGGCCTGAAAAAACATCTTAAATCTTCCATCCTGAGAATAGAGCTTTTGAACATTTTTACCAAAAATTGCTCACAGCGACGAAAAAAAAAACACAAGAAACCTATTTGAATACTACTAAATACCGTTTCTTAAAAATGAATCGTCATTCATATATTAAATGCACCATCTTAAATTTTGTACTTTTAAAAAGTTTAACTCAAATACGCATATGTAAACTCAAAAATCTCAGTGGAAGAAAAATATTAAAATAACCTTAATAGAAACAAGAGAAAATTGTTGCTTTAAAGTGTACATGTTAATAATTTGAGAAAAACTGATACAATAAAAATTCAATTTTTATTTTTAGAAGCTAATTGCAGTCCTATTTTTTTGCAAAATTATCCTATTTAATAATTAGGGTCACAGTTATTAATTTTGTTGTTAAAATTTTTTCTGAATAATACTTAATAAAAACGTGAAGAATAGAATTATAAGAAGTCCTTAGGGAATTAAATGAGCTATATTACATAATAAAACTTAAATGATAACTTTTGTCTTAATTTGATTCTAATTATAAGTTTCAATTTAATGAACCTAGTTCAGATTGAGTAATTTTAGCTTGACTATACGTCGAAAAAATATTTAGTTTGCAGTATTTTGGCAGATATTGATAATTATAGAAATCTAGGAAAAACGGATTTTTTTTATTGTATTATATACGGTACTATAAGCATGTAGAATACTCACGACAACTTGTATATAAAAATGTTTTTTATTATGGGTGGAACCTTCTGCGTCGATTCGGTAAATCCAGTTAAATATTAAGTAATTTGGAGCTTGATTATACGTCTAAAAAATTCTTAATTTGGAGTATTTGCAGATATTAAAAATAGTAAAAATGTGGGAAAAACTGATTTTTCATAGATATCCTCGTAGATATCTTCTTACGTGAGGACCTGAACCTATTAGAAAAAGGTTGGTCCACTCATAAGGGTAATAAAATAAATAACTTTTTATAATTTAGTAATTTGTTTATTCCAAAAATAGTCGATAATGTCTTTTATTTTGAAAAAAGTATCTTGGTTATAGACTCACATGAAAATATTTATTTCATAATAGAAGATTCAAAATTTCACGCGTTGAAGTCGACCCTGAACAGAGAGCTTCATATAAGTGGAAGTCGACTTACTAAGCCAGCGTATCGTGGGGCTTCCCCGGCTTCACTCGTGTCTGATTCAACGTCGTGTGGTTTACGACGTTGAAGTTTGCCACAGATATGGATTTCAAAGTTGTGTAATTAATATAAAAAAAACCAAGAGTCACATCGAAAAAGTAAAAACACCTCTTAATTCGTCTCGGAAAAATCTCGATGTGCATTTTTTGTTTTTTTGTTTAAACAATTTTTTAAACAATTACGCTATTTGTTATTTTTCTGCAATTGTTATAAACAAAGTATGCATGGAATCGAAAAACAAAGTGCACCAATGCATTCCTCTCGAAAAAATCTAGATGTGCATTTTTTTGTTTTGTCGTAAACGCATTTTTTAAACAATTAGAGCATTTGTTGTTCAGCGCTGTGTTGCTTCGTGCAACACAGCGCTGAACAACACAAAAAATGCACATCGAGATTTTTCCGAGACGAATTAATAGGTGTTTTTACTTTTTCGATGTGACTCTTGGTTTTTTTTATATTAATTACACAACTTTGAAATCCATATCTACAGGCACGGAGCAACACAGCGCTGAACAA
>NC_046664.1:40400820-40402536 GCF_010883055.1 Belonocnema kinseyi | reverse complement strand
CATCGAGATTTTTCCGAGACGAATTAAGAGGTCTTTTTACTTTTTCGATGTGACTCTTGGTTTTTTTTATATTAATTACACAACTTTGAAATCCATATCTGTTGCAAACTTCAACGTCGTGTGTGGTTCGCACTCAGCCTGCCGTCAAGGCGCGCTACTTAGTACTTACTGCATTATTAAAACGCATTTAGTACCTATTTCTCGTGTTCTATTTGTAGTCTTTTTTTACCATCGAAAAAATTTTTTCTCTTATATCAAATAATTGTATTTTTTAATTTACAAAAAGCAAAACTAAATGTTTGTTGGAAAGCATAAGGAGGCCGTCCATAAACTAGGTTACTTTAGTTATTTTCGGATACTTTATTCTTTTTGTTTCGCATTCGCAGTCAAAAATTATCTCTAAAGTAAGGGAAATTCTTTCAAATAAAATTGATTTAGATAGTGTCATGTTGAATTCAGTATAAACTGCCGAAGCATATTGCAGTTTCAACATACAAATTGAATTTTTAAGCAAAGAAGATTTTCATTAAAAAATGTATCTTCAAGTTTAAACGACAGATTTTTAATATTTGCAATAATGAAGAAAAACTTCCTTTTCAGGTCAAGATAACGAGTGACAATTTTTCAATAAAATAATTCAACTGTTAATCAAACACTTCGATTTTCAACCCGAAAAGAATAATTTTTTGAGGAAGGCAATTTTCACTCAAGAAGGATATTGTTGTATTCTCGATAAAAAAAAGATTACTTTTTTCAAATAATTGGATTTTCAACCAAATAATGGATTTTTGATACTACAAAGATGAATTTAGAGCCCAGAAGATTACCGTTCTGCGAAAAAAACGTAAATATTCAACTATAAAATTAATTTTTTAAAAGCAAAAATGAACTATTTAAGTTTTTCGTTTAGAAAATTACTTGAAAAAGGAAAAAAGAATTTTGAACGAATTTTGAAAAAATATTGTGAATCTTAACTAACAAATTGTATATTTAACAAGAAGATTAGGTTTTCTACCCAAAAAGATGAATTTTTGACAACAACATGAATTTTCTTTAAAAGACACAAATTAGTAATATTTTGAACCACAGAGGTGAGAAAACCAATTTTCCTCAAGCAGACGAATTTTCTACTAATTAATTGAGTTTTTAACCGAAAGAGATCAATTAGTACGCAAATAATTAACTTTTGAACCAAAAAGATGAATTGTTTACCAATAAGATAAGTATTCTACCAAAAAGACGAACTTTAAAGAAAATAAAAAAATTTTCAACAAATTTGTTGAATATTGAAGCCAAAAAGATGAATTACTTAAAACATGGTTCAATTTTCGACCTTTCATTCGAAAAGTTTTTTTTCCAAATAGTTGCATTTTTACAAAAACAGTTGAATTTTTATTTAAATAGTTGAATTTGCAACAAAACAGTTTATTTTGAACCATATAATTTAATTTTATACTAAACTTTTTCATTTTCAGACCAAAAAGAAAAATTCAAAATTTTGGAAATTGTACGATTTCCTCAATGTGCAATGATTTTTCTTCTCAAATATTCAAATTGGTGGGAATTCCCAAATATAATTTTAAATTTCAAAAACCTTGTTAACATTCTTCAATAATTGATTTTTTGTACAGTAACTAATACATTGTCTGAATTTTTGAATAATACGAATATCCGTACAGAAAATGTTTAAATCTTGAAAAAAGTGCTCTCAAAAAT
>NC_046664.1:40399392-40400720 GCF_010883055.1 Belonocnema kinseyi | reverse complement strand
TCGACTCGGGATACTTATAAGATACTACCATGATTTTTTCAGATTTTTTGGTCCAAAAATAAATTAGGCCAAAAGCCGGCCTTACCGACCCTCCCCCTTTCATCGGTGTCTGTCAGTCTGCCTGTATGTCTGTATGTCTATATATCTGTATGTCTGTATGTCTATATGATTGTATGTCTGCATGACTGTATGTATGGTTACCTGAATGTTGTAGCCACGCTAACTTTTGAAGGATTTGTCCAATCGAGTCCGCATTTCATACACTTCTGAAGGTCCCCAAAATGAAGGTTAAGTTCGTTAATCAGAAATTTCCAACCAAAATTAAGAAATTGAGAGCATTTTCAGAATTAAAAAAAAAAATTTCGAATTATATAAATTTTTGTCAAAGTTTCTCATAGATGGGTAAAAGAATAAAAAATTATCTAAATAAAATTTTTTATTTTGATGATACATAGAAAAGTTATATACTTTTCGAAAATTTGAAAAATTTCCAAAAATAAAAAATAAAATTTTTTGCATAGATCTAAAAATTTCACTCAAAATTTTCACTAGATACCAAATATATCTTACAACTATTCCAGCTATATTTTTCGATTAGCCCACAATTTAAAAAACTAGAGCATTTTCAAAATTTTCAAATTATCGAAATTGTTCTCAAAGTTTCTCATATATAGGTAAAAGACTTGCAAATTATCCAAATAGAAGTTTTTAATTGTGATGGAAATTAGAAAAGTTATGTACTTTTCAAAAATTTGAAATTTTGAAAAAAATGAAAGAAATTATTTTTTTCATAGATCCAAAAATTTCATTAGAAATTTTCACTAGATACCAAATATATTTCAAAACTATTCAAGCCGAATTTTTCAATAAGTCCACAATTAAAAAAATTAGAGTCTGTATAACCTGACTGTTGAGCGCGAGGCGCGATTATCGCAAAGGCCGTAGGTGCTTTGAGAACCTTCTTTAATGTCAAATTATAAAAAAAAAATATTCAGCTTCACTTTATTATTGAAGTTTATGAGGGGTTTGAAAAGGATTAAACAACCACAGCAGAGCCCTATTAGGATCAGGAAAAATAAAATGTTTTAATTATTTTGCAATATCTGAATAAGCAGTACCAGTTCAAGGTGCATACAAAAAAAATTGCGAGATGGATATATTATCGAGCGTGAAGCGCGAGAATCAACAGTGCCAAATGTCCACGTTTCGAGACCCCCTGATTCTGGAAAACAGTTTATTACGAATGTGTCTGCTTGTATGTATGTCTGTCTGTCTGTCTGTCTGTCTGCAAGCACAATAACTTTTGAAGAAATCATTCTATTACATTG
>NC_046664.1:40394649-40399292 GCF_010883055.1 Belonocnema kinseyi | reverse complement strand
AGGGGTGTTTCCTATATTTGTAGGGGGGAGGGGTGGCTAGGGGGTGGAGGGTAGTCCGTTTAGCGTGCAATCGACTCGGGATACTTATAAGATACTACCTTGATTTTTTCAGATATTTTGGTCCAAAAATAAACTAGGCCAAAAACCGGCCTTACCGACCCTCCCCCTTTTATGGTTCTCGGATTCTGTAAGTGCCGAAACGTAAAGATCCGTTAAAAACCAGAGATGGAAAATTTGGACGATTACATTACACTCTCAGGAATGACAAAGTAAAAATGGAAAACATCTTATTTGCAGGCAAATCAGAATAAAAATTTAATAATTACATATTTTGAGAGACCTTTAAAGAAATCTTATGGTTACTTATGTGATGTATTTTACCAAAATATTATTCTGACACAAAAATATTGGATTTTTAAAACATAGCTTTAAAATGAGCTTAAGAATATTAAGAAGCGTTGATTATTTTGAATATTGCTCTAAAATTTAAGACAAAATTGAAATTTATACTCTTTTTGTAATAAGCACTTAAAAATGGAGAAATTGGTTTCTACCTGTGCTCATTTTATACCGAATTTTGAGAAAATTGTAATCTTTACAAAAAGAAAAAATTCTTTCTCTGAAATAATTAAAATAAAGAGGACTTAATGAATCAGGAAAAAAGAGGTGAACGTTAAATTTTGACAGGTAGTGTAGTGCGCTTGAAGATTCTTCTCTTAAAGTATGCCCTTGCTTTAATGAGGAGCCGTGTAAGTACATAAATAGTATTCTGATATTCTTATTGGTGCGTGACTAACACAATAATTCCAGCTCTAAGTACACATTTTATTTTATGTGACTAATTCATACTGCAAAATGAATAGGAATGCAAAATTAGGTAATTCCCAGTGGGCACGAAAGTATGAAAAATCCCAATAACGTCATTGGGACGTTCCTAGGACGTCCTATGTCAGACCAATCAACGTTTCTAAGACGTCAAATGACCTAAAGATGACCTAAAAACATTTTAGGGACATGGACGTTCTCGAGACATCTTTTGTACTAACATTAGACGTTTAAAAGCATCCCTAGGATGACCAAACGACATATTATAAAATACGTCTTAGGGATGTCCCAGAGACGTCTCTAGCACATCCCTAAATTTTTTGCCCGCTTGGTTATTATTATAATTGACCTACTAGTTAATATTTATTTCATGAAAATAACGAAAAAGAACATTTTCTTGACAGGTGGATGACAATTTAGCTCAATACTCGACGATAATTAAGGAGTAACACCACTCCAGGAATTTGTGAAAATCAATTTTTTTCTTTGGGCTTAAACAAACTTTAGAATCATAAAAGCAATATACAGTTTGTGCTATATATGGTGCAGGTATCGCAGATTAGAGGTAAAAAATTCAGTATTTAAATGATAGTAAAATTTTAACCCGTTTTTCTCGAAAGCACTTTTTTCAAACTGGGAGGACGTATTACTTAAACACTGTTGCATGGATCGATTGAAAATTATGATAGTACGTCGCCATATTTTGATTTAATGTAAATTTTTTTTAAAAACAATTCACTGCTTATTTTCCGACAAAAAATCGATTCATTTCTTAAAATGTGCACTATTTCTGCAAAATTTTCCTTAAAAAGAACTTCGTGGTTCAGTAGCGAATAGTATATAGATTATACATTTTTTGTGTTTTTATCTCTGGACTTATTCTTTACGAGAAAACAATCCTCCCGTGAAGGCTTTCAAAAAAATACGATTTTCAAGATGGGCTCTGTCACTGTCATTTTGTATTAAAATGGTAATGACAATTTTTTTCCATACTGCAATATGTATTAAATGAACACTCTAAAAAGAAATCCTTTTACATTTTTTCATTTTCCATAAATAAATCCTCAAACATAGGCTTTTTTCTGTCGCTAGAGTGGTTTTACCCCCTAAAATGAGAAATAAACAGTCACAAAATGAAAAATAATTCCTAGTTTCTCAAAATGAGCCTGCGGATTCAAGTTTTGTTGAAAGTGGAAACTACAACGGTTTCAGCGTACTTTTGAGGATCGGCATTTATCTGTCTAATCAAAGCACTCACAAAAAATTGAGATTCCCCCTTTTTCTATTAAGAATAAATTTGGCAAAAATAAAGAAAAGGCTTTGGCTTGTGCACATTATTTCTTTTCAGGGAGCAAGGTAATTGCAAATTTTGGTTCTAAAAATCATAAAAAATTTATTTACTGCTGTTAATAAATATCGTGAAAATATACAGATAAAGTAGAAAGAAATAGATTTACTGGTAATATATTTAAAAACTTCAATCGCAAACTTATTGTTATGTTAGCTGGTATCCTAAACAAAATATTTAGGTTGGGTCATTTTCCTAATGATGGAGAAAGGCTAAAGTGATAGCAGTACCCAAACCACTCAAAAAACGCATATTAGTAATGAGTGACAAGCCAAAAAGTTTATTCTCTCAATTAAGTAAATTGTTAAACAAATTAATAAGAAAAATATTGGCAAATTTTTAATAATAAATAATCTAATTATCAAAGAATAATTCTGATACAGAAAAAAACAAAATCCTTTTGATGAACTTGTTAGATTTTTAAACTACATTACTGATAACTTTAATGATAAAAAAAACAATGTTCGATTCTGAAAAAGCTTTTGACATGGTTTTGTTTCATAGATTATTATTTAAATTGATAAATAAAATAAATGATAATTGCTAATAAAGTAGTCACATATTTCGTAAAATTGGAAAGAAAAATAAACCCAGATATAAATCACAAAAGCATATGGAATAGATAACATCACTAATAGATTACGAAATGCTGCTTATAAATTATTCACATATTTCGAAAAAAGGAAAATAAAAATAAATCCAGATAAAACTTTAGCTATTATATTCACAAAGCGAATAGCAAATTAATTGTTTATAATACGATGATTATAGCATACATCACAAATGCAAGTCCTGCATGAAATCTATGAAGTTGACAGTAATTCAACTAACTATTTTAGTCTATTGTGATTTTCTTTGTTCTTTGTTTTTCCAGAAAACTAAACCCTTTTGGGACATAAAATATATTAAGTAAACTTTTTATGTTCTTATTAAAAATGTAAATGTAACTTATTAAAAAGCAAGCAATTCAGCAATTGAGTATTGCTGTTTTTATTTGGTAGGTTTTAAAACTGTTTGTTGTAAGCAGGTGTCTCATCTAAACATGCGTTATCTCGGCTTCGGTTCAGCAAATAATGAGCTGTACTAATTCATAGAAAGTGCTAGGATTTCCAGATACGTACAAAATTGACAGCTATGAAAATATTAAAATTATACGAAAATATTAATTTTTTCGTATAATTCAAGATTGAATAATAAACGAGCTATAAAATTATTCAAAAAACTACAATGGAATAGTTTACTATTATGTTTTTTCTGATGAATTCATCTTGTCAGGTTAAAAATTCATCAATTTGATTGAAAATTTAAATATTTTCTTGAAATCCAACGATTTTATTCAAAAGTCATGTATTTGTTCAGAATTTAAATAATTCCTTGAAGGTTGAATTACTTTGTTAAAAAATTAAGTACTTTTCCTTAAAGTTTCATCTCTGGGATAAAAAATAATTCTATTTCTTTTAAAATTCATTTCTTTTCTCGTTGATGAATGATGTTTTAAAGAAAGAATAATTTTTTTAAATAGTTTAATTTTTAACGACAAATATAAATTTTAAACGAAAAAGGTAATTTTCAACAAAATAGTTCATTTTTTACAAAATTGTTCAATTTTTAAGCCTAAGCGATACATTTTTTACAAAACAGGTAAATTTCTGACACAAAATGTAAATTTTAAACCAAAATAATAAAAAAACTGAATGATTCAAAATTAGTTTAAATTTAAAACAAGTAGTTGATTTCTCAACAACAAAGATGGATCCTGAACAAAAATGTGAAACTTGAAACTTCTACTAAAAATGATCCTAATTTGAAATAAAATAGATAGTTAAAATCCACTAAATAGTTATATTTTCATGAAAATAGTTGAATTTCCAATCAAATATTTGAATCTTCGACCAAAAGTATGAATTTTCAACAACAAATGAAAAAAATTAATTCTCAAAAACAAATGCAATACTTCATATTTCAATCAAAAAATAATTTAATTTAAAATGAAAGAAGAGTTCAATTTAATCAAAACAGACGAATTTTAAACAAATGGTTGAATCCTTAACTGAAGTAACTTAATTTAAAAGCAGGCAGTTGCATCTTCAACCCGAATGTATGAATTTTCATCAAAAAGATTCATTTTCTACCAATGACATGAATTTTTAATAAAATACATGCATTTTCAATAAAATAGTTGAATTTTTTACTTGAAAAGATCAGTTTGTGAAAGAAAATAAACGATTTACATTTTTAGTAAAAAAAGTTTATTTTTAAGAAAAGAGTTCAACATTCCACGGTCAAAGGGGGAGGGTCGGTAAGGCCGGTTTTTGGCCTAATTTATTTTTGGACCAAAAAATCTGGCGTCCTTTGACTTTTATCGCGTCAGGTTTTTGGAGTCGCTAATTACGAATCTGGCATCCGTTGAACTCTATCGCTTCAGGTTCAAGGTCATTTGAAGGTCATTTGAAGGTCAAATCGAGAAAAA
>NC_046664.1:40354914-40394549 GCF_010883055.1 Belonocnema kinseyi | reverse complement strand
ACCTTCAAATGACCTTCAAATGACCTTGAACCTGAAGCGATAGAGTTCAACGGATGCCAGATTCGTAATTAGCGACTCCAAAAACCTATAACGTATTCTTTTGGATTTTTTACCGTTTTCTCTCGATTTGACCTTCCAATAACCTTGAACCTGACGCGATAAAAGTCAAAGGATGCCAGATTTGTATTCGGCGACCCCGAAAAAAGGTCAATTTGTTTGGTATCTAGAAATATTTAAAAATTTTACACAAATATTTACCTTTTAGAACTTACTTCGCTAGCCTGGTCAATCAAGGTGTTTATTATTCAATTTGAAAGTAATTACACTTTTCAGGATCTTTATGAAATACTTTTCCACATTATTCTGTTTTTGAATTTTTAAATTTTCTTTATGGCCCATGCTAACGTTCCCATTATTAATTCTTATCTCCTCACTATCATGCAAAATTGAAATAATGAATGTACGGAAAAATTGATTCCAGAAACAACAATTGAAAAGTCTGCTAGTATATTTTTGGTTCTAAATTCACCTAGTATTTTTTATTTGTACGATTTAGTTAAAACTTTAGTTATTATGTTTAAAATGCAATAACTCTGTCAAAACGTGATATTTTTTTGTCAAACATTCAAATACTTGGTTCAAAGTTGAACTACTTTGTTAAAAAATTCATTTATTTTCTAGTTTAAGCTTAATCGTTTGGTTGAAAAATTTTTGTATCTGAAAATTATACTATTTAATCGAATATTGAACTCTTTTTTTGAACAGGCATCATATTGGACTATCCTAGTGGACAAACTGAATGCACGAAATTCATGAGGTTTTTTGGGAATCCTAAAAATATTGAATCTATCAAAAAATCTGCAATGGAAAAATTTGTGAAGTATATCTATATCAATTAATGAAATGAAAGTTGGCCAAGTATTTTGAAAAAACATAGTAATAATCAAATAAATTCAGAAATTTTATTTTGTAAGGTACCCTGCAAATTTGTTCTAAATAAATTTAAGTCAGCCATTTATATTACAACTCGTAGTGGGATTAAATTTTATAAGCAAAATGATTTTAATACGAAATTTCTGTGTATGAGAAATTGATGGTTTAATATTATCCACACAAGTTGTATAATGTAAAAAAATTTCAGTTTCATCATTTTCGTTTCTCGTCTACTATTTTGCATTTCAGCCCTATCAGCTAGAACAAACATTGCGTCTGAAGCTTTACTAAAGAGCTTTTGACATCAAGGTAAAGTAAGATAGCCATGAGTATATATACCAGTGGCTTGGTTCCAAATTTATAAGCTGCAATTTACGGAATCTACATCGAACAAATGAAGATATTTTTGGAGACTCTGCTCCTCACCTTCACGCTTCTTATTAACTTTTGTAGCAAGTATTTTATTTTTAAATATAAAGCTTTTTATAACATTTTCTTACAGTTTCTATCAATAATTTCTCAATTTTTAACAAATTTCAAAACTTTTTAATAAATTTAAATTTAAAAAAATGTTATACTATAAAACATATAAGTGACGCAGAAAGAGCAAAACTTTAATTTTTTTATTTTTCAAAGTATTTTGTAACATTTATATTGTTCCATTTTGACACTACAATGAGTATATGTCACATTTTTTATTCAATTTTCTATTCATATATGTTTAGTTATTCGGTTTTAAATGTTTTGGCATTTAAAATCATACAATCATATATTTTTGTAATTTAACACATTTTTTCAAAAAATGTGTGAAATTGATTGTTTTAACAGATATCACACTTCCAATTCTTTAGGGCGGTCTGTAGCTGTTAAATTTTTTGCAATCAAATTCCGAATGAGACAAAAGTTGCATATTCTAATAAAGATGAATTTACAAATTTTGTATTTATTTTTGTGGTATCTAAGGGATTTTCAAAAATAAAATCAGGTAAAAAATATTTTTTAGCAGAAGCCTAAGAAAGTAGGTACATTGATGACCCAAGAGATTGCAATCCTTATTTTATATTGAAAAAAAAAACATTTTCGGATGAATATTTTTATCATAAATTGAGGGTATGAATTTCAAAAAAATGCTTTACTTAATTTTTTTGAATTCATATCCTGATTACGTAATGGTGATAACTATATTTTTTTCCTAAAGATTTATTCCGCGTGTAAACAGAATGTGATTTATAACAAATGCGAATAAATTAAATTGTTTTGCTATAGTAGTATTAACGGAGTCAAAAAAGTCACCCCCAAAAGTGTATTGTCTAATATCATTTGACATCTAATTCATATTTTTAATGAAACAAAGTGAAAAATATTTCTTGTAAGAAGCCCAATATATGTACAGGGTGAGCAAAAAGTATGGGAACTCCGGAAAATTTTAGAGGGTAATGACCTTGGATTTGACCTTGTACCTCACCTTTATGGTAATTTCAAGGTCATCTTTTTTTCAAAACGGGAACCCATATTTTTCATATCAGTAATCGAAAGAGCGTGAAATTTTACGTAAAAATATGCCTTGAGGCCCAAGGTCGACGTGACCTCTAGAGGTCAAATAAAAGTAAAATCATGCTTTCAAGAAAATCGCGCCAAACAAGCGGTTAGAAAAGAAGGTTAATGACAAGGTCAAATCCAAGGTAATCACTGGATTTCTCGTTGAAAGTTACGTAAGAACTGAAATTAACAATTTCTTTTTATGACCGATCCTCTGAAATTTTCTGGGGTTTCCATACTTTTTCCTCATTCTGTATAAGACGTAAGTGTGTGTGTGTTAAAGGTCCTGAAACACGCTGACTATAATATTCGATGTTGTTAGCAAAAAAGATTTTCTTAATTTTTTTGAATTCATACCCTGATTTTTATGATAAGAATATTAAACTTTAAGGGTGGTATCTGTCCCTTAGAAGTGCATGTCGGCACATAAAAAATAAGTGTTTCTTATTTTATCAGGCATTAGAACATATCCAAAGATTATCAAAATCGGAGAGGTCGGATTGGGAAGGGGGGTCCCACTGTAAGAAATTATTATCACTTGCAATTTTTTCATTAATTTTTTTTATATAATAATACAAAGGTTATCAGGTTTTGAAATTTGAACAAAAATAAAATTTCCAAAATTATTATTATTTCTTCAATCAATATTCTTTATTTATTTATTTTAAATACAATAACACAATACTTTGATCGACGAAAATTTTTCTAAAATATTTAACGTAGGTTTTAAAATTATTGCTTCAATTTAAAGTAACATTGATTGAAAACAAACCTCACGATGCATACTTTTTTCCAATATGCATAATAGTTTTTCTAAATTATTGCTGATATTGTAAAATAAATGGAATTGGAATATAAAAGCATATGAAGGGCTTTTCGAATAGGATTTAAAATGATTGATTATGGGCTTTTAGGATAGGTTATCAAACTAGGCTCATAGGCTTGGTTTTATTTTAATCGCATGTTTTAGCCAAATTGAGATTTAATATAATTTAAAAAATGATTTATGGAGCTGTTAAACAAAGAGTAATATTTCTAATTTTTGGGGAAAGAAGTTGAGGAAAAAGGCTAATGTGGTTTGAATGAATCCTCTTTTTTTCTTCCTCTTTTCCATTAGATATATAGCTGTCTCTAATGAGAACAATACAATATTATTAAGAAAAATATTTTCCTCATTTTAACTCATTATGTGCGATTAGGTTACACAAATTTACTTTCTTGCCATGAAAGTCCAACAGCAACTTGTTTATCGCATCCAAAGATATTTGACGATATCATCGTGAGGTGGATTTCTGAAATGTGACAATGAATGTGACATTCAAAATCCCATTCGAAAATCACTTCATCGTTGCGGATACAAACTTTTCTTTATTTTGTCCACACTTTGAAAAATTTTATGACACATTATATGAGCGCATTGGTTTGACAATTTAACGAACTTATTTTTGTTGGTCATCGCTTTGCAAAATATCATGACCTCTTTATTCTTTACGTATAAACGGTTTCATTTTCGTTGGGTGTCGTAGACAGTTTTTAAAGTTTGCACAAAATCATATTACTATCGAAGAAGGTGAAAAGAATCAAATTCGCATTCGGCGTACAATTTCTAGTGAGGGTTCTGATTATAAATATCCATTATAAATATAGTAACAAAAGTTTGTCTTATTACAAATAATTATTGCTGCAATTATAAGATAACGGCTATTTTATGTACAAGTGACACATTCTATATGTCACATCTTTCCAGGCATAACTTCATAAAATAAATTATTTAGAATCAACTTTTTCCTAGAGAAATGAGAAATATTCACTGTACTTTGATCTTTACTTTTACAATATTTCTTAATACTGTTGATAAGTAGATTGTAGTGTAAGAAACATAAAAAATATGTAATAAATATAAAAGTTGTTTTACTTATAGTTAAAAACTCAAGTGTTATAAATTATTTATCATTTTAAATAAAATCACTTTCAATCCATAATTCTTCTTTTTCTTTGAAATAATTAGTTTTTCTCTAAATCAACTAAAAAATATGTTATTATAGTTCCACGGTTTTTGCTGTCCTTTGTAATTACGTTTCTGCTAAAAAAGTTTCTTAATAACTGTTAAAAATCATTTTTTCAATTAATTCTCGATATTTTTATAAAATTAATTTAAATACAGGCTTCTCTTTTTTCTTTGAAAAAAAATTTAATTTTCAGACATCTTCTTTTTCCTTGAAAGTAAAAGCTTTCTTTCAATCAGCTGAAACATATCTTGCTCTAATTTCACGTATATTTCATCTTGCTCTTCAGACCTCTCCTTTTTTTAATGAAAGACTTTATCCGGGAATCAGTTGCAACATATGTTATTATAATTTTACAGATATTTCATCTTGAGGCCTAATTACGTATTAAGCAAAAAAGTGTCTGAATAATTAAAGCCTCGGCTGAAATAACGTTGTATCAACACATATTTTGTATGCATGAAGTTCTATGTATATAAGTTTTTCTTGTAACTGTTCTTCTATTCCGCGGACGCGCTGCGATCGAAAATTCGAACATTAAATACGGAAAGAAATTTCAAAATAGTCGAGGAAATATACTTCTAAAATGTACGTTTCTAAGGGTAAAATTGAAGTTTCGAACAAAATTAAATAAATAAAGTTAAATTCATTAGAATGTCACGCAGGAAAGGATAAAAGGACTAGAGAGGCTAAGGTAAAACGTCCAGAATCGGTCATATAAAATATAATATTTGAAAATAATAAAATAAATGAATGAGTGATAAATTATAATCAAAAATTGTACTTAAAATACTGTTTAAATGATTTTTTCAATATAATTATAACAAAACTTTAAATTACAATTAAATGAATAATTAAGTATTTATTTTTCCTTTCTTTTAATGAAATCACAAGAAATTATATATGTATTTTTTACTAGATGTTTTGGACTAGATTTGTATACGATCTAAACTAATTGTATTTATTTTTGTTAATTGAAATATGCTGAATTTAGTTTTGAAATTATTTTCGACACTCTTGAACGATTGTAATTTTTTATTCTTATCCTTCAAAAAATTCTAAATAAGATTCAAATATGTAAATTTACGAGCTTAAATAAGATACATGCGAAGTAAATGGAAGTTAATAACCTCGACTATTTTGACATTTCGTTCCTGATTCAATTTTTAAATTTTCGATCGCAGCGCTTCCGCGAAATAGAGAAACAATTAAAAGAAAATTTCATATTGGTAGAAGCCCATGGATACAAAATATGTGTTTATATAACGTTATTTTTGCCGAGGTTTCAATTGTTAAAAAAGCATTTTGAAAAATGGTGGTTTTAATAAAGATACGCTTTAAAACAAATTTTTGCTTATTAAAGAACTTTGGGCAGCGGACCATCCGGACCATCAAGTTCCCCCGCTAGGGCCAGATCGATTTAAGGGATATCAGGATGGTCATACCTTCTTTGTGAATCGACGTTTGGTTGGAACATTGGAAAAAGGACAGCTTAGGATGGTGCCTACGGCCAGTACCAGTACCCTTACTCCAAAACCATATGTCATGGTGAAACCGATCGGTAAAGCGGGGCACATGAAATATTTGAATTTCAGAATTCGCTATTGCTTTCTTTAAATTAAAAGACCCCCCCCCCCCACACACTAAAGATCGTGATTCAAACGACGGTTTTAAGTTTTTTAAGTGGAGGGTTCTGAGCATTTCACTTGAATATACAATTTTATTGAACCGATGATACATTGTTGGGATTTAGAAAACAAATTCCATTCTATATTTCTGTGAAATTTATCAGGGAATTTCCATTAATTACGCACGGATGCTTTTTAAATTTTCGACCAACCCTTCAAAGCATCCGCAGATTTTAGGAAATATCAAACAATCTAAAATATTTTTAGTTGTTTAAAATTATTTTAACAGAATTTAAAAAATTCCATAAAAGTTCAGGAGCTTGATGAAAATACATACTCGCCAATTGCTTCTAAGAATTTTACAATATTTTGAGGGATTTAAAGGAGTCAAAAAGATTTCGCAGGATTTTACTAGATTTCAAATAATTTTAATGAGATTTTGATATATTTCAAAATAGGTCAGGGAATTTCAGAAGATTAAAAAATAGAAAACAGGATTTTAACTAACAGGAGTTAAATAATTTTCTATGATTCCACTGCATTTCAAAGGTTTTGAACGAATTAAAAAAATTCCAAAGTTTGTCAATGGATTTTATAGGATTTTGTAAGATATCAAAATACATCAGAAATTTAAAAATTTTCTGAATCATTGAAAAAGGATTTGAAGAAATTTCGAGGATTTTCAATGACTTTTAGAAGATATAAATCGTAAAATATTTCAATATATTATGAGATCGATTAAAATTACTTTAAGATTCATCGCAATCTTAAAAATTGTACGAATGCTTCCGAAGTTCCTGAAATCCCTTTAAATATATTAAAATCTTTAAAACCTGATTGAAATGTCTCGGAATTCCTGAAATCCCTTGATAAAATTTTAAAACCTTTTTAAATTCTATTATATATTTTGAAATCCCATAAAATCCTTTAAAATTTTTTTATGCCTATTAAAATATACTAAAGTCCTTAAAAACCTTTTTAAATCCATTAAAATTTCTTGCAATTTAAAAAAATTTTCCAAAATTCCGTTAATTTTTTTAAAACTTACAAAATCCTCTCAAATATGTATATACATGTATATAATCTTTAGAATGCTCTGAAATTTCCTGAAATTCTTTGGAAACCCTCGACATCATCCAAACACACTCAAAATTTCTGGAACTTCTATAAAATTCCTTAAAAGATTCTGAAATAACTCTGTTAGCAAATTCTTAATTCAGTACAGTACAGGAGTTCTACGTTAATTTATTCCTTAATCTATAAAATAAATAGTAACCATATTCTTTTTACTCGCAGATCTTCTTCCTGATGGTGCTGAGGTGTGGCGTTCTAAAAAAAGAATTATTGGATACATTTTTGATAGAAAGATTCATGGACGTGCTGATGGGGGTAATTTAAAAAATGAATACAATCTGAAACAAATATTAGAAAATGTTGATTTAAGCACTACATTTTCTCCTAATAATAGAATTATAAGTTAATGATTTGATAATAATCTTACGTTTAAACTTAATAATCGGTATATTTTTCTACCTTTCTTAGGCGTCGTAGGAGTAACTCGTCCTGAAGATGGTGATATAGTTGTATTTAATGGAAAAGCTATTGCGAAATATACTCAAGGATGGAAAGAATTTCACCTTCACCAGAAGCCAAATCCATCCCCTCCTAAAACGGTACTTTGAAGCATATAATTCAATGAAAAAATGCAATTTTAAGATAAATTACTACAGAATTGTACCTGAAATGTTCAGGTTTTTCTTAATTAAAATGTATTTTTAAACAATATGTTTTTTATTATTGATGATAAATAAAGATTATTTGTATGAAAAGGAGTATTTTTTTAATGATCACATGATTATTATTTAAAATTTCCCTGAAGAAGATTCATTTGCACATATCACATCACACAATGATGACCCTCAAGTTCTCTATATCTGCGAGTGTGGGTTTTGAACTTTTGTCATAAATTATAAACAAACAAAGGACCCAATCGAAAAACCAAAAAATCCTTCGGATTCGTCTCTGAAATATGCAGGCACGCCTTTTTTTAAACATTTTTGGAACGATTACCTAATTTTTTTAGCGTGATGCATTTTTTATAAACAAATCCATTAATTTCCTATTAACTTTTAATATTTAATCATGCTCAACCTTTAAGCACCTCTAATAAACATTTTCATTTACTTAAAATATATTTATTTTAACAAATAACATTTGATTAAGATTTTAGTACATTTGGATGACAATTCCCAAACGAAGGTAAACGTGCGTTCGTTCATTATAGACTCTTGCAACATAAATGTCTTCACCATATTTGCAAAGTTACAAAATAATTTTATTAACCATTTTTCTACGTCATTCGGATTCTGATTTTTCGTCATCTATCCCCCCAACTTATCATGTATTACTGTTATTTTTTACATAAATTATTTTTAATTGAGAATTCTTAAGTTTCTATGTACATTGTAACGGATTTTTAATTGTTCAAAAAATTGTAAATTATTCTAAAAATGTTTCCCAGTAAATCGCCAAAAGTGACTATTGTTTGAAATAAATTACATTCTAACAATATTTCTTAAACTGGCCTTCTTATTGTTTCAAACGAAGCTAATGCTGGTACACCATCGCATAGTTTTATTAAACGTTCCTATTTTTCATGTTTTCAATGCTCATAACTTTATTTAAAAGAACTATATACAATCCTAAACAATTTGTTTCCAAGAAATTAGTCATTTTTTTTTGTTTTCACTGCCATAAAATTAAACTTTTTACTTTGCTGACATTTTTTTGTATATCAAGCTAGTAGTTATTCATGGATATATAAACAATATATTTTTCATAAATCTCTGCTCCCCTACCAGCCACAATTTTTAAGTCATCAAAAAATATGCGGTCGCATTAATAAGCTTCTTTTTAAGTTATGTTACATAATTATGAGTATATTATAAAATGCTTAGGGAAAAAACCAACTTTGGAATGTAACCTAAAATGTAAATTCAAACATACAATTTTTTTATTTTGTACAGCCATACAATCCTGGTTTTCTATGTAATTTAGTCAGAAATTGCTGTTTGTGCATTTTTGCAGTTACTTTCCCGACGGTGCTAAAGTCAACTTGATCAAAAATGATTATTGCTAACAACATCAAAATTATGGCTTGTAGGAAGCGTACATTTGTAGAAAATACATTCCCTATAGACCGCGAATAAATAATGGCTTTTCGTACGAGAAAATATCACGAGAGTGAAGAAGTTTTAGATTAAGCCGAAGATTAATGAGAATAAGTTCAAAAAAATCAATCCTGTTTTTAAGGGTTTGATTTTATAACAATTGTTATACAAAGGTATCAAGAGAGTTTGTGAAAAATAAGGAAAGCTCTAATGGTAGGTATAAGTTTTGTAACAACTTTATACAAAATTATGACGCCGTTTTACCTGGATGATAGTTTATTAACGAATGAAGAGTCTAAGCTTTTGCTCTTAAATATCGCAATTTTATAACAACAGTTTACGGAGAGAAGTTTTTATTTGAACTCAAAATTTCTTTTTTCTTTTAAGAGATCACATTTTTGTCATGTAGTATTTTATGAACGGGTACCGGCATTCGGAATTTCCTTTATTTATTTTTCGTGGAATTTTTTCTAAAATTCTTGAAAATCAATTTTCTACAAAATCCCATATAAAAAGTTATTTTCCTTTTGGAAACTGTTGGTAATAGGTACTACATATCTCGTGAGTCTCGTTCTTCGTTACACTATTATATCAAATGTATATTAAATTTATTTCTGTGTCTGGGATTGCTTATTCAGATATTCTTAAATAAAGTACAATTTTTATTTATCATGATTTCTTCAATATTTGTTTTTTATTTCGCAATTAATTTTATTTTACAGTTACCTGAAAAAATGTATCATTTCCATAAATCTATATCATTACAATTTATAATATGCATTTGCATAAAAACTCCCACATTTTCACTGTGTCCTTTTTATGATTTAAAAATGTCCTTCGTTTAAAAATTCAATTTTTAAAGTTTTTTTATAATTTTTTGGAATTAAAACAAAAACTACGCGTTCCATACAAAAATGATTAATAACAAATTTACAGATCTTTCATGGATGTACAGCTTTTTGTCTATTTATTTTTTTTCGTATCTGGCGTCGCTTTTCCCAAAATTAATTTTTTTTCGTGAATGTTATTTTTCACGATTGAAATAAAAACTGCACTTACTATCAAAAATGATTAGACAAAAATGTGTGCATTTCTTTTGGATGAACAACTTTCTTCCATTAATGTTTTTGGTAGCTTGCTTTGTTCCTTCAAATGTTTCCTACTGTTCTTTCTTACGCTTAAAATAAAAAATAATACGCGTTCTATCAAAAAATTATTAATGAATAATTTGTGGATCTTATTTGGATGAAAAATTTTGGTTCATTCATATTTTTTGTTATCTTGCATAGTTTGATTGCAAAATTGAATTTATATTTCTTTACCATTATTTTGTGCGACCAAACTTCAATTTTCAATTTGCCAAGAAAATTCAAATAGTTGTTACGATAACGTTACAGAGCTACAGAAAAACGGTTGCCTTTTCTTACCTTTTTTCATATAATGCGTGTGTTATTTGGTTTTAAATTTTTATTTTCGTTTAATTTGTTGAATTTTGCAAATGCTGTGACTGATAATTATCTTTTTATAAAAAATCTGCTTGCTTCGCGGGCACATTCTCATAGCGCGCTACGCGCGCGGCTCGCTTCGCTCGCAAGTTTGAGCGCGCCTGGGGCGCTCGACGGTTGATTCTCGCGTTTCGCGCTCGATAATAGGTTACCTCGGTCTTCGCGCTCGAACATAATTACACCTCGCGCTTCGCGCTCGGATATTTATTCTTTGTATTTGGAATGCTTGAAAAAAACTTTATCAAAAAGATCTCTTTTAGATGGCAGTATTTATATGCGTTTTCATATTCTGATTCGATTTCCGACAGATATTTGTAAACAGGTTTTGTTGGATTTTTTTCTCGTAACTTTCGTCGTTTTTCCACACATTTTTTTTATTTTACTTTTTTCAACGTTATTTTTCACGAATAAAACAAAAAGTACGCGTCCTATCAAGAAGTGATTCTTAACGAAATTGTAGATTTTTTTTGGGACAACCATTTTTGTTGATTCATCTTTTTTTGTATCCTACATAGTTTGTCCACAAAATGAAATTTTTTATTTTCCATTATTTTTTGTACAATCAAAATTTGAATTTTCGATTTTTGAAGAAAATCCAAAAATTGGTTATGATAAGCTTGTAGGGATTTCAAAAAGAAATGTTTTTCTTCTCCTGACTTTTTTTCATATAGTGCGTTTTTTGGCTTCAAATTTTGATTTTCGGTTGATTAAAAAAATTTTGAAAACGCTATAACTCTGAGAATTTTTTTTATCGAAAAAAGTCATAAGGATAAATATTTTGTTCTTTTCAATACTTTAATTAGCCGTACATAGAATTTTCAAATTCAGAAAAAACTGGTCTTAAAAATTTTCAAAATGCGCTCACTTTTTAACTTTTATCAAAAATGGCTGCCTAACGAACTCGTCCTTTCGTTTAGGACCTAGAAAAAGTGTCCCACAGATAGATTTGATTCGTTCATTTTTTCGAGAGTTATAGTGTTTATGGACGGATGCCCGGACAGACCGACAGACAAACACCATTGTGAAAACCTGATTTTCGGAATCCGGGGGCCTCGAAACGTGGAGATTCGTTGAAAAAGTGTGATGTCAAATTTCCGACAATTCTAATACTTTCTCAATCATAAATGATGAGAATGTAAAAAAGTCAGAAGAATAAATTGTTCGACTTTTTGAATATATTGCGAATGACTGTACATTTAATTTTTCTATCTTAAAAGAAATGATCTTAAACATTTGGAAAATTATTTAACTTTACAAATTTAAATAAAAAATACCTGGTAAGCGAACTCGTTCTTACCTTTCAGATCTCAAAATAATTAGCTAAGTGGCAGTCTATTTGGCTGATCCTTTAAAAAGTTATCGTGTATAAAGGCAATAACACCGACGATAACGATGGCAGATTCCGAAGTAAAAAATATTTATGATGACTTAAGGGCCTCAAAACGTCAACATTTAATGGAACTTGTGAAATTTATTTTTAAAGTAAAGCCAAATCCCTCTCATTTCGACGAGAATGTCAAAATTTATTACATCCTCATCATTTATGATTGAGAAAGTATTAGAATTGTCAGAAATTTGTCATCACACTTTTTCAACGGATCTCCACGTTTCGGGACCCCTGAATCTGAAAATTAGGTTTTCACGATGGCGTCCGTCTGTCTGTCTGTCCGTCCGTCCGTCCGTCCGTAAACACGATAATTCTCGAAAAAATGAACGAATCAAATTCATTTTTGGCACACTTTTTTTAGGTCTTAAGAGAAAGGACGAGTTCGTGAACCAGCCGTTTTTGATAAAGTTTCAAAAAGTGAGCGCATTTTGAAAATTTTTGAGACCACTTTTTTCTGAATTTGAAAATTCTATGTACGCATATTTATAGTATTAAAAATAACAAACAATTTATCCTAATGACTTTTTCGATAAAAAAAAATCTCAGAGTTATAGCGTTTTCAAAATTTTTTGAATCAACCGAAAATCACAATTAGAAGCCGAAAAACGCACGATATGAAAAAAAGTCAAGAAAAGAAAAGCAGTTCTTTTTGAAAGCCCTACAAGATTATCATAACCAATTTTTGGATTTTGTGCCCCAGTTGTCTAATTCCAAGAATTGTTTGCTCTCGCAGTTTCTCAAGGGGCAGGGCGAAAAACGACTGCAACTCTCTACTCCAAAGTTCCGCAATATGGGAGTACTTAGTCGAATACATCGAATGCATCGATTAAGTAACAAGGTCAGTGCGAGGCAACCTCCAAAAATGTTATTTTGTGAGACTTGGGGTATATTTATTCTTTTAACAATAAACCATTAATTCTAAATTGGAAAATATAATATCTGACATTTCAACCAAAAAAGAACTTAGAAAAATTTAAATGAAAATAAAAAAACAGTTTAATTTAACAAAAAATTTGACTTTTTCAAACAAAAAGATGACGTTTTTACCAAAATAAATAAATTTACTACAAAAAAGACTTAAAAATCTAATTAATAAAGAAGAAAAAGAAAAGATTTTCTAACGAAATATAATTTTAGTTCAACTTTAAAAAAAAGAAATTTTTAACAAAGGAATTCAACATTTAATAAAGAGGCCGAATTTTCAACGAAGAAGATTAATTTACTATCGATGAAGACAAATTTTTAACATAATATACGGATTTTGAAACATATAGTTGAACTTTTAACTAAATAATTAAATTTGCAAGTGAAAAGAATAATTAAAGAAATATATGATAGTATAATTTAAGGCCATGTGACCAGAGGGTCACATGGCCAGTGGAAGTTTTTAGTACGTCCACACGAAATGAAACATCGTGTTAAAAATTTGGCACGGTAAATAAAAGGCACGCAAGAATATGTGTCTTAAATAATTTGAATAGTGAAAAAAGTTTTTTTTAAATTACTATTTTGGAGAAATACCGACCGTGCTGTCGTCAAACCCTGCAAGCATTTGCAATGTTGTCAATGGGCTAGTTATGAGGTTAATATTTATCAAAGTAGGGCAAAACAACAAAAATCGCTCAGGAACAATTTGCACAAATAATGCAAAGACTAATGTTTGCACTTGAAATGCAAATAAACATATTTGGTCTGACATTCGTATCAGTCTAAACACAATAACAAGTTTTTAAAGTTCAACAAGCAGCCCAGGGGTTATTTACTATGAAGTTGAAAGCTTCGACCATTAGAATTTTCCGTGAAGTCTTAACGAAATCACGTAAAACTATGAAAAGCACGAACTCGTAACGTTGAAGTCGTTGTAGTAATGACGAAGCTAATAAAACTATACTTGAAGTCGTAAGAATAAGGAAACACACGTCATACATTGTAGTGAATCAGCAAGGATGAGCATAGCGTCGTGCGAAGTTAATTCCGAGTGAGTACTAAGACAGTCCCGAGTCAGTGCAGAGTCAGTACGAAGTCAAAATGAAGCCATCGAGGTCAAGACCGAGTGATATGAAAATAATCGAAAAGGACCTCACGTCGCATGAAATTGTTGAAATAACGTTACATTGACTTCAGCGGACTTCGAAGTGAATCGCCCCTCGCAGACAGAAAATGTGACGCTGAACGGCTTAGTGACGTTCATCAACTCCAAAAATTTTCTGAACCACGGTGCTCCCAACTCACGTATCCTTTCACACTGCATGCATCGCATTGACAACCATATTCGTTAAGGTTGGCGCGCTTTTTTTAAATGATTGAATGTGAAAGAAATTTCATACAGAAAATAGTAAGAGTAAAAATATCGAAAATAATTCTTTGCTCACAAGAAGGTCTTGCAAAGTAAAATTTTAATTATTATTTATGATATTTTTTCCTCAAAAATAAATTATATATTTTAGTTTTAAAAGAAGGAATATCATTTTTATCTTAAATATCAATTTGCAATCATTTTTAATATTCTTATGAACTCTACATTCATTATTTATTGTAAACATGTGACATACACATGTAATCATTTTAAATCAACACGTTAACGCTAGCTAACCAGGTTGGCCCTCCGCGAGGGGTCATTTACTCTACCGTACCGTAGATGATCGAAAATATAACAGTCAGACCGACCATAAAATAAGAGTCTCTTTAACTATGTCGAAAATTTCGGGAGTGCTCTTTATACCGACTAGGAGAACGGATTGGCTCTTTAAATTTTGACTCTCTTACTTTGACTATCCATTTTCCTCCGTGTCGCGATCCCTCCACCAAGACAAACCTATGCGGCGGTGGTCCGATTGATTAGGGTCGAACTGATCTCTGTGAATTGTCGGCTAAAAAAATCAGGGGACTGATTCTAGAGGTGCCACAAGTGTCTTGAAATCTACACCCACAATAGCATTGGGGGCACTAACAGAACTAAAGCCTATCCATCTCACTATGAAGGTTGTGACTGCGAAGGAAATCTGTAGTTTAATATGACAATGGGCGAAAGGATCTCGACGGAATCGCGAATCCTAACCGATATCGCAAGTTGTCAAGACATTAAACATGTTTAGAGATAAAACGCCTATTTGCTATCTCTACGAAAAAAATTATAATGTTTTCCTACCCATAAGTAGAAATGGAAAAACGGCGAGGCACACCTGCTTACTGATAGAGACATCTGTTTTGTATATGGCTCTAGGAATAAGGAGGAAGCGGAAGTTGGTGTGTATCGTAGAAGGAGTGTAATGTCATCACGATTCTTATGGGATTCCACACCACAGTCCTACATCCTGATCAGACAGAAGGGCTGTTATAATAGTCTTGAATGGAACAAAGTCTACGTTGCTAGTACTATGGGATTGCTTTGAAGTACTGAACAATCTAGTCAAGAAAACCAAGTGTCTTGACCTTGGATCCCTGAATATAGCAACATCAAATGCAATCAATATTGTACAGGCTAATAAAACTAGAAGCAAGAGAAAACTTCACTGGTCCCTAACCAGTTGTAGGCATTTCAAGTAGAATAGTTAGTAAAGAAATCAAGATTTGGCTGACCAAGAAACAATATAAGGAGTACAGAATGGCCGCTGGCGGCAGGTAGGCCTAGACACTTATGGGTTTACATTTAAACTCTGAAACGAGCGAAGAAATTACTCAAGCTCGGTAGGAACGTAGTCAAGTTCCTAACCAAATTTTTATTAGACATGAAACCCTGGCTGATGTCGAGTTGCGGCGCGGTCAGAAAACACAGCGGGCATTGCCTTCCCCCTCCATGCTACTGCTAGTCCTAAGCCTGAGTAAAGTTTGAAGGAAAATTCATAAGACATGTGAGTTGATTGTCCTACACGGAGAGATAAACTGTGAAGCTAAGATCCCAGGACTCAGGTCGTCGTTTGCGCACAACAGATGTATTAATAAAACCTCCAGCGATGGGCGGTGGTGTTATCAGCGTGCGCGGATGTTCAGGCCCCCGCTCGACTTGGCCCTCAGAAGCCCAAGTTGCTGTGGGATTATGACCTTAGTAATCTCAGTTTCGAGCATCGACTCAGCTGCGAACTCAGCGTAAACACATAAGTTATTAATTAACATATTTATGATGGAGTGCATTTTCCAGTTTAAATGATCAATCTATTAAACATTTTTTTATTGAAAATTGAATTATTTTATTTTAAATATGATTGACGAATTGACTAATATTTTAGTTTTAGAAAGTAGAAACATAAATAGTATTTTATAAGTTCTTGTAATAGATTTTCGGGCAGTCAAAAGTACTCGTACGTTTACTTGAGCGAATTAATAAAGCTTTCGAAAATCCTCCAATAATGACAAACATCGAAATAAAAATTTTTTTCTACTTGTTTTCGCTAAAGCAAAACCATAGAATAGTTTTTTTAAACATAGGAAAAAATTGTCTTCCGTGAAAGCTTGAAAAATGGAGATGGTTGATTCGTGAAAATGATATTATATATTTCAGTATCTCATTAAAGGTGATTAGTATAAATTTATTCACCAGATGCACCGCGCCGAAATCGCTACACGGCCTCTGGACTAGGTCTTCTGCATCCCAAGTTGCTTTGGGATTAATGTGCCCATCATTTGCGCCTCTACGCGATCGGCTGAGGACAGTATAACCACCGCATGTCCATTAGGTATAATACGCAAGAGGTCGGTACGGTAGGAGCACAGTATTCTCTCCGTGTGAGGTCGAGTTGCGGCGCGGATGGAAAACACAGCGGGTGTTGTCTTCCCCCACTATTCTACTACCTTCTTTGCTTCTCGTCGTTCGCCGTACATGGAGAGACAAACTGTGCTCCTACCGTACTGACCTCTTGCGGGCACCTTAAACCCAAAGCAACTTGGCCTGCAGGAGCCCAAGTCCAGAGGCCGTGTAGCGATTACGGCACGGTGCATCTGGTGAATAAACGTATACTAATCAGCTTTAATGAATTACTGAAATATATAATATCATTTTCACGAATCAACCATCTCAATTTTTCAAGTTTTCACGGAAAACAATTTTTCCTATGTTTAAAAAAACTATTCTTCGGTTTTGCTTTTACGAAAACGAGTAGAACAAATTCTTAATTTCGATGTGTCATTATTGGATGATATTCGCAAGCGTTATTAATTTTCTCAAGTAAACATACGAGTACTTTTGACAGCCCGAAAATATATTACTAGAACTTATAAAATACTGTTTATGTTTCTACTTTCTAAAACTAAAATATTAGTCAATTCGTTAATCATATTTGAAATAAAATACTTCAATTTTCAATAAAAAAATGTTTAATAGATTGATCATTCAAATTGGAAAATGCACTCGATCATAAACATATTAATTAGTAACTTATGTATAACGCTGAGTTCACGGTTGAATCGATGCTCGAAACTGTGATTATTGAGGTCATAATCCCACAGCGCCTTGGGCTTCTGAGGCCCAAGTCGAGCGGGAGCCTGAACATCTGCTCACGCTGGTAACGCCACCGCCCATCGCTGGGGGTCTTATTAATCCATCTATTGTGCGCAAACGACGACCTAAGTCCTGGGATTTTAGCTGCACAGTTTGTCTCTCCGTGCAGCCGAAACCCTCTCCTAACACAGAAATAAGTTAGGGTTTGCTGATCAGATATCAGTGTTGCAGATAGTCTCCTCAGTTATCTGTACGGAAAAGATGATGAGGCCAATAGCATCACTGCTGCTGTCGCCGTATGCAGAGGGCCTTGAAGTATCGTTTAACCCTAGAAGGAGACACAGCAGGAATAATCTAGCATGAGGGCTCTTGTGCTCTTAACCTGAAAATTTTAATACAAATGACAATTTGTGTTAGAAAGCCGGAATTTTTAAAAATAATTATGATTCTGATTTCGAACAAAAAAATTTGAAACAACAAAATTTCAAAGAAAAATTCTAATTCGAATTTGAAACGAGGAATTTTTCAATTAAAATATAATTCTGACTTGGTACCGGGACTTTTCAAAATAACTATAATTCTGAATTGCACCAAAAACATTTTGAAAAATATTATTAATATTTGGAATAGGGAATTTTTTAAGAAAAAAAACTATAATGCAAATATGAGTTATTGAATTTTCCAAAAGAATTATGATTCCGAGTTGGAAAAGGAAATTTTCTAGAAGATATATTATTTTGACTTGGATAGGAAACTGTTTGGGAAAAAATTATGATTGTGAGGGGGAACAAGACATTTATAAAAAAATTAACAATTTTAACTTGAAACGTGGAATTTTTGAAAAGAATTCTGTTTTTTTTTTAGAAAAGGGAATTTTTGAAAAAAAATTAATTGAGATCTCAAATAAAGAATTTTTTAAAAGCAATTATAATTTATATTTGATCAAAGGAATCTTTCAAATTTATTGCAATAATTTTATCTCTGAACGTTTTCAAGAAAAAATTATAATGCTGATCTGAAATTAGGTTTTCACGATATCGTCTGTCTGTCTGTCCGGCCGCCCGTCCGTAAACACGATAATTCTCGAAAAAATGAACGAATCAAATTCATCTTTGGCACACTTTTTTTAGGTCTTAAGAGAAAGAACGAGTTCGTGAACCAGCCATTTTTGATAAAGTTTCAAAAAGTGAGCGCATTTTGAAAATTTTTGAGACCACCAGAAATATTTTAATTAGCAGTTTTAATTTCTTGACAAAAATGTTGTCTATAAAACTTCTTAACAAATTATAAAAAGTTTTTTCGCAAAAAGATTCCCTACAACTTGACATTTTCGAATGCTTCCAAAGAAAATCGTTGGGAAATAACAATTAGAATCTGATAGCGAGAGTTGTAAAAAGATTACGTCACCTCCAGAAAGCTTTATCATAAAGTCGTTTTTTTTTAACGATGATATTGAATCATTTACACTCTCTGTGTGTATCTAACCTTGCTTTATAGACGTATCTTATCTAGATTCACTGAAAATATTTTTTAAATTTTCAATAATTTTCAATTAACAACATATCATTGTATTATTTAATTTGTTCGTAACATATAATTTTCTTTTCATCTATATATATTTTTTAATATTATTTAGGAGATTGTAATTAAATTAAGCTTATATTTGTAAAACTAATATTTAAGGAAAACGTCACTACTTCCTAAATAAAAATTTGTCTTTAAAAACATCGCAGATAAAATTGAATGGAAATTTGGATTTTTGTCTTAAATGTAAGGGGAAACCTTGAATATTTTCAAAGACTTTTAAAATGGAAATTATTTCTATGAACACATAGGAAAATAACCTATAATTTACGATTTATTAACATTTTACTGTAAATAAATTCAATATTCTGTCAATTGCATTACTTCTTGAAAAATTTGAGAAGGTGGTTTCAGATCATATTTTCGCCAAAAATTGAGCTATCATTTGTTATACCGTTTTATTTTTTTAAAAAGTCTGTTAAGAAGCAATATAGACCAAACAACTTTTAAGCAAAAATGAAAATTTTTGAATAAAATATTTCTGGTTATTTAAAATTTTATTTACAAAATATGCATTTAATTAATTATTATTATTTATTAATTTTGACGTTATGAACGACATCCTACGTCCATGTCGTTAAGGTGTCTTTACGATATCGCAAATAAGTCGCATGATTTTTCGTCTTGAAACGAAAAAGTTCTTCAGATTTTTTATTTTTCTTTAAAGCAGTTGACAACAATTTTACTATAAATTCACGTATATTTGATCTTTCTACGTAAAAATGTATTTAGTGAAAAAGTCATATTATTATTTGTTATAAGATCATTTGTGATCCGTGAGTTATTATCATTTGTATAAAATCAATTTAAATCCAGACTTTGTTTTTTCTTTCACAAGAAAAACTTCTTTGGGCTTCTTTTTTTTCTTTAATAGAAAGAGTTTTTCAAATCAGCTGAAACATATGTAATTGTAATTTCACGTGTGTTTCATCTTGCCTCTCATCCTACTACTTGTTATAAAATGATCTATTATACTTTGTTTATAATCTTTTTTTTAATGCATTTAATTTCATACTTTTTCTTCGCAAAGAACAACTTTCTTAGTCTTCTTTTTTCTTCAAAAGAAAGGCTTCTTATTTAAATTATTTAAAACTTCTGTTATTATTATTCCACGCATATTTGATCTTTCTTTATATATTGCTATTTGTTAAAAAATAATTTATCATAATCCATTCATTATAATTCTTTATGAAATCCACTTCAATTCAGACTTCTTCTTTTTGTGTTAAGAAAGACATTTTATTGAAATCAGTTGAAACATATGTGATTATAATTTAACTTGTATTCCATATTGCTGTGTAATTACGTATTTACCTAAAAATTATGTCTGGCTATTTGTTATAAAATAAATTTAAGTACAGATTTTTTCTTTTTCTCTCAGAAAAAAAAACTTCTTCAGGCTTCTTGTTTTTCTTGAAAAAAGGCTTTTTGTTTCAATCAGTTGAAACATATGTAATATAATTTTACTAAAATACCAACTGCTCCTGCCAGGGCCAAAACGATTTGCAAAATATCCGATAGTTCATATGTATTGGAAAGCTAAACGTGCGGCCGGAACAAAGCAAAAAGAATAAAGTGGCGCACATGAAATATTTACATTTCAGGACTTGCTATTGCTTTCTTTAAATGAAAAGACCTCCCTCCCCAATAACGCTTATTAATAATTATAACACATTGTTGTAATTTACAAAAGAAATGTAATTCTACCTACTTGACTATTTTTCAAGAGATTTTACAAGATTTTGAAAGAATTCAAGGAGTTGGCATATATCCAGAGTTATTGCGGGTAATTTACCTATTCCTAGTTAATTTCAAAAGCCCGGGGGGAGGGTGAATATTGAATTATTTGAAAAAAAACGTGACATTTATTTTTTGGCAAAACGAAAAAATAGAGGGAAGGGGGTTGATCACGAAAAATCGAAAGCTGAATTTTGACACGTATAAATTTGGATACTGCTAGGTTCACCCCATCTATGGAATTTAAGCTCTTTCAGATCATTATAAATAGACTAAGCGTCCGATCGAAAAATTGAGAACACATTTTTATTTGTCTACAAATATTTAGGCGCGTCTATTGGTTAAACAATTAAAAAAATTATCAAATAATTTGGAAATAATTTTAAACATTGCAAGGCATTATAAACTAATGAATGGTCCAATAAAAAAACCGGAAACGCCTTTGAAATTTCCGCTAAAATTTCTAAATGTGCTTTGGTCGAAATAATTTTAAATTATTTACATAATCATTTAAAGTTCTGTAACTTTAATAAAAAAAAATTGCCCACCATGTTCAAGCATTGTTTTAATAAAAATAAACATGTGAAAACCTCTAATAGATTTTTATTTTTGTTTATGAAATTTTCAGAATTTTAAACATTATTTGTACAAACAATTGATAAAAGCGAATTTAGAGATTTCCGAAACTTAAAAGTGCTGGAATTTATTTAAATGTAGTGTTTCAGCTCTTAATGAATTAACAATTGAATTTATTAAGTTAATTCAGAATTGAATATTTGTTTAAATAGATATAACTATTTAAAAACTTAACAATTTCAAGTAAAGTATCTAAAAAAACTTTGAAATAGTAAGAAATATTTTTTAATTGTTCCTAAAGTGTAATAAAGATTGATACCAAATTTTTTTTAAAAAGCTATGCCCAAAATATCCAAATATTGTTTTTTCGAAACAATTTTCGGTTTTGCTTCATCCAATAGTTTTTTATACGTATATTCATTAATGACTAGCTAAAAATAAATTAACATAAAATACATGACATTAAATTGACATAAAAATGTATCACACAAAAGTTTGAGCATTAAATTATCCAAAAAAATATATAAAAACGGTAGCATGCAAACTCGGACTTGACAGGCTCTGGCTTGGAATGAAATTTTCCTCAAATGATTATATCGGATCTATCAAACTTTTAAGAAATTGATAACTTTGTTAATTTATAAAATTAACAAAAATTTAGCTCACTTTAAAATCGATAAATTTCACCAAACTCACAAAATTTTATATTTAAAATGTGCAAACATTTGAATGTAAAGTATGTTGAATTAAAATTATTGAAACTTAATCCAAATTTAGAAATCGTCAAATTAAAAAGCGCTTGAAATTATCCATGTGGAAAAATGGAGGGGGCCCCCGTCAGGAGACCACAGGGTCCGTCAGGTCCGTCAGGGTCCACAGGGCCCTCATGCCTTGTGGAATTCCTGAGGGCAATCCAGATGTGGTTAAATACCTCTTTTTTTGTCAGTGCTGGCACCTGTACTGGCATATCTCTGAGATGATAACACTATTTTGTACAGGGCTGTCAGTGTTGGGTCAGCACTGGATATCGCTACTAGCACAGTATTGTTCCAATAGGAAATTCACCATGGGCGGCAGTACTGCGGCAGTGCTAACTAGTACCGTACTGCTATACTCTAACCATATAACAAAAAAGTTATTTAAAAAATAAATATTAATTGATTGTGAGTATTTTGTCTGCAGATATTAATAGTCCTGTGGAGAGTGAACACATATATTACATTTTTAAACATTTTATTACAAATAAAATTTCTAACGCTATGGGGGTATCGAACCTACATAATCTATACCTGATTCTATCGCCTAGCAGTCGGGAGTGCTAACCACTGCGCCAAACCGACAATTATTTATTATCATACGACGTTTTGTAAATGTAAAATACACAAACTGTTAATGGGAATATCAAAATAATTATTAAATAAATAATTTAAATCAATTACACTTTTTCTCCGTGTAATATTTTATTTTTTCACGCTGTAGACTTCTATAAATCTTTTTACAATAACGGGAAATATAATTTCTTATTAACATTCAAAAATTTTCATAAAACGTGACATTAGGAATTTTTTCTTAAAAAAAGCAGGCAAAAAGTTGTTTTCGGGACAGATGTATTCATAGTTTTTTGAAAGTTTAGAATGCATGAACCATATTTTAAAACGTATTTTTTTATGTCCATTTTTTAGGATATAAAATATTTACCCTTTCGACTTAGAAATTTCAATCGTTGATCCGTGAGGGCAATCGAACTGGGCCCCTAGCGGGGGCCTCTATGGAACGTCTACATTGTCGGAGTTCGAATATCAAAGAAGTGTTATCGAATTTTTGTCAGAAATTCGCTGTTTGCAAGTCCGAACTTATGAAACGTTAAAATTAGTAGTGTCCAAAAATTATTCACCCTTTGGACTTTGAAATTTGAATCGTTGATCCGTGAGAGCAACCGAGCTAGGTCCCCTGTGGGGGCCTTTATCGAACATCCATATTGTGAGAGTTTAAATTGTAGAAAAGTTCATTCAATTTTTGTAAGAAAATCATTATTTGTAAATTTGAACTCATGAAACCTTAAAATTAGTAGTGTCAACAAAATACATGTCCTCTGCACTTGGGAATTTTAATCGTTGATCCGCGAGGGCAACCGAGCTGAGCCCTCGCCGGGGACCCTCATGGAACATCCATATGGTGAAAGTTAGAATTCCAGAAAGGAGTCATTCAATTTTTGACAGAAATTCATTGTTTGTAAGTCTGAACTCATGAAACCTTAAAAGGACCCCGCACTAAATGTACGGGAAAATGGCTTTCGGTGGATTTAGCTGAAACTTTGTAATTTTTAAGGTTATAAGTTCCGGATGAAATATCCGTAAAAAAAATCCAAAAGAATGGACAGGTTTAGCGCTATGCGGCGCTAAGCGCTTAAGATCAGTGAATAAAACGAATTACAACAGATTTTGTTTCAAAAGCGATGTCAACATAGAAATCACGGTTCAGATCGTGGTCTGCCATATTTCCGCCTACACCGTTGACTCATATAGCGCGCTCATATATCACTCTTATATCACTCTTATATCACTTTTTTAAAGGCAGAAATGGTACCCAAAGTAACATTAGTAGCTAGTGCGTTCATTCCGATAATTACATTGTACTCTTCTCAAGAGAGCCGAACGCTAAGCGCTCATGATCAGTGAATAGAACGAATTACAATAGATTTAGTTACAAAAGCGATGTTAACATAGAAATCACGGTTCAGATCGTGGTCTGTCATATTTTCGCCTACACCGTTGACTCATATAGCGCGCTTCTCAAACCGATCAAATGCTAAGCGCCCAAGATTTTAATTTGATTAATTAATAATTTCTTTAAAGGCAGAAATGGTACCCAAAGTAACATTACTAACTAGTGCGCACATTCCAAAAATAACAGTGTACCCTTCGCAAGAGAGCCGAACGCTAAACACCCATGATTAGCGAATACAACCAATCCCAGTAGCTTTTGCGAAATATTAAACTATTTCTGGCTCTTGATTCGGGTTCGCTTGTTCACCTCTATTAGCAATATGTGCGCAAGTGCCAAGAGTTCTAGCCCCTGATTTACATGTGCAGTAATAACCGAGAAACGTTTCGTTATTGTCTGGTACTATTTCATCGATCTCATTGAACGCTATCCACAGCTCGTACTCTGATCAAACCAGGTTCATTAAGTCACGTATCTAGTTGAAACTCCTCATCTTCTTCTCGTTACAGCTTGTCTTGAATGTAACATGGGGAAAGTTCTACTAGATACACGCCAAATGTTATGTCGCGTATTTCTTCTAATGTAAGGCGAGGAAATTGTGGAACTTGAAGTTGATGCAGGCGATTCTAATTTGCATTTCCGTAGCGCATATTGTCCACTTCTACGCGCGCTTGGAAAATATTTGACTCACGATCTCTCGCTATATATTCTCTTGCAAGCTCTGCTGTAGCACCTTGCATCTCGACAACAGTAAGTATCGATTAATTATGGCACCAGCAATACGAAAGAAGTCCCTTAAATTGTGTACATGAGCCATCGAAATGGTTTTCTCGAAGAATTTGAAAATGGAATTTATATGGCCATTTCTGGATTCCACTATCCATCTAGATTTCTTTATTAGCCGAGCTTCGTTTGCTTCTTCCGTTACCAATTGACTCTGTCCTTGTTGGAGAAATGATGGTATCTTGGACCAATGTCGAAAAATTCTCTCATACCTTCCACATCTCTTTAAAATTCGTTAATGAGCTTTTGTGCGTCATTGTTTCGCGAGTCAAAAAAATATGGTCCTTGTATTTCAAGTATGTATCCGTCTGGAGCAACAATGAGAGCAGGTTTTACCAAGTAACGTCCTTTATGTTTGCAGAATGACTGTCGAAGTATGCGAAAGTTACTGCTCTTCTGCATGTTAGCATAAGTTCCATCGATGATAGTAATAGCTCTGGGAATTTCTGGTTGTGGATCATAATGTTCATTGGCGACTGATGTCACGTGACTTTTAATGAATTCCTCTCTGCTTATCGCATTAAATCCAATGTTACCAGGCACAAATCGCTGTATTAAAGACTCTCTTACAGTAGAAATGACCATGCTTGTAGCTTGCCGGCTCGAATAATGAAAAATCACTTTCAGAAATTCATCAGAAAGACCTTGACGCATTTTGCAAAGGAAAGTCAGCAGATCTTTTTTCCTAACGTATCTGGCACCATGTCCATGTAACTGCGGAATAGGATCACAAAAGGCATACAATTCTCTAAATTGTTCCTTTGTTACAAGAGCAATAGCTTCAAACTATTCATCAGTGAAACTATCCTCATTATTAAACGCCGCGGCCGCATGAACTTTTTCTTCGTTACAAAGTTGCTGCAAAAACAGAAGGAACTGCTGTCCCGGAATCCTATACGGTCCATTAATCGCTTGTAGTCCAGGAAGGAAGGGACCTAAGATGAAACCATGTTCATCCAAATGATTCAAGCATGCTCTTGTTTCTTCTGGAATGAAAATGTCCATGACAATAAAAGCGTTAACTCTACATTCAATTGAAAGCCTTGGAGTATTAACATCAGCATTACAGAACATACACGTTTGCCTGTCTGTTTGTGTAAGAACATTTTGTCTTAAATAGCCTGGGTCACGTTGGAGCTCCTCTATCTCATTGCGAATCGATTGATTGCAATTGAGACATAACCTACTCTCATCGGGGACTTCAAGCGGTGGTCTTCGAAGTTAAAGGAGTCAAAAATTGCAATGTTTTGCCTATCAGGATTATTATTTTTATCAATTCGAGCCATTTGTCCTGGTTGATAGACTCTATCGCACACATAGCAATTAACTCAAACTCTGAATGTCATTTTTTAAACCATAAGAGAAACAAGCTCTTATGGTCTCGAAAGGCAGAGGAATGTATTAATAAGACGAAAGAAAAATTCAGAAACAACAAAATAAAACACAGAAACACATGAAACTAAACACAAAAAGGGAATGAGAAATACAACACAATCAATACAGAAGGGAACAGATAGGAATTTCTTTTCCTAAGCTTACCAATATAATTACTATCCGCTCTCGAGACCTTTTACAAAAGAAATGACAAGCATACCATCGTCAATGGAAATAATAAGTGAATGCTGCTTAATATACGTTTAATATATATATATGTTTAATATAATAATAAGTGAATGCCCAGGTTTCAACTTTTTTCAAGTCATTAGGCCTACTTTCAGTTCGTCGCTCATTCTGAAGTCGTTCGCTTTTTGCTTTAAAAAGTGACAGTCTTTCATCATGCAGCATTCACTCATTATTTCCATCGACGACGGTATGTTTGTCTGTCATTTCTTTTGTGAAAGGCCTTTGAAAAAGTGATTTCTTAGTCAAGTTCAAATCTTTGGCGCTTAGCGTTTGATCGTTTCGAGAAGCGCACAATATAACTCATTCGTTTGGCTAAACATATTACTGACTACTTTCTGATGCGTGATTCTTATAGTGACATCGCTTTTGTCGCTAAAGTTACTAGGATTGGTTTTATTTGCTGATCTTGAACGCTTAGCGTTCAACCCTCTTGCGAAGAGTAGAATGTTATTATCGGTATGTGCGCACTGGTTACTAATGTTACTTTGGGTACCATTTCTGCCTTTAAAGAAGTGATTAATTAGTCAAGTTAAAATATTGGGCGCTTAGCGTTTGATCGTTTTGAGAAGCGCGCTATATGAGTCGACACTGTAGGCGAAAATATGACAGACCACGATCTGAACCGTCATTTCTATGTTGACATCGATTTTGTAACAAAATCAGTTTTAGTTCATTTTATTCACTGATCTTGAGCGCTTAGCGCAGCATAGCGCTAAAACTGTCCATTTTTTTGGATTTTTTTACGAATATTTCATCCAGCACTTATAACTTTAAAAATTACAAAGTTTTAGTTAAATCCACCGAAAGCAATTTTCCCATACATTTAGTGCGGGGTCCTTTATAGTGTCAAAAAAATATACGTCCTTTGGACTTTGAAATTTTAATCGTTGATCCGTGAGAATAACCGACCTGTACCCCTGCGAGAGCCCCTATAGAACATCCAAATTGTGCAATTTCGAACTTCAAAAAAGTGTCATCCTATTTTTGACAGAAATGCATGGCTTATAGATTTTTCACGCGTGGGACATCCATACCGGCCCCCGCTGGGGGCCCTCATCCTAAGATGTCTCAGCGGGGCTTTTTCCAGGCGGGGACAAATAAACAATTTTGATACAATTAAACCTGAGTAAAAGTACAAATGCATAGAAAATTGAAAAATTAAAAAATTATTTGCTCCCAAAACTTTTGATTGAAAAATCCCTTAAAGCGAGAAAATCAAACCAAAAGACATATTTGAAAACTATATGTAAGTGAGCTTATTAAAATGTATCCTCTTAAACGCATCGAATTTTGAAATTTATGCAAACGAATTTTTTATTTAAAACTGGTTCTCACGAATTTGTGATACTTAAGTGTTGTTACTTTCGTATTCCCAGGAGATAACTTTATCTCCAGTTTTATGAATGTAAAATTACCCTAATAAGAAATTAGGGTCACACTGATAATTTTTGGTAGTTAAACCATTTCCTAAATACAACTTCCTAAAAATATAATGAATAGAAATAGAACCACTCATTCAATGAATAAAATGAGCTATATAATTAAAATATTAAAAATGACAACTTTTGTCTAAAAATGTTTTCAATTATGAGTGGAACCTTCTGCTTCGATTTCATGAATCCAGCTAATTATTGAGTCATTTAGAGCTTGATTGTACGTCTAAAAAATTTTTAATTTGCAGTATTGGCAGATATTAATAATTATAAAAATCTAGGAAACACTGAGTTTTCATACATTTCTTCTTACATGAGGACCAAAAGCTATTGAAAAATGGTTACTCTACTCATAAGAGAAATAAAATAAAGAATTTTTTACAATTTAATACGCTATTTATTAAAAGAAATAACTAATTACGTATTTTATTTTTAAGAAGGTATCTGAGCTATATAATTGCATTAAAATAATAATTTTATTGAAAAAAATTAAAATTCCCCGTGTTTATGTCGACCCTGATCAAAGAGCTTTATATATATATATATATAGGTGGAAGTCGACTTAACTAAGCGTGCAGCGTTTCGCGGGGCTTCCCCGGCTTCACTTGTGTCTGATCCTATGATATGGTCCGCACCGAAGATCAGCCGGTCGTCAAGGCACGCTACTTAGTACTTCCCGTATGATAAAAACGCCTTCGTGATCTCTATTTCTTTTTGTATTTTTGATTTTTTTATGTCAGTAGAATGATTACTTTCTAAAATGTTAAAAAATTATATTTCTGGAGTCACAAAAAGCAAAATTGATTGTTTGTTAATAAATACAAGGAAAATATATAATAAGGGAAATGGATTTAAAAAAATAAAATTGATATTGGTAACATATTTAATTTAATGTGAATTGTCGAAATATTAGGCATATTCAACATAATAGTCGCATGTTAAACCGATGAATATTTTCTACTAAAATAGATACATTTTTAATTAAAAAGATGGAATTTGAACAACAAATTAGTTATTAAGTACAATTTTGCATTAATAACCAAGTAGTTAAGTTTTTAAACATAATCGACGAATTTTCGAAAAAAAAGTTAATTTTTAATCCAGGAAGATGAATTGCCTACCACAAATAAAGAATTTTCAGTTTAAAAGGACGACTTTTTAACAAAACTGTTAAATTTTATACTAAAAAACTTGTCTTCAACTATATAGTTGAAATTTCAATTAAAAAGCTAATTTTCTAATCTACAAAGATAAATTATCAAGACGAAAAATAAATTTTTAATTTAAGGTAAGATTTTCAACAAAATACATAAAGTTTGAACCAAATAGTTGAACCTTCAACTTAAAAATATTAAAATGTTTAATTTCGAAAATAACTGGAATATAATAAAAAATAACTTTTAACGGATTAAAAAAATAGTTGAATCCTCAATAAAAAAATTCATTTTGAACAAACAAGGTTATTTTTCTAATCAAAAGAGAACATTTTTGGACAAAAACATGAATTCTCCATCAAATATTTGATTTATCATTTTATAAAGCATACATTTTTAACTAATAACGGAAATTGTTACATTATCAGAAAAAAAAATTTATGAAGAATAATGAATGAAAATATCAATTCAAAAAAAAAGAATTAATTTTCAACCAAATGGTTCAAATTTCTACCAAACTGTTGAGTATTTAAGCCAATAAGACGAATTTTTCAAAAAATAGTTGAATTTTTAACAAAGAAATTGTTTTGCAACCAAAATAATGTATTTGAAATAAAAATTGAATTTTTATTAATCAGCTAAACTTTCAGCCTTCAACCAAGCAGTTCAATTTAAAATTAAAAAGATTAATTTTCAACAGAAACTGTAATAGTTGATAACTCAACATAAAAATATATTTTCACCTTATTTTGCAGTTTTTATTTTTAAGTCTTCTGGATATTTTGTAAAAATAAATTTCCAAATATTGAATTTTTCATAACCTCTTGGCCATATTAAATGAAGTTATATTCATTTATCTAGTATAATGATTAAAAAATGTTTACACCCTCAATTCAGTATATTAAAATTTCTATGTGATTTTATTTAATATTATAATAAATGTTTGAAAGTTTCTAAGCTATATTAATAAAAGAAAACATTCTATTAGGAAGGTTTTTGAACCCGAAGAAATAAATTTTTCTTTATCATTTCGCTATCACATTATGATTTTAAGACATTTTCGAACTGTCAAAGAGAAGAAGAAATTAAAATTATGGAACAAGAACTTAGAATTTCGGTACCGGTTACAAACAAATTACCACTGCCGACAATACAATTCTTCAGGAAAATGTAAAATGATTTCAATTTTATTCAAGATTTTACACTGAAACATTGATTTTATGCTTTGAAGATTTTAAAATATGTCGAAAAACAATTTAGAAGTAATTTCAAAGTTGCGGAAGTTTTGGAATGATATATAAAATATTTAAAACTTAAAATGGTTTCAACAAATTAAAAAAATGTGGATTTTTAATGATTTGGAATAAAAAAACTTAAAATTTTTTAAAGAATTTTAATTACTTTCAAGAGAATACAATTTTTTCAAGATTTCTGGGAATATTTTTCATAACTTTTTATTTTACAAAATTGATTTTAAGACTATATTTCAAAATATTTAAAACATTCCAGAAGATATCCAAAATATTAAAAAAATAAACTAGAAGATTTTCAGGATTTTTTTCAAATTTGCAGAACTTTTTCAACATTTTGGGAGAAATTCGAGGCACTTTAAAATATATTTAGAAATTTACAAAAAAACTCATAAATAATTCAAGATTAGTTTCAAGATTTCAGACAATTCTATTTAAGATTGTAAGTAATATGAAAAATTTGGTTGTTCATTTTTAGAAATTAATTCTACGAGAATATTTAAAAAGATCTTAAAACATTATGATAGAATTTTAAAATTGTCAAAAGCAAATTCGAAATATTTCAAGACATTTTCAACAATACTTAGATTAATCTTTGTATATGTTTAAGGATTTTAAAAGTTTTAAAAAGATTAAATATATTTTTAAAAATTCCTAATCATAAACTAATGGTAAATATTTTCAGAGCTTCAAAATGTCTAAAATATCTTTCAAACTCAATTTTCTTCCAAGATTGAGTAAATTATTGTGAAATAAGAAAAAATATAAATTTTCCGATTCTATTTCGAGATATCTGAAATATTTAAAAATCTTTTTGAATCTCTTAGAGAAACCTATGCAAATCATATTTATATGACATTTAAGCAAATGTACAAAGAAACTTAAAAAATGAGAAGTTATTACACATTTTTATTTTCTATGAAAAATTATTATTCCCTACAAACTATAATTTACATACAATTTTTTTTCTTGCTGAAAAATCTTGTTCGGTTAGAAATTCAATAATTTTTTTGAGAATTCATATTTTAGTTTGAAAATTCATCTGTTTTAGTAACAATTTAATGTTTTGATTAAAATTTTAAATGTTTGGCTTTAAATCAAAATCTGTTTTGGTTAATGACTTAACTAGTTTCTGGAAAATTTGTCTTTTTGGTTGAAATAAAATCTTTTTGATTTAAAAACAAAAATATAAGTAAGTTGAATTACACAAAATTATACTCGTCTTTGAGAACTCAATTTTTTTATTAAAAATTCAACTTTTGTGCATGTTGTTATTTTTTGTTGTGATTAATTTAGTTGTTTTTCAAAATTTTAAATTGAATGCTTTTACATTTAAATATAAGCTATTACATTTGTGTTGAGATTTGACTCTCTGGGTTGAAAATTCAATAACGTTGTCAAAACGGAATTTATTCTTTAAAAATTAAAAAAATGTTGTTAAAAATTTATCTTTTATTCATAAAAAATTCAATAATTTGGTTGAAAATCTAGCTATTTGCTTAAAAAAGAATACTTTTTTGTAGAAAACTTGTCTATTTTGGAAAATATGAAATATGTTTCGGTTCAATATATAACTGGTTGAAAATAATCTTTTTTGTTGAGGATTAAACGACTTTATTAACAATTTGCTAATCATGTTAACGCTTTCAATCGGAAATTTTTATTTCTACACAAAATATCATTAGATTTCAAAAGATATTAAAATATGGTGTGCGACTGGAGTTTAAGCTAGCGTTTTACAATTTAAAGTTAAACAATATATATACAATTTTGGAACAATTTAAGGATATGTTAATATTTTTTACATTAAATCAGTTATTTTAAACAAAAATCGATAAATTTAATAATATTTGCAATTAAATATAGTTTAAGTTAAAATTGATTCTCAAGTTATGTTCGTCTTCTTTGTTGGTGATTACTACACGGAGAGAAATTTCAATATATTAATTCGCGGGACTGCTCCTTGATCTTATTCTAGCTTTGGCGCAAAAACTGAGATCTCGGAACCCCTACTTTTAAAGCAACGGCCGTTGTTTTGAAAGCAAGTGTTCCGAGGTCTTAGTTCTTGCGCCAAAGATACAATAAGATCAAGGAGCAGTTACGTGCTTTAATGTTTTAAAATTGTTCTCCGTCTAGATATTTAAAATATTTGATTTCAATTCATATTAATACTTTTTTCAGGTCTTGAGGTTATGTTGCTGGGCTCAGCCTAAAGGTGGCATTTAAAATAAAATGCTTAGAATGAGATAAGATGATTTTTGTATAAAATAACTATAAATACAAGCTAAAGCAATTTCGGGTTACTGTGATAGTATTTTTAGCTAGAAATTAAAATATTAATTCCAAACTAGTATTTTGAAACAAAAGGAATTATAATTTAAACCAAATTTAACATGTTTTAAAAACTTTGCATCAGTCTAGTGTTTTTCGTCTGAAAAATTGAATTTTGTATAGTTAAAAATAAAATCAAATTTTAAATGAAAGGCAGTTCATTTTTCTCTTAAAGAAAGCTTAACCTTTGAAAATTAAACTGCGGAAAAATGATGAGTTGAAAATACCAGTTTGAACTGTTAGAAAATAATAAAATTCAATTTTGTAACTAAAAAAGTGTTATAAACCTAATATCTACATAATTTTACATGAGAATTCACTAAATAAAAAATTCAATCCATTAAAAAAATGAAAAAGGTCGATTTTTTAAAAATATCAAAATAATAAAACAATATTTTGTTACTTTATGTTTTTTTTTTCGTCTAAGATTAGCATTTTTGAACAATAAGGTACGGGTTTGATTGTCTCTTTATTACACAAAAATGAAACATTAAATCTGCAGTAAGGGTATCAATTTTCAACAATAATTATAAAAAATGTTATCCCTATTTCATATGAAAAGATAATTGAGAAGGAATGTTGCATACGACATATAACTAAGTTTTAGCCAAATGTATGTTGATCACGTATTCACGGTTATTTCATTGTGAAAAGGTCCCATTGCGAACCATTAAACTGAACTTGAACGTTCTCAGGTACCATTAGATTTAACAAAAGAGGTATTTCAGATCTTTGAATGAGAAGTAAGTACATTGTCCGGATGTAGTACAGATTTAGATGTAAGCAAAGAGGTAGACGCACAAACAAATCTCATGAAATTCATTCCAATAAAAAAATAATAAATATGTTATTTATGTCTTTTAACGAAAAGGAAGTAAACTTGTTCAGGTATAGTTAAAAAAATTTTGTTGGATCTCTTATGATATACCATCAACATTTCAAAAGTCAGCTGGGATCAATTTGACTCCATTTCAGTAATATACTATTTTTCAGAGGTATAAGTAATTAGGGTTAAAAAGAATTATCAATATCATTTTTGTACTTTAAACATAACTTATTTAGAAAATAAATCCTTTTAATCAAATTACTGTAAAAAATCACATTAAAACAATAAAAAAAAATCTGCTTGTCTCGCGGGCACATTTTCATCGCGCGCAGCTTGCTGCGCTCCCAAGTTCGAGCGCGCCTAGGGCGCGCGACTGTTGTTTCTCGCACTTCGCGCTCGATAATGCATTTACCTCGCGCTACGCGCTCGACTTTTCTGCACAGACTATTTAAAACTAAAGGTAAATGTATCGACAACAGTAATTTAATAATTGTGAATTCTCTTTTGTTAAAGCTCCTTCGACTTTAACGAACATATTCTCATCACGTATCTCGTGCTTCGCACTCTAGTTTATCCCTGAAATTTTATATCATTCCCATAAATCTATATTATTTTAATTCGTTACTTGCCTTGGTATTAAAACATACGAAATTTCATTGTCCCGTTAAAAAAAATTTTTAAATATTTTTTGCAATTCATTTTGAATTCACCCTAAATTATTATTAGTTTATCCTAAATTTTTTAAATTCTTCTAAATTTACTCAATTCTATTCATTTGATAAAGTTTTTATTTCATTCATCTTGAAGTCTTTAAAACTCACCCTAAATTTGGAGGCATTGGATCAAATTCTTCTGAAGTTTCTTAAATTTTTCCCTAATTAATTTCAAACTAATTTTTAAATTTATTGAATTATGATTGTACAAAATGTAAAACTGATTTATTTTGAAAGTGGTTAGTTTAAATAAGTTGGTTTTGGAAATGGTATATTAAAATTTTTTAATCTAATTGGAAATTGCACATTTCAGTATTTTTTTAAATATGATATTTATTTTATAAGATATTTTCATAAAACTACTCAGCTTCTACGTTTTTAATTTTTTAAAGAGTGGTTGCGTATCAAATTCCTTGATTCAGAAAGTGCGCTTTGAATACTTTGGATCATAATGTTTGTTTATTTTTCATGTTTTAAATTTGAAAATATAGATGAGAAAAAAGCCTTTTTGGAGACTAAAAAAACTGGTGAATTTTGGTATGCTAAAAGTTAAAAAGAACGGCCTGTCATATGAAAAAATAGGTGAAGGGAATTTTGTAGCTACGTTTTGGAACATACGCCCTTATCAATATTTTAATTTGTCTTGTGTCGTTTCCCCGAACAGTCTGTTTCATTATTTATGTTATTTTTTACGATGAAAACGAAAACCACTCGTTTTATCAGGAAATTATTTTTAAAAAATTTTTAGATTTTTTGGCTTAAACAACCTTTCTCTTATATCTTGTGTCATTTGACCAAAAATTTAATTTTTAATTTTTAATGTTGTAATTCACGATTAAAATAGAAACTACTAATCATATAAAAAAAAACATTAATAAAAATGGTTGTTCTCTACTTTCGGTAAAAAAATTTTATCTATTTATTTTTTCTTAGCTTGTGTCATGTGTCGAAAAATTTAAGTTTTGTATTTTCACTCTTTTTTTAATAAATAAAACAAAAACTACGTGTCCCATTCAAAGTTCGTTCAGGCTCGCTTTGAGAGGTCAGGCAAACCAATTTTTAAGAATTAATTGCTAATTTTATATTTACATTATTTAAAACATGTAAGTAAAAATTTTTGCACATATATACGATTTTTAAAGTCTTAAATGGGGACAGAATAAAGTTCGATCTTCACTGGTGCTGAGATATAATTAAAGTATATATAAAAAAGTAGGAACTTCGCAAATGTGTATTTTTTGTTTGAAAGGATACTGCAGGAGCGTGAGCACATAGTGCTAAAGGAGAGGTCTTGTGTTAGAGAAAAATAAATGATACGAGAGTCTTTACTTTCAATTTTTCTTCATTTATAGGAGAAAGAAAATACAGTTTTTAACCTAATACAAACAATTGCAAACTATTTTTAAATTAAATGAACAAATATAATTACAAAAAATATTGCATTTGATTAATATACTACGTAAAAATTTTAGTTTATTTTCAGAAGAGACATTAGCCTTCTACTAAGTTTAATGCTAACTATTATCTAAATGAAAATCTCTCAGGATAAAATTCTAGAAAAAGAAAACAATCGAGATGGAGGATTCCCGAAATTTGTTATACATTTGATGAAAAATAATAAAAATTTGCAAATGAACTGCTGCAAAATTCGCCATTTTTTTTTTATTTTAAAACTTCCCGCATAACTTTTATAGTCTTGTGTAATTGAACATTCCTACACTAATAGAAAAAGTAATGATTTGGCAAATTTTTAATACTTTACACAATGAAATTCATGACTTTTTGAGCGATTTTATTCAATAGGTTATGAATATTTTGGACTACTTTTTAACGAAGTTTCCTAAACCGGGACAAGCTGTCGCAGACTATTACAGTTTCGGACACTTCAACCTGAGTTGCGGAATTGCGTTTCTATTACTGAGACGGTCACTTTCGCCTGGTTTTTAATTAAATTTGGCATTATTGTATAAGTGACATATTTAAACTATTGTTTATAAACTCCACGCTTGCCGATAAATTGATTATTTATTCTAAGAAAGTTGTTTGAAGTAATTTATTGAAACCTCCAATTCTAACCTCAAATTTTTCCAAATGCTTATGTAATTAAATTAATAGTAAATCATAAATTTAATTTTTGAATAAAATTAGCAATCATGCACTAAAATTTAATATGATAGATTAATTTTAAATACTCTAAATATTAATTAGATTAATACCCTACTAAAAATTCCAATAAAGGATCCTATATAGAATCCTGTATATGTTCTGTATGGGGCCATATCGAGATGCGCAGAGCTATTCTATGGCACCTACGGCTGCGCAGAAGTTTTTTTTTGGTTCTCAAGGAGTATCTACAGACTTACGTAACATTAGGTACCATGAGGTACCATTGGGTATCATATCAGGAAGAGTCCTGTATAGGATGTGCACCTATATAGGATCCTATATGCTTTTCGATAGGTGGCACCTATAGGTGAAACATATACGATCCAATAAGGATCCTGTATAAGCTTCTATGTAGGTTCCTATATAGGATTCTATAAAGGAACCTATATAGGAATTTTCAGTAGGGTAATATATATTTAATTTTTTAAATGAACTATTTCATGTTTAGCATACAAAATAATAAATAATATCATGATAAACAAAATAACATCACTGTTTACATTTATATCCAGAACCTCTGAAAATACTTCAGATTGAATTATTGCTGAAAAGGAAGCTTGAAAAGGTAGTTATTGTTTAAAAAAACTGGAAAATTATAAATATTTGATAAGCTTCTTTTGACTGATTTGTAAATTTTTTCTGTTCCAAATGTAACGAAATAAAAATCCGAAGACATAAAGGGCTTGTGAGTTAACTGCTAGTATAATAATAATCTCAGTTTCGTTTCAGTGCAGCTAATTTCTTTTTCAGTATACCATACACTACTGCTTCAGCTAGGTTTGGCACTTCGACTACAGCAGTTGAGAAGAAGAGAAGAGAAGAGGAAAATAGTGTATGGCTCGTTAAACGGAGAACCTCGTTACTCTTGACGCTTCGGACGATCTAAAACGGGAGAGCCACCCACACCCACACACCTCTTTGGAAGCGCCACTTATGGGAATAAGCGTCGGGTCGCACTCGTGGGACATCCGTTAAAGGACCCTTCAGCAAGCGGTTTGGCATGAATGGACAAGAGGTTGCAGCGCGACACGTAAGGAGTACATGTGGAATGTCGAATGTCGAATTTCGAACGTGTCGGCTTTGCTTGGTACTGTTATTTTGGTGAGTATAACCGCACAGATTACGCTTGGGAGTAAGTGTCTGCCATTTGCACTATTGCACTATTCTCATTGCGACAATACGTGTACCTATGGTACCACGTACCCAGCGATTTGCATCGACAGATGAATACGACTAACTTCTTCTGAAATATAGACTTGTGGTTTGGTGTCAATCAAGAGAATTTTTCTATGAGTATCCAGGGATAGGGACTATGTAGCTTCGATTTGAGTTTAACGTTAGAGTGCAGACGTGATTTTATGTTTGCACTATATAAGTAAAGAAGTTTTTGTTATCTGAATTAGTCAGGTTTATTACAATAAATTTGAATAAGGAAGAGATTATTTAAAATTTTTTAAATTTAACTGCTATTTCATCAGAGATTGTACCTTACCGATAGTAGATAAACCCTCCAAACAATGAAGGCAGAAAATCTAGACAATATCGATCAAGTTAAGAATCTTCAGTAACAGAAAATGCTTAAAATTGGCGTTATGTTCTTGAATAAGAGTTCTTATTCTGATCCCTATAATAGCTTAATTGGAAAAGTACCTGACCGGAAGTCAGAAGTTTTGTGGTTCAATTTCCAATGGAGTGAAGATGGAGTAGGATCTTTCTTTCAAGAAATAAATTTAAGGAAGAGATTAATCAATTTGGTTAACTTTTATGATTATTATTATTTTACAAGGGAGGGAGGGCTTAATTATAAGAAACATGGTGCAGTCTGAGAGACCGCACGACCACATGTCTATAATAATTTCTCTCTTGTTGTTCACATGAGGGATAATCAGAATGTGCGTGATATTTTGCATTCTAAATACTTTGAAACAAATTAAAACAATAATATAAAGTGGAGAAGCTGCCGTGGACGTCGAGCCTCACGGACTGAATATGAGCTTTCAATCGACATTAGTCACTAAACACACGCAGGACCAAAGGATGTCCACTTACCCTGACGAAAGCGCAATTAAAACTAAAGCTACTAATAGAGACAGTCTCATGGAAGGCTAGAGGAAAAAGGGCCCTGCATTTCAGAAGCATGGTGCGGTCTTTAAAACCTCACGTCCATACTCAAAGGTGAATCAAGACAATTCCTCTAAAAGTAGCCAGACTTTACAGATCATTTAGCTTGGATTCAAGTTTAAAGAGTTTCTGAGATCTGGACAAAACTTAATTTTTTTCACTAAATGGTCTGGATTCGAACCCTGTAAATTTCTAAACTTCCGGGTTCAAAGCGAGAACTTTAACATTTTTAAGGATCCTTGTCAGACAAAGAACATTTTAAATTCTGTTTGATTCAGGTTTGAAACATAATCCTCTTAAAATTGACAAGGGCGCGCTGTGCACCTGAAATTTTAAAACATTTTAAAGGCAATCCCTTCGTGCCATAGATTGAAACCCTGAAACGTTTTTTACTAAAAGGTTCTGCTACGAACCTTTCAAAATTTCTAACGATCCAGGTTTGGACTTCTGCTTGATCATTAATATACCCGGCACGGGGAGTTTCAATCATTTTCAACTAGAAGGTTCTTGCACTCAACTTCTCATGACAGAATACTGTAATAGATCATTTATAAGCGTTTTAAATATTCAAAAGCAGAAAAAACTCAGAGGCCTTTCAGAAATAAGTAAAATATTATTTTAATTTAATAACAAATATAATATAACTTCTTAACCCAAAAGACGTGTATGAGGAAAAGTTATTAAATTAAAGAAACTATTTCTGTATAAGCTCGAAAAGAATCTTTATAATTCAACATCTCTTCATTTATTTTTTATAATCATTTATTCTCAGTTGGATCTCAATGGTGTTTAGTAACAGTCGTGCTCTCATTTTTTTGTCATAGCAAAATTACAATTAAAATCAATTAAGTGATAGCCATTAACACCTGTTTATTCTTAAATGTATATTTGACCTAGTCTATGTACGAGTGTAGTTCAATAAGTCCTTAGAATAACCAACAGATGGCGCGCGAATCGCTCCAAATCATCTGTTTTCAGTCAGCACCACTCCCGACTAGATATATGGTGCAGT
>NC_046664.1:40345564-40354814 GCF_010883055.1 Belonocnema kinseyi | reverse complement strand
CAGACAACGAAGACGTCATTGCCTCTGTAAGTGCTTATTTTGAGGAAATTCCGAAAACGCACTTTTCTGAAGGATTAAAAAAACTTGAAAAGCGATTGACCATGTGCATAGAGCTCCATGGAGATTATGTTGAAAAATAAAAAAAAAATTTACCCAAAAAAAATTGTTTTTATACTTCATTCTAATGACTTATTGAACTACGCTCGTATCTCAAATATTTTTTAGGGAAAGACATTACATTAAATGATCCGGGTATAATTTTTGTTTCCAAACGGAATTTCATTTGATTCCATTCTTTTGCAGCAGCTACAGGTGTGTCAATATTTTTAAAAGTCTAACTTATTTCGTGCGTTGGTTTCTATGTTCTATGTATTTTCGTTTAATGAGGTAGATTTTTTTATTGAAAATTGTTACCTGTACGTAATATCATGAAACTTGTAAACATACATAGTGGTCCAGGGTGGACACCAAACTGGTGGTCTTTAGTCGGCAGCTTTGTTTTGTGTTTTAATTCCGTTTCACTTGTCACTTTTTATTTTTTTTAGTTAAAATTGTCCATGCCCCTTTTCTTGCATTAGAGCAAGATAAATTATGTGCCAATTTACGACCAGGGGATGCCGGCTTAGGACCACCATTTTCAGAAATAGCAAAAATCGACTTTTTCACTTTTCTCTGCATTGAGGCCGTAAAATTAACTTCACCTTAATTTGAAAGTAATAAAATTGTTGATAAAGAATCGCGTTATCTGGCCAAAGACATAAGCATAAAGCAGATTATATAAAATAAGATAGGCTTAAACTCAATTACAAAGATTATTAGGTATCAAATAGTATTATGAAATGTAATAAGCGATTACACAAGATTACACAACACAAGAATCACTAGAATTACATAGGATTACATGGAAAAGTTTATACAAAACTACAATAGTGGTCAACTTCTTGTAAAAAATAAGTCAATATTTTTGTTTAAAAAAAGTTTCAAAACTATGAATTACATTAATTTATGTAAAAATAATAGTTGGTATTTTTCAGTAAATAACTGGTAGTACCGCATACAGAGGGAAAAAACTGGACTCAATTAAAGAAAAAATATTAAACCTAATAATGCAAATTACCTTTGTATGGGTTCAAATAAATATAATGTGAATTTCGAAAATATAATATACAATTCTTTCGATCGTTTAAATTTTCTTTTTAAATAATATGAAAGATTTTCGTTAATTTTTGTAAAATATTTCAAATATTTTGTCGAAATTATTGAAGTTTTTTAATTATTATTTCTATTTCAATAACGTCCTGAGAGTCGCACTAAAAACTATATAAGATTTAGAAAAAATGTATAAGTATCTGAAAGATTAATTCAGTCGGCAAACAAGGCGAACACCATGGCTGACTAAAGCGGATGTTACTACTTCGGATTATATAACACATACTAAGGACAAACGAAATAATTTATTTTTAGCAGATGCCAAGCTAAGAAAACATTTTCATTCGAGAGTTAATTGAAAAATTTGCCGCAATAAAAAGAAACATGAAAGTTAAATGTGCAATTAATTAAAAATGACTGTTCTTGAATCCTTACAGAACTGAGCTCAAAAAAGTTCACTTTTTTGTAATTTTGTTAAAATATTGCTTAGCAACTTTAAATTACTAAATTTATTTTGTTTTAAAAATTTAATTGACAGTTGAAATTTTAGAATCCAATTTGCCAGATACTTGGAGTTATTAATTATACTTCTAGATCATTGACAAATACTGAGCATAAAATAACTGCAATTTACATCTTCATAGTATGAAATAATTGAAAATAAGTTCGAAAATGAAAATATTATAATTGCCTTTGAAGTGAGTAAGATGAAAGTAGTCAACAATATAAAGTCACAGCCTGGAAATTAATATTCTTACTTTTTTTTAAATATAAACAGGCTTTCAAAAGGAAGTTTTCTTTCATCTATAATTCAAGGAAAATATTCTTTATGATGAATAGAGTTCAAAAAATTATAGCAAGTGACAAAAAAACTCAAATTTAGAAATAAATAGAAACCATATATTGTTTATAGTTTAAAGACTCCTGTGGTGTTTTAAAATTAAATTTGCGTATAATATACCGAAAAAATGTAAGGCTCATTCTTTGATACAATAAGAAGTGCTTTCTAAGAATGAAGATGCTTTATAGTCTTTAATTTTTACTTTTCTAAACCGAAGAATAAGAGTTTTTTATGATTAAGACGACCATAGTGTGCTAACGAGTTTTCTTTGTAACACTCGGTTGACAGTTAAATTTTGAACCGATTTTGATGCAGTTTTTTTTATCTTAAAGAGAGGCCAACAAGTGTTCCATTATTTCAAAAATATTTGAATTCGACAAAAAAGGCCCTCCATCGGAATAATGACTATAAAGAAATAATATATAATCTTCTATAATGAAAAATTGTCTTTCATATAATGTTATAAACAAATTATTGCACAAAAGTCTGAAAAAATATAAGAGAAATTATAGTGCGATCATGATTAGTTAAAAATAGCTGCTTTTTAAAATTATTTAAACAAATTTTTTTAACAAATGCACAGTTTGACAACGTCTGCATGAATAGGCTCATCTTTTCCACAGAATATACTAAAAATGGTTTTTCAATGACTTCTTGTTGTCATATTTAGTAGTTTGAACAAATATTTTATTCACCTAAATAATCATTATAAATATATATTGTTATTTTGTGAACTGACATATCTGTTATTACGAAGTCGACTAGAAATATATTTCTAGTGCATTATTACTGTCAAAGTCTTTATATTAACAATAACTGTACATTATTTAAACAAACTATTTAATTTAGTTTACATTTCGATCTTTTTCTACGATGAGCCCCATCTTCTTAACGAATTAACTAAAAATATATTACGAATGATTTATTGTTGTCATTTAATTTTCTTTGAGCGTTTATAGATTATTGTTTTATTAGTTACTGTACCTTGACGTTAATAAAAAATTTAAATAATAAATATATAAGAATTATGCAATATTCAAATAAACTGTTTAATAAAAATCATTATATTAAAAGTAAGCCTATTCGTTCAGGGATTGTCACATTTTACATTTATTAAAAAATGGTTAAGACATTGGAAAAGAGCAACCGATATTACTTAATCGCAATCGTATAATTATTTTTATGCTATTTTATGCAAAACCTATGCATTTTACAAATAATCATTGAAAGTTATTTAAAGACATGCTCTTGTATATTTGAAACTTTGAATAAATTAATTTAAAAACATGCTCTTGTACATTTGAAACATTAAATAAGAAAATAAAAATTGATTTTTTATTCAAATAAAAATGTTCCTTTGGCTAGAATAATTCATTATCAGTGGCTGGTTATAGCTGAAATCTTTGATTATTAAAAAAATATACATCACAATTCACGAAAAATTGAACTGACAAGCAATTTTTTTCAAAAAATCAAGAAGAAAGAAAGAAAATCAAGTAAAGAAAGATTACGTATTTCAATTGTTTCGTAGCCTATTAAAACGTTAATTTAATCGTTCTGACACTCTTTTCCTATAGTTTTTCTCCACTACTCCCTCCAAACTGCCTTTCTTCTTCACTTCCCCCTTCGCTCCACTGTAATAACTTTTTCCTCCACTACTTCCCTGTCTCAACGCTTCCCATCTCTTATTTTTCCATCTCGCTCTTCTCTCATTATCCCTCACTTCCCCTGAAAACGACACCTAACTTCGCCTTACTCATCACTTCCCCTCACTACTCCTTTTATCCCTTCTCTCATTCACCATACCAACTCTCACCCCATTTCCTCTACTTGGACCACCCCTCATTTCCTCTCAATGCCCTACTCTAATTTTTCTTTACTTTCCTTACTCCAAACCCCGCAATTCCTTTCCACTAATTTTTTTCATATCTCCTCACATCCCCTCCTTAGAAAAAGGTACGATGGATCGAAAACCCGGTGATACAAACCCATATAAGGGGCGGGGTTGTTGAATAAATCAACTTTAAATTATGTCAGAAAACAACCGTTATTTAATTAATTTTAAACACAAATACATTAAGACAAATTTGGAAAAAATTTTAATACTTCGCAGTTTTAATTTTGTAAATTCAAATATTTATAACTTATTTAAAAATACATAAAAAAACTTTCAAAAACAACCTATTTGACCAAAAATAACACAAAGGGGAGCAGTTACATTCGAAGTATTTTTTACATTCGGAAATCAATTATGCCATAAACAAGAAAAAAGGAAGTATTTTACTTTAAAGTTTAATAAACTGAATTTTGCATTTTGATTTCAACAATCGATTGGAGGGAAAAAAAGAAAAACGAAAAGCGAGAAGCGAAATTTATATTACCGACCCCCAGTAATAGGCTCCATAAAATCAATTATGGAATGAAATATGAAGTAACTTACTGTATTCTTTGTCCGAACTCTTTAGGAAAAAATGAAGTGCAAGAATCGTCAAACCGTGAGTCGAAAGTAAAATCGGTTAGTAAAAATGGCACGTCGGAAGTATCAGTCATGATTCGCAATGAATAATGTATGAAGAGGCTTGTGGAGAATCCCCTACTGTTTCATTTTTTACACTGGGTCTTCGTCTCCTTAGGTCGACGGCTAGTTCCCAGGTCTTCGGGTCGAAGGGTCAGTAATAGGCGCATAAAACTTGCTGGGGCGTGACACCCAAGGTATCTGATCTTTTGCTTAAGTCCCACTTTCAACACGCAAATAGCATGAACCTTAAGTAGGAACAACTTTATTCAAGGGATCTTGGTCTTCATTTTGCATAGTCAAGTTATGGCTATCTTCAACGGAGTTTTAAATTTTAGGTTGGTAAGTACTTGACAGACTCAAGTGGGTCTTCTTTCAGCAATTGTGGGCTATTTTCACAAGCCGCTTCCCCCATCCTCTTTCGTTAAAGACTGTCGTTTAACCACCGCCACCTATAAATAACATAGCCACAGGCTTCGGTTATGGATCAAGAATAATTTAAAGTATTAGACTTCAACGCCTGAAATAATTTAAAAACTGGGGCAATAGAGTGATATTTGCGAGGTGAAAAAGCTTTTCATTCTAAAAAAAGCTTGAAAGTAGAATATTACTGCATTGATTTAATTTGATTTTTAATTGATAAAAGTCATTGATATACAGAAACAGACATTTTCTGGAAAAGCATTACTTCTTATCAATTTCATGTGGCTTTAAAATTTCCCCTATTAATTAAATTTCTTTCATTTTCGTGAAGAAACTTTTCAAATCGAATGGAAATTGTAAGTTTACATTATTTTTGAAATATAAATTTCTGTGAATATTAATATTAATAATGTTAATTTTTGTAGCTTATTTTGCAATATTTGTGAGTTTTTTCCTTATCTAAGCTTTTGCGGTTCGCGATCTTTTTCGTCTGCGAGAAAGAAAGAAAGATGACAAAGAAAGATGAATTTAACAAAGTAATTGCTTTTTTCACTAAATATTTTTATTCTAAGCCTATAAAGCTGTATTTACATCCAACTTAAAACAAAAAACATTCAAATTCAAACAAAAACCTTTACACTTTTCTAACACAAAAGAAGAATTTTTTATCCAAAAGGCCAAATTTTTTAGAAAAATGTTTTTTTTTCTATATTTCATAATAAACGGTGACTATCAAAATAGGTGAATTTTTAACCAAGAAGATTAATTTTCCAAGAAAAGGTGAATTTTCAACAAAATAGTAACGTTTTTAAGCTGAAAAATAGAATCTTGTAGAAAAATGTTAATTTTAAAACCGAAAAAGACCAACTAAACATCCGAATTTTCGAAAAAATAGTCTGATTTTCAACCAAAGTAGTGAGTTTTAAAAACAAATTTGTAACAAAGTAGTTCAACTTTCAACCTGACAGTTACATTTCGACATATTTTTTTAAACCAAATAGTTGAATTTTACACCAAAATAGTTAAATTTATAAAAAAAAACTTTTAACACAGAAGTTCAACCAGATAATTAAATTTTTGTCCAAAATATTTATAAATACGAACTATTTACAAAAAATTTTAATTCGCAAACAAGTAGTTTAACTTTCTCCTGAATTCTTGCATTTTTCATCTAAAAAGACCATCTTTTTTCGAAATTTCATTGTTATCTCAAAGATATGAATTTTTAACAGAAAAGTTAATTTGCAAGAAAATAGAGGAATTTTTCACAAAAAGTATGAGTATGAGTATGAAAAAATTTTCTAAAATAGGTCATTATTCGATTAAAAGAATTAATTAGAAATTCATCATTTAACAAATTTTCAAGCAAGTCGTTGAATTTTCGACCAAAGATGAAAACAAGATGAATTTAAGACAAAGAATATGAGAGTGGACTTTAAACGAAAAAAAAACATTTATCCAAATAAAGTCCGATTTTCTTATTAGATTAAAATAATTTAGTTTGCATTTGAGCAAGAAACGAGAAAAATGGGAAGTTTCTTTTTACAAAAACGAAAAATAAAACAATTCCTTTAAAAGAAGAAGAAAAGGGTGAAGGAAATCTCTCGCAAAATTAGCAAAGTTAAAATTTACTTACAGGAAATGTACTGAATGTTAACTCGGTACGCACAATTACTTCCACTCACCCCTCGGTTCATCCTGTTATCAACCATTGTTTCTTAAAAAATAAAAAATTGTCTCCAATAAAATCCAAATTTTCGAACTTTGAAACGATATTATTTTAATTAGAATCGTAACTTAGGTTTTAGAAACGACAATTATGCAATTAGTACTTCCATGAATTTTCGACTTTCTGCAATGTTTTTTAAACTTCCCGAGTAAAAATGCTTCGACTTGAGTTCGACTTGGCTATGTCTTAAGTTTGTCTGCAAGACATCGATGCCTGGCTGCCTCTCAAATCTAAGTCGAGATATAGGCCTTCATCTTACTTTAATGGCCACGACAGGTAAAATGGCGTTTATTGGTCTCAAGACAAGCCTTGTCTTGGCTGAGATGGTCGCGTAAACTTGCCTCAAAACGAACCTTTTTCGGCTCATAAATGAGATTAAAATTGATAAATGAAAAATTTGAACTTATTAAATTAGTTTTTTTTAATTAAAAAATTCAGAGATTATAGACCGCTCGCGTTGGAGTCATAAAAACTTGATTCAAGAGATGAATTTATGTCTTCAAGACATAGAAGCTTGTCTCCAAGGCATAAATTGAAGTCTGGCTCCTTCTCAAAACTGAGACGTGCTCAAGTCGAACTCTTCGACTTCAACATGTTATTATTGGTGACAATTCAAGTCGAACTCAAGTCAAATCATTTTACTCGGGTTACTGTGAAACTTGATATACATCATAGGTGTCTGAAATAAGCTAAGATTTGTTAGATCCTTATATGATTAGAAATGATTAAATATATCTCACAGACAGTCGTGTCTACTGACAAAACTACTGAAAAGAAAATATAATTCTTTGCATTAAGTGTTATATACTCAGATCTTCAGGATTACATAATAAAAACACATAAAAAATACTAAGCAGCTTGGGAATGACTTGCTCTTCTTCTCTCGTCCTTCTCTTTTCACTCTAGTCAACCCTTAAGGCAAGGAAAGATAAAATACGAGATAAGACCAGAAATAAGCAACGGTAAAAAAAGATAAGAGAAGATCAATAAAACTTTTAATAAATGGTATTTCGGATAGCATCTCTACGTCTTCAATACATATATTGGATACAAAATTGAATCACGAAAGTCTGAAAAATACTGAAGTGAAATCCTATTTACGATCGGAATAAACTGTAAGGAGTGATTCAATTTGAAAAGAAATGTCGTCGAAGCACTTCACATTAGTAATTCTACGACGAAGTTAAAAAAGAGAATAATAAATCCGTCGTTGAAAAAAGAAAATGTTTGTACTCCTGTTTTATGAGTATTTTGTATCAATCTTGGTAAGTACAAATGAAAATTGTATGAATACATTTTAATCAAATGTGGAATGCTGTTGTGGATATTATATGTCCATTTATCCGTTAATTAAAATAACTTAATTAATTTGTGACAAGAAATTTATAATATCCGGGTTTTTATTTAAAAACTAGTGGAAAAAGAGAGGTTCTTCTGTTCAAATAAAATCGAAAATTAATTAATTTAAATGGTTTAAGTGTCTTTATGTATTTCTATTACAGGACTTGGGCCTATAAATAGTAAGCTGCATTTGTTTAATTAATGATTTATAATTCAAAATTAGCATGTTAATGACGATGGGCTAGACTTTAAAAAAGTTTAATTATCTTCGTTTAATTATTTACCAAATATTAATTACAAACGATTACATAATGGGTTATATTGTCATAAAAGAACCGCAGCTTTAATGATATTGAGACTTCTATCAACCTTGTGAAAATTTATTTGTATTAAAAAAAACTTGAAAGGTAAGGTTTTTACTTTAAATGACCCCTTGTTAGAGTTCGCAGCATATTTTCGAATATTTTAATTATTATAATATTTTTAATTCTTGATCATTTTGAAATTGTCTTTAATTTTATTGAATATTAGGTAACTTTCATCTGAATCTTGCGGACTTTTCTAGAATATTTTACAGCATTCTGGTATATTTTTAATACTGCAAGTTTCGGAAATGATCTAGAGTGTTTTGGGATTTTCAGTTCTTTTTCTATTCATCAGATGAATGTTTTGCAAACTTTAAAACTCTTTTAGAATAGGTTTGGAACCTTTTAGAGTGTTTTGGAAGAGAGCATTGTTAAATATTCAGGAATAATCTGGAACCTTGTAGAAAAACATTCTCAGTTGAACGTTTTTCGGCCATTTCTGTTGAGAAATCCTAGGGTACATACCCAGCACACAAATTTGATTTTCCCCTACCACCACCTAGACTAAATTCATTGCACTTGTCAAATTAAATAAAGATTTATCTCGAAAGTAAACTCATTCTTCAAGCTTCTTGAGAATTGAAGAAATCCTATTTCGCAGGAACGACAGTCACTTCCATTACGCAGAACGTCGTCACTGCGAAAGCTCTTGTGCAGCATTAACGAAAAGGTCTGGGCAATGCAGATGCTTGAAAGCACAACCACTTGATGCAAATCCATCCGAATCCGAGAGAGCCGAGCATGTATATTCCACTTCACCGTTGTGACGTCGGAAACAAACACCTGCCGGTCGTCATTTTCACCTATGTCTCTCTTGTAGTCCAGGGCAAGCCTTTCAACTGGATGTTTTTGCCTCTCGATTGATTATAGACGTATTTTCAACTGAT
>NC_046664.1:40300409-40345464 GCF_010883055.1 Belonocnema kinseyi | reverse complement strand
ATGCAAAGTGCCACCAATTTTAGCGGATTTTAACCGTTCATAACTGAAAATTGCTTGCAAATAGCAGTTTTTTACAATCTCTACACAATGAATCTCTACACAATGGGAATTATGATTGGTTCTATATGGAAACTAAATATCGTGGATTCCATCAAATGTCAAAGTTTCGAGGATCCCAGAGAGAATATGAAAAGAAAGCACGAGTTTCTGAACCAGCTATTTTGGATAAAAATGCAAAAAGTGAGAGCAGTTAAAAAATTGATTAGACTACTTTTATTAAGATTCGAAAATGTCAAAAACTTTGCTTCTTTAAAGTTCTGCAAGATTATCATAAAAAAATTTTTATTGTTCTTAAAAAATCGAAAATTCAAATTTTTATTCGACAACAAATAATGAAAAATCAATAATTCCATTTTGCGGCCAAACAATGTAAGATTCGAAAAAAGATAAATCAACTGTAATTGTGAAGCTGAAAAGAATTCACAAGCATGCTAGGATACGTGTATTGATAGGACACGTTGTTTTTATTTTATTCGTAAATAAGAACATTGAAAACTAAAAAAATCTCTTCTCGGACAAACGAAACAAGCTGCGAAAAAAATAGAGAGACAACTGATATCCAGCCAAAAAGCCGCTTAAAATTCTTCACGAATTTGCTTTTGATAGGATGCGTGTTTTTTGTTTTATTCGTAACAAACAAGAATAAAAATTTAAGAAATTAAATTTTTCTACTAACAACACAATCCACGAAAAGAATGGATTGTCAAAAGTTATTTATCCAAAACACAGCTACAAAGTCTCTTCGTAGTCTTTTCGTAAGATTCCGAAAAACTGATGAAAAAATAAAATTTTCATTTGCAGATATTTTTAAGTAATAACCATTACCATCGTAAGGGGCGATCTATACAAAGTAGAGACTTTATTTTAATAAATAATTAAATCTTAATCCTTAACTTGCGTCAGCCATTTACCATATATTATAAACTATTTTGAACGTATATTGTAAACTACACATTTTTCATCAACTGTTATTTTTGAAATAATAAATTGAACACTTTAGGAAAGATATGTGCCTAATATTGATAAAGAATCTCAAAATTTCTAAGAACTAATCATTATTGATTTTCTTTAGTTTTGTTTATAGATCATTATTAGTAGTGAAATTCAAATTTTCAGTATATTTTGCTATTAAAAATCATTTAGTTTAAACAATTATTTATTCACATTTAACTGAAAATGATCGGTATTCTTAGGACATGATGAAGTGATAAGCCAATATAAAAAATCAATATGTTTCATTGAACTTGTATTTCATTGTTCAAGTATTTATTTACTGTTTAAATGTTACTTTTCTGTTTGTTCAAATAAATTTTTTCCCAAAAACATAAAAATAGACTTCTTTTCTAAATAAAATTAACTAATTATTTTAAACCTGAAATCAACACAATCAATTCATTTCGCTGTCAATTGTTAAAAAATTTTTTTTTGTCAAAATGTAACTTTTTTTAAATATGCCAAATGCTTGATCCTTGTAAGTGAATGGTTTTTCTGGCATGCTAAAAGAGGTGATTTTAAAAAGCTCTTGTAATTTGCACTCTTTTATTGAAAATGACGCGTTCCAGTTTAACATTTGTGAAAGGCGAGATTTTCCTGTGTTTATTCTAATAGGAAAATAGGGGTTGTGATAAGCACCCTTAAATATTAGCAAATAAAAAAAACATATAAATTTTGTTTGAAAACCTCACAGCATGGGTCGTTCTTGTAACAAAATTTAAACTTGGTTTTTGAATCGCATTGCAAAATGTAATACTTTCTTAGACGTTGCATATCACATCTCTAGCATGGTCCATCTATAGAGTTGGGACTCAAGGATTCAGAATAAAGGTGGTTCATGAATTTCGCATGAGCACCTGATTCGCTTATAATGCGCTTTACTTCGGGCACTTCAGAAAAGCTAAGGTTTCCTCGCTTCGTTTGCTTGAATGGAACGATTCGATTTCTCTTCCAGTCAAGTCATATTCCGGTCATAAAAATTTAAACGAGACTGGAGATTTTTCATAAATATTTCGAGCATAGTACAAGCGGTATGAATTTCAAAGTTTCAGCTATTAATTCTTTAAGGATTTATATCAGAGTTCATTGGCGACTAAATTAATTTTATGCATTCACAAGTGGTTTAAAATAAATGTCTTCTATAAAAACGGTCTAAGGGAAATCAACAAAAGAAAATTCCGACCTAGAACTAATTGCTAAAATTACAATGAGCAAATGCTCATTATAATTATATATTTATTTTATATATAACTTATATAATAAATTTTAATATAATTTATATAACATTATAACTATTTATTGGATATTAGTTGAATATAATATTTTTAAGGTTCTAGAGAAAATTCAAGCAGTGTTTTCAAGGTTTCAGTGGTTTTTAGCGACAAAATATTTTAATACCTCAAATTTTGAAACATCTATTAAACTGTCATGGCTTTTACTTGCTGTTGAAAATCTTTTTTTTTCAATTAAAAAATTTTTCAATTCAAAAATTTTTCAATTCAAAAATTTTTCAATTTTTTTCCAAAATTCTCTTGATGTCTTCAAAAATGTACATTTTTCAAATTTTGAAAGCTGTATAAGATTCAAATTATTTTTGAATTTTATCAGAACTTCTAAAAAATCTTTATTTATTTTTTTAAATATACTAAAAACATTTTTTAAGGATTTCAAAATCCTTAAAAGGCTTCTGAAATTTATATTTAAAATTCTCATAAATCTACATTATTTTTTACTTTTTAAAGCCCTTCTAAGCTTTAAATTGTTCTTGAGTCTTTTGAAAATTCTAAATATCTCATAAACTTACTACATTTTTGTTTCAAAAATCTTGTTCTGTTAAAAAACTGTACAATTTTGCTTGAAAATTTTATTCTCTCGGAACCCTTTAATAGTCTCAAATTTCTAATTATGTTTTAATCAATATATTTAAAAATAATTCACCATTAAAATGTTCTCTTTTATCAATAACCCACCAATAGTTACAATCACGCAGCGCCGAAAAAAAACAGGTTTTCAACATTAATGTATGCGAGAGGAGTACAGATTTTGAATAACTATCTTTTTTCTATGCTTATTGGTTCATTTGTTTTTAGGAATATATAAATATAATTATCCCAAAATAATTGAGCAAATTCAAAAATATTTTTCAAGATTTTAGATGTGGTAAATCCAGATTACAGAAAAGTTAATTTTAAAACAAATAGTTGATTATTCAACCAATAAAGATACATTTTAAACGAAAAATGTAATAGTTGATATTTTAATTGCAAATTTTTATTCAAAAACTGGTAAGTTCAGTGAAACAAGTCGAATTTTTAACAAAATGTATGAAACCTGTTCAAATTCTTTAAAACCTTCTAAATTTTTTTGCGAAATATTCAAAAATCTACATCTTGTTTCATATATAAAAAAGATTTTTCCATCAAAATTGGTTATTTTTTAAAACGTTTGAATACATTCAAAATTTGCTGGAATATATTGTAAATGTTTTTCTTCATGCAAAATTTAACATTTTCGCTTCAAGATCTTCAACATTCTTCTTTAAATTTTAGGAAATAATTTGAAATGTTTTGGAATCTTCTTAAATTTTGTTTTAAATTTAATTTTCGAAAATTAAATTAAATTAAATTTCCGACATATTTTAAAGTCTTCAAAACTTATGATTAATCTCTTAGCATAAAATCTAAACCAGTTTAACTTTTTGTAATAATCATATTGTTGGTGCAAGGAATTTGTTCATTAATAAAGTTATTATAGTGTTATAGGAAAATGTTAAGAACAGAATTATTCCCAAATATTAAAAAAACTTCTTATATCTTGGTTTTATAAAAATTCGGAAAGAAATTTTATCATGAAATAAAACGATTTATCTTGAAATTTTGTTTTTCTAAAATGATCATACTTTTTTAGAAATAAATTAACCGAATTGACTTTTTTTGAACATTACTTTATTGAAAAGGGAAAACAAGTATCAAAATTTCTATAATTTTTGGCTATTTATTCTTTACCCTCGAAGTAGTACTTTCTTGATTAGCGAGCGTAATTTCACCGATAATATCTAACGACAGTATTCAATTCTGGCTTGGCGCAATCTAGTTTACGAATCAGGCAATAAAAGTGATTAAAAGAGGCGATAAACTCCTCGTCTTCATTCTTGACCAAAAGACAAATGGTTTGGGACACATGGTCGGTCGTTTGTTTTAAAGGCGGTGAGCAACCTCTCCTCGAAACCATTAGTAGCTAAGTAATATATATCGCACGGAATTAAAGTAAAAGATTAATCGATAAATATGTAAGCAATCACTGGATATAATTCGATTTTCAATTATCAAAAATTTTATAAAAAGAAAATATAATTGGAAACATTGAAGCCCTGCTAAGTCAGGTGAAAAAATGTATTTCGAAACATTTAACATTTGAAAAAAGAATTTCGCTAAAAGTATTTTCAAAAATAAAAACAATTCGAGTGTTCATCTTTTTATTAAAAATTCTGAAAAGAACTTCATCTAAATTGATCATAAGCTACCTTCACTTCTGAAAGTTCTACAGAATAACCATTTTTAATCAAGTATTTAAAAAAATGTTTGAATTTTCGTTATAAAATTTTTTATCAGATAATATTATCTCTCTCTTATCTAGAACGAAAATACTCGTATAACAAATTTTATGGCAAATTTTGTGATGTGAAGCTAAATTTAGAAAACGGATTACCATATAGGTTATGATTTAAATCACTAAAAACTTGTTACTCCGTATTTTTAATTACATTAAAAAACGAATATTATTACATTTTGGATTTGAAATTCATCTCGTTTCGTTGAAAACTTAAATACTCTGTTAAAAATGTAAGTAAATTGATAGAAAGTCTTCTTTTTCTTAAATATTTACTTACTTGGTTCAAAATTGAACTTTGTTCGAAATTCATTTTGTTGTAGTTAAATATTCATATCTCCCAGAAATTGCAGTATTTAGTTGAGAATTCTCTTCATGTTTGGTTGAAAACTAGTTGCTTGGACGAAAAATTAAACGATCTATTTGTCATTAAAAATTAATATTTTTATTGGTAAATTCAACTAGTAATTTATAAATTAATGCATTTAGTCGAAAACTCGTATTTCTTACTATTAAATTCACGTTCTTGGTAAAAATGTAATCTTTTCTTTTTAATTTTTAACTTTTTTGTTAAAATTGTATTAAGATTCATCATTTTAGTTTGAGAATGTATTCCTTTATCCAAGGAGCTAATTATTTAGTTGAAAATCAATTTTTTTTTAGTTAAATTCTACCGTTTTGTGGAAAATTGATATTTTTGGCTTCAAAATTCAAGAACTGAGTTGAAAATAAAACCATTTAGTTAAGATTTACATTTTCTGTTGAAAATTTATATTTTTGGCTGAAAATAAATCTGTTTTGTGAAAAAATTGTTATTTCGTTGAAAATTCGTCTCATTGGGTACAAAATTAATCTTGTTTGTAAAGATTAATTTTTTGAATTGAGGTTTTAACTGTTTTGTTGAAAATTGGTATTTTTTTCTTAAATTCAACTGTTTGAAAAATCGTTTTACTATTGTTTAAAATTCATTAGTTTATTATTGAAAATTAATTTTTTTAAATAAGAACTTAAAAATTCTATTTTTGTTTGAAAAATAATTTAAAAGTAGAAAAGGTATGTTTTTTAAATTAACTTTCATGTTGAAAAATTATCTCTTCCGGTTTGGAAGTCAACATTTTCAAAAAAAATCGACATTTTAGAATAAAATCTCAGCTCTTTTTTCAAAAAATGTGTCATTTTAAAAAGAAAATAAATTTTTTTTCAAAGTTCCTCTATTTATTTAGAATTGAACTATTTCTTGGAAATTTTAATTGTATGACAGAAAATTCAACTATTTAATAAAAGTAATCTTTTTTGGTCTTATAATTTAACTATTTAAATAAAACTAGTTAAAAATTCAAATAGAATCGTAAAAATTGGTGTCTTTTGGCTTAAAAATTTAATTATTAGGTTGAAAATTGCAATTGTATTAAAAATTTGTCCAGTTTCGTTGAGAGATTAACTATCTGGTTGTTAATGCTACTGTTAGGTTTTTATACCAAATGTTTTAATAAAAATGGTTTTTGTTCTTGAAAATTCATCTTTCTGGTTAAAAACTAAAGTATTTTATTAAAAATCCTTTTTTTTTAAATAATTTTTTTAAATAAAAATTTACCGATTTCATTTTCAATTATTTGGATGAAAATTCAAGCATTTTCGTGTACATGCAATGCATATATTTCCACTTTCAGTGTCAGAATCTTAGAAAGTTTAAAGTTCAATTAAATTATGTATCTATATATAATTTTATTTAAAAGAATTTACTGTCCTATTTTTCATCTATTTTTTAGAAAATTACTCTTTATTTCATTTTTTGAGAGCATACATGTTTGGCTGTGAAGTGTGATACTGAAATAAGTTGCATCATTCATGATTCATTATTCAAGCTTAAAAGTTAACCACAGGTTTAACAGCTACTTTACTTTCGGAGGGGGGGGGGGGGGGGGTAGTACGATTGTCAATGAGGCGGATGGGAGGTCAAACATATCATAAAATTTGTAACTAATCTGCTTCCCATACAACCAGATTAAATAATTTCAACCATAAAATTTAATTTCCGCTATTTTTCCTGACACTATCGACCATCTAGAAAGTTTCCGTTTCCTTTTATCTATATTTTTCTGTCGTCCGGTTTCTACCAGGTCTTGTTCTCGGGGTACGTACAAGAATTGGCACGAGACCAACGGGGTGGCGCGCAGACGGTACTGCGATTAGGAACATGGTTATCGGACTCGTTTGACTTATAGTTGAGGGTAACCTCACTAGAAATAAATCATTCTTGTTTTTTCTCCAGAAGTACTTACTCTTTCCCCTTTTCTTCTGACTTTATCTCGTCTTTTTTTGTGCACTTCACGTTCTATGATTCTTGACCTTCAAATTTTTTGTGCGCCTTTCTTTCGAAAACAAATTTGCAAAAACAAAGCATTTTCTTGAAAGAAGTTTCAATAAGATTAAATAGGGTGACCCATTTTAATATATGGATCCAAATATCTCCTAAAATACTCCATCTACAAAAAAATTGGTTAGACAAATATTGTACAGAACATAGCGGGTCATTTACCTAGATTATTAGTTTTAACCTTGAGGTAAATTTTTAAGGTCATTTGAAGGCCAAGGAGGTTTTCTAAATTAGAAATCACTATATTCGTCAACTGAATTAGAAAAGGCGGGAAATTTCACGTCACAAATATTCAAGGACAAATTGGCATTTGTATCCTTAGGAAGGTAAAAACAATAGGTTAAATGTCTAAAAAAACGGTCAGATGCATTTTTTTTCTAAGTTTCGTGATTTTCTGAGAATAGCCAACGTTCAAGATGCTTTAAAAAAGTCAATGAAATGTAAAAGTGTGAATCACTTTCACAATCTAGAGCTTCTTATCAGTTTTCAAGGTCATTTAAAGGTTAAAATGATTTTTTAAAGGAAATCCTTATTTTAAACTTTGCATTTAAAAAAAGCGAAAAATCTACGTCAAAAAGGTTCCATTGAAAATTTGTAAAAATGTGTACCATCTTGACGATCCTGAGTTGCAGATAAATTTTTGAACTCACTGAAGGTTAATTTGATTTTTTTACTACAGAAATCGATTTTTGTCATCAGATTCGTAATCGCTTCGTCACACTAAAAGTTAGGTTTCTAAGCGCTTTTTAAACAGGTGCTTTAGATTTGGCATTTCCTAGTTAGGAAGAATAATTTTTAACATAACATTTCTCACGTACGATTTTTCGTGTAACTATGAATCCGATGACAAAATTTGAAGGTCAAGATCATCAAGATGGTACACACTTTCAAAAATATTCCATAGAAGATTTTTGAGGTACCATTTATTGCTCTTTTCCTTTTAAAAAATCGTCTTCAACTAAAAATGACCTTGAGAAATTATCTGAAGGTCAAGATGGTCAAGGCGGTTCACACTTCTACATTTTATCGACTTTTTAAAAGCATCTTGAATGTTTGCTATTCTCAGAAAACCATGATAAATCGAAAAAAGGGACATATTAAAATGAAATATAAAAAGGACTCACACTGTGTACATAATAATCTTCAAATTAATTTATTTACTGTGTCCACTTTGAAGGTCCTATGGTTTTGCTCGTTTCTTGTATGTTTTTTGTAACACTGCTTATTCTGCCTGTTGAATGCGGTTGTTGTATATTTGAAAATATATTTTTTTCCTAGTGAAATTAAACGGCTACTAAAAATTGAATACAATAACTTAAAAAGTTTTTAAAAAATAATCCTTAACATTTTTTGTATGTTTAAAAAGTATTTTGTATGAATTTTTTGCGGAAATTTGGGGCATTCTGATTGGGCCAGTGTCGAAAGTAAACATCAGTCTGGTAGAGCAGTTAATTAGGGAATCATTATGGCTCCTAGTGATTAGCTTAAATATAACCTATTTGAATGCTTATTACTTAAAACATATTTGAAAAGTATGAGGAGGGTACTAAAAGGCGTGAAAAATGTTTACAAGTTAATAAAAACCGAGATAAAGCGTGGTAGTGAGGTTGTGCCAAAAGTTGACATGTGGATGGTTACGAATTGTTTCGCCAGTTGTCAGCTAAATAATCTTCAGTTAATAGAGCCACTGCATACCATTATTCTGATTGGTTTAGCATTTTGTAGGATGTGACGTTATAAGGCCATAGAGTCTTTTTTTAATAGGATTTTCCATACTTCATTTTGACACTTTGACAATTTATTATATAATGAATCAGTTTTGACATTATCTTTAACTTGAATTATTATGTAGTCCGACTTGCATGAAAATATTGTTACTTGCATTTGAAGTTATTGCTTTTGCAATTTTGATTAAAAGGATGAATTTTAAAGAGCGTGATGAACAATTTGAAAATTTCTTAGTCTTAATATTTTTAAAATTAATAATTTTCGAAGGTTTAAATTTAAAAAATATAATATATATTATTCAAATATGACCCGTGAAAATGATATTAAGTGTTTCTTTGTACAGATCTATCATTGTTTGATACTAAATTCTATCAAACAACTTTGAATGTTATTTGTTATAATATTTTTCCTAACCATATAAAGCTAATTTACTATGCAGAGTTTTCAATATTTGTTTAGGATTATTACATTTCACGATCACTAAATGAAAATTTAATCAGTTTTTGAGTCTTATACTTCTTTAATTTCTCTATACGAGAATAAGCATTCGGTAAATTCATGCGGGTACTAATCTCTTCAAAGAAAACGCTAGATACACTTTATAATTCATAGAGCTCTTGATATGCTATTAAATTTTCCTCAAAAATTCCGTAAAAATCCATAAAGTTTCATAAACCCTTTGAATTTGAAAAAATATCCTAAAATCTTTCACGTTTGATAAAATCCTTCAAAATCTTTCAAAATGCTAATGAGTTCTTGAAAAGCACATGAAATTCTCTTAAATTTCTTAGAATCATTCAAATCCTTGAGAAATATTTAAAATATTTTGAAATATTTTAAAATAGCCTAATATGTTTTTAAACACTTGAAATTTCTGGGTATCTTTTGAAATATCTTAAACTTTTGAAATCTTTGAAGTTCCTTAGAATTCTTAAAAATTATTGCAAACAAACTCTTTAAAATCCATTATATAATTATATAATTCATTGAGATCCCCTAGAAATCCATAAAGTCAGATAATATTCTTTGAAATATTTGAAGTCATACGAAATACTTTAATCTCCTCGGAAAATGGTTAAAAATCCTTGTTGAGATCCTTTATAATCCATTAGAATTACTGAAATCCTCAACCCCTATAAAATTCCTTAAAATACTTCAGAAATCTTCTGAAATCCCTTGAAATATTTTTCATCAACCCAAAAGCTTTTAAGTTCTATAAGTAAAATTTTTCAAAATCTTTCTGAAGCTTCAATCTCTGAGAAAGCTTAAATTTTCGGAATAATACTGAATCCCTTAATTAATTGTCATCCAATCTCTTAAACTGTTGCAAAATCCTTTTAAAGTTTTTAAATTTCTTCAATCATTCCAAAAATTTAAACATTCCATAAAATGATTTAAATCCTTAGAAATTCTACGAATTCCCTTGAAAGCTGTTAACGCCCTTTGTAACCCTTTAGAACTGTTAAAATCTCTTAACATCCTTTTAAATCACTGAAAACTTGCAAATCTTTTAAATTTCTTAGAAAAAAATTTGGTAGAACAGCTTTAAGGTCGGTCTACAATACATCCATTGAGTCGGTTGATGAATTCCAGTCCGCTTCTGTACGCTCATTTTCACGAATAAGTAATAATATGTCAACTTTTTTTACCTGAAGATATATAAAGAAAAGAACAAAAGTTTGTTTCCGACAATAAATACGGACATTAAATTCAAACTAAGTCTGATTGAATTGTTTGATGAATTGATAAACTAAGAATTATTTTATTCTGAAGGTAAATACTTTGAATTTAAAAAGGTCCTAATGTTTTGGGTGCTTTAATGTTAAAATTTAAGAAATTCAAATTAGATTAAAATCCAAATTATAAATCCCATTTAACGTCCAATAATCAAATCGATGCAAATCTATATTAAAAAAAAGGAATCCAACGACAAATGTTGGACCACGACGAACAAACAAAAAGAAAAAACTCCTGTTGTAATCTGAAAAATTGAAAAAAAAAAAATTGATTCGCGGACAAAAATAAAAAAGATAAAAGAATAATGAGAAGGCAACCAACCAGTTCCCCTTCCTTCTCTTTTTCTTTCGCCTTTTTTATTTTCATTATCACCGAATAACAATAAAATAACATTAAAAATAAAAATATAAAATAAATTAAATTGCGTTACCAACGTTTCGGTACTCGCACAGTACCCTTATTAAAGCAAGAAAAATTTAATAGTTAGAAATTGACAGCACCCACGAACAGATGCTCTCTCTTTGATGCCTGAGAATCGAATGAGGATCAGTAGGCCACTCTGTTGTTAACATAATATAAATATCTGCTTCAATGTGCTTGCTTTAATGTTGTAGTTAATTGATCAATATCAAAACTTAAATTTTTGCCTAGTAACCTGGACTGAATAAAATGCTAATTATTCTAGATCACAATATTTAAATTTTTGTTGGAGAATCGTTTGATCTCTTAATTAAAGTTGCTGATGATGAAGGATCGGCTTACAACGAAGCTTCTTTTATTGCATTTTCCGCTTGTTTGGAAGAAATCCAAAAGTTTCAGCTCAGCATAACTATATAGACTTTCTTAAGGATATATATTCTTTACTGGGCCGACAGAAAGATCACTGCCTCGTTCTACAAAATCGGCAGAGTATAATGCATGATCACATAAAATTTTATGAAATATAGCAGCGTGGCAATAACATGGTACATAAATATTGTTTTATGCTAACTTTTTTATGCTATTATTCCACCTATTTTGTTTAAAAATCTCACTATTTTGAGCCATTCTAAAAATTAAAGTTTGTAATACAAAAGAGAAATCATCTTTAAAATTTGTAAAGTTATAAATGCTACAACCTGTAAACTGTATACTTTAGAACTGGAGTGTGGAAATTTTTTAAATTATAATGGATAATAAGAAGAGCTATTAACGGTCTATTGAAATCAATTTATCAGTAATCACCTACTTTGTTTCTCTGAATTTCAAGGCGAATTTTTATTATAATTTCTTTCTTGACACGCAGGGATCTTTCCGACTCGACTATGCCATTAGTGTAACTGTCCGCTGTCGCATCACTGTCGACTTTATCGTCTGGCAAGCCTAGATTTGCAAAAACGTCGACTTCCGTAACGCTTTTATTCCGTGCTTCACTCCACTGGAGTTGGTCCAATAATCTTTTCCTGTGTTCCACAATCTTTTCAAACATGAGCATGAAAGTGGGTGAGAGTTCTATGATTTTAAATAAAACAAAAAAATGGTGGAAAGAATATTTTTATAGAAGTTTGGACTTAATGTCCTGCAGATTTGAATACAAGAAAAGCTAGTCAGTATGTTGTAGTACAATGAGAAAGGATTTTTATTTTTCTTGGAACCAACTCTGATCAGGAATTTTCAGATGAACGGGAATGGCACCAATTTTAAATATAAAAGAAGATGAAAATGCATTGATTTTTTCGTAACAGGAATAGGCAAGAAAAAGTGCTATTATATACAGAAAAGTGGACAGATTGAGAAAAGTCAAATTGAATAGGTATGGATATAGCATTCAAATAAAAACTGAAAAACCAGATAAAATGGAATATCATGAATACAAACAGAATAGATTTAAATAAAATCGAATACATATTCGAGCTATTATTGGATAGAGATTCAAATATTCTTCTTTCAGCAGAATCTTATGTCTCACTTGAAAGAAATTAAAAAGTTTCATTTAGTTCCTTGTTATACAATATAAAATAAGCATATTTTTATACACATATTAGTTCAAGAATATTCCTCTATCAGCGTTATTTGTTTTTGTAAAAGAAGTCATCTCGCAGCATACCTTTTAGATTTCGTAATTGACACTGGCTTTTAACTAAGGACTTCCATATATACAGGTCACATATGGTAATTAAAAATACAGTGAACTTAAGGTCAGGTATATAATATGTTGGAGAATTTGTTTCATGCAACTTTTTTCTCTTGTAATTGTATTATAAGGGAAAGAACACGTCAGACATATATGCATCTGCAAATAATTTTTTTGGATTGTAATAAAAAATGCTGAAATTTTAGTGTTATAAATAAGAGACATTTCAGGTCTAAGAATTTAAAAAAAATTAAATAATGGCAATTACGGCATATTTAATTTTCGGGTTGGATTTTTTTTATTCTCGACATTTACGGAATCTATAGTTAGATTTTGATAAAATTTCAAGGTATTAGGGGTGAAATTATACATTTTAACAGCATTAAACATGATATAAAATATCTTGTGATTTCGCATAAAAAAAGCCAAACAAAGTATTTGATTTTATTTTCCGTAAAAAATACGTTTTTTTTTATGAAATAACCTTTTATTAAACACTACAATGGAAACTTCTGGTTACCGAGATATCGTCATTTTGATGACACATTTAAATACAACAACAAATAATTGTATCTCTTAACTAACCCTAATTTATTTGGGCAGTGAGATTTAGAATTTAGTGAAAAACTTATTTGATTAAATAAGATTTTTTAATTTTATAAGTGAGCTGTCTAAACAATTGCCAAGTGTGGATATTCAAGCTACACAAAAAATATTGATTTTCTGCTAATTGCCCTTAAATTATGTCATATAGTATAGCAGTGTTATTGTTTTCGAAGAAAAAAATCTGCGAGTTTGAGCGAAATTGTTTGAAATTTTGGAATCGCGTAAATCATGAAGTTTCCTATTGATCGCATATAGCACACTTCCCGTATTTCAATATTTTTTTCACAATCCATTGGAGGAAAAGAATTAATTACTTATTATGATTTTAAACAAATTTTAGCCCGTATCTTGGATCCCCAAAAGAAAACCCCATAAGTTTCAAATTTGAGTTTTACGTAATATTGCGGTTTATTAAGGTTTTTATATTTGTTTATAAATAATCGTTATTTGGTCATTAATAATTACTGAGGCATATATTAACTAATTTTCAATTCCACAGTCAATTTTAATCTGTTTAAACAATTTTTTATTTTTTTCTTCAAAAAAGTCGCGAAATAAGCGCAGTTTCTAGACGTTAAGAGTTTCTTAATTAATGATAAGAATAAAATGATTTGTGTAAATAATTGTACAATTTATTCGATTGATGCAGGTTTGTTCAAGTATGTTGTTTACCTTAAAAAATCAGAAAAAACATTTTATCGAATCAAATTTTCGATAGATTTTAATATTTCGAAGTACTATTTTTTTTAAATAATACTTGTGCATATTTAAAAAAATTAATTGTTTAAAAAGTGTATTTAATTTTACGGATTTTATGAAAAACAAATAAATAACTAATACCAGTTAAATCTGTAGAGGAACGTCCAAAAGCACAATTCATCCTCTTCGTCGATAAAAAAACATAAACTTAGTCAAAGTAAATACATTGTTCGGGCAATTAACATTTGTTTAGACATTTATGTGTTTTATTAAAATTTAATGCACTGAAAGGTTTCTCCTGCTCTATTTAGATAAACTGTATAGTTGAACAAACATTAATTTATTAAATTATTATAAAATTATTCAAGCAAACAATTGCATAAAAAAAATGGTTAAAAAATAGAATTGCTTAAAAAATAGTTGATATATGACTCAGTATTTTTAAATAAGCGATGAATGATTAATTATGGAAAAAATTTTAAATCGTTAATAAGTCGCGATATTACGTAATAAGAGTGGCTTTTACTCATTTATGATCAAAATCCACGATTGCTTCTTACTCGTATTTTCTGACAAATTCTTAAACAACATACTGAAATACGAAATTATTTGTAACATTTCATCACTCTCAAATATTATAATATTTAGAAGTATCTGACTATGCCCCATATTAAATCAGTGAGAAACTTCATGGTCTCTAAAATAAAAGGTGATTTTATAGGGAATTTTGTATGCATATTCAAAACAAATTTAAAGTAGGTATTACACGAAAAATTAAATAAAAATGTTTCTTCACTTTTTACTGGGTAAAATATTAAAATTCTTTATTTGTTATCATACATCTTTTGAATATATAATTTCATAATTTAATAATTTTATTTCAAAAAATCCAACCCAAAAATGTAATCTGACGTAATTTCTATTATTGGAAAACATTTAAGAAATTCTTTTCTTTAATAATGAACACTCTGTTTTTCAATCCGGGATTTTGCCTAGTTACAATATTTTTGTATTTTTTTTTTTTTTTTTGATGTTCTATTTGACAGCGCATAATATAGCTTTTATGTATTGAAAATTAATAAAGGAATAGTATGGCTTTACTTGGTTAAAAAAGTGGATAAGCTGACCATAAACAGACTCTTACTACTGATTACCGCGGAGAACCCTACGCGTCAGTAGTACGACGATGTTCTATTCAGACGCTTTTCTCCAACGTCCACGCGAATAAGCTACATAAAATCTATGACCGTTTGACCGTCGAAATCCTTTGATATGTCTTGAAATCCTATGAGATTCACTAAAATTCTTGGAAATCTTTTTAAACTTTTTGAAATCCCTTAAAGTCTTGATGAATCTCTTAAAAAATGAATATTTATTATTAATTGTACTAGGTAAATTCTTCAAATTCTAAAATTTTCTTATTCGTTGGAGATCTTTTGAAATTCCCTAGGTCTTGTAAAATCCCTGAGAGATTTGGAAATATTGTGAAATCTTCGAAATCCCTTTCAATAATTTTTAATGGTTAATATCTTTTAAATTCTTTTATAAAATTCGAAAATCTTTTCGAATTCCTAAAAAACTATTGAAATTCCTTTAAATCTATGAAATCTCCCTGTAATCCCCTGATATCATGTAAAATTCGTAAAAATACTATGGTATGACATGAAATCTTTTAAAGTCCTTTGAAATCCTGCGAGTGATTTTGAAATATTAGGAAATCTCTTCAAATAACTCAAAATCTAAAAGAAAAACGTTCTTGACTCCATAAAATTCTTCAAAGTCCGTCGAAATCCTTCGGCATTTCTTAAAATTCACTAAAATGTTTGGAAATTTGATCAAATTCCTTGAAGTTCTCTAAAATCTTGTGAAAAATGTTTGTAATTCTTTGAAGCTGTTTTTAGACCATTGAAATATTTAAAAGTCCCTTGAAATTTCATTAATGTTAAAAATAATTTATACCCCTTACAACAGAGGTGAAGAGGTTTTAAAGTTTTAAAAATGATCCTCATGTAATTAATGGACCTTCCTTAATAGTATGCTATACTAGAATCCCTACAATTAATACTAAATAATTTATTGCTGAAATTTAATGTATACCAAGTTTATACAATGCATTGAATGAACGACTAAGAACATTTATTTAGAGACGAGTTTCGCTTGCCTTAATTTTCTCATCTCATACTAGTACGTTGAGTGGAAACGGTCAGATGATTATTCTGCCATCAAGTCATTGCTGTGCTTTCTGACTAATTGTAAATTATGCTTCCGTGGCAGTTACTAATGGAGAAGTGTTGGTGCAGTAGAAACGTAAATCTCGGTCTGGTTTACAAGGTTTGAATTGTACACAATACGGTGTAACTAGAGGGTGGCACCACGAAAATCTGCTTCCGGAGAAACAGGGAGAGCAAAAACTGTTAAATTGGACAAACTAGAACGCAGCAGCAATTCGTGTAAATTAAGGAAATGGAAACAATAAACAAATAGATTAATCAACAATTGGAATCCAGAAAACGGCTTATTGCACTGAGTGATTGATAATATACTTTTCGTAACGTTTGGAGTTTTCGCTGATTTATTCCTTTGGTTTGGAATACAGATATATTGTGCTGATTTCTATACTAGAGGAAATTGATAGAAATCAATTCTCCTACTGCACGTAACGCATTTTTCATTTATAAAGTTGAGATACAACGTATATAGAGAGTTATGGATTTTATAGGAGAGGTTGTTAAAATTCAGGAATCACGGTTACATCAATTTCGGTATAACGATGTCAATATTGCTTTTCTATGAGCGATATGCAAATGAAATTTTGCTTCAGAGCACCTTAGACTTTAAGGTTGAAATTCCCTTTAACAAAAAAGATATCATAATCGAAAAATGAAAAAAATTCTACAATAATGATTATTACTTGAAGAATCATGGGGTTATTAACCTCGGAAAATTATACTATTCAATAGATTACTGAATTTTTCAGTACGATATAGAATGTTCCAGAGATTTCAAATGTTTCTGAGAACTCCAAAATAATCTCCAGCATTCTAAAATGTTTTGAAACATTTCAGAAAATTATTTAATTGTTCACATTATTCCTGAATTCTCACCGAATTTTACCAAACAAAGAATGCTCAAAGAAATTCTAAATATTAATATTATATAATTGTATTATTTAAAATTCCGGATCACTCTAGAACACTGTTGCATGGTGAAATAACAGCTTTCAAATTATTTATTTATTTAAACTAAATTTGTTCGTCTTATTGTTTTACACCGAAAATTGGTAATGATTCAAAAGACTCCTTATTTTCAATCAATTTAGATTATTTTATAGTATCCCAAAAAATTTATCTTTTATACAAAAATAATAAGATTATAAATAAAATTAACAGTTTTTAATGATTTCTTATTAAAAAATTATTAGATTTCAAAGATACATAATTTTGGACCAACTTTCTTTTTTCAGTTATGTTAGTATTTTTTTAAACGAAAATTGGCATGCTTAAACTAAAATCATTAGATTGTAATGATTCAACAATTTTTTAAATAATTTTATCTCACAACAAAAACATTATAGATTGAACAAGAATCGAAATGTTGTTAAAGTTTCAGGTTATATTTACTTTTTTGAAGGATTTCGATTATCTCAAACAAAAATCATATTCAATTTCAAACAAGAATGAAACTTCAAAGTAGTTTCTTTTTTTGTTAATTCAGGTCTATCAACTTTTAACTAAATGCTTTTAACTAGCGTACAATTACTAAGGTATACAAATTAGAAATGCCAAGTTAAAAGTACCCTTTTCGGTGGAAATTGGTATTTTTTAATAAAAACTTTAGGCTATAGTTATATGGATTACTTAACATGCGTACTTTTATTAACAAAAATTATTAGAATTAGGTTCAACTGTTTTTGTTGCTCAAAATGAAATTCACAATCTTCAACAATTTAAAATTGTGTTTTTCGTTAGAAATTGGAATTCGTATAAAATAATCATATAATTTTACAGAAGAATAACAAGTGTTAGAAAATTTAGGTTACATTTTCCATTTAATTCTAAAATCGAATTCTAAAACTGAAAAAATAATTTTAAACTGAATAAGCTTAACAATTTTGTACTAATTCACATGTGGTTAATGTGCTTCAATAAAAGTTAGTTTTTTTGATAAAAAATCTACATTTCAGAGAAAATTCCAAATTTATAAAAATTTTAGCTTATATTTTTGTTTTGCATCGAAAATCAGTATTCTTAGTATAAAATAATGATATGTTAAAGAAGATTTACAATTATGAATAATATTTTTGTTATATTATGTTTATTTTTTTCGTCGAAAATTAATATTTAAAATTTTTCAAAATTATTAGATTTCAGAGTATATAAAAAAATTGCATAACCTTTTTCGGTTATTTTTGTTGTTCCCCACCTTGAATGTATATATGTAAGAAAAACGGATGTCAAACATATATTTTTTTAATAATCTTGATTATGTTTGCGTTTTTCACCATAATTCGGTGTAGATTTTAAAGAAGAGTTAGAATTCTTAAACAATTTTTGGTTGTTTTGATATTCATTTCAATTTTAGTTCTGAAAAACTCAAGTAACGTTTTACATTTATTCCAAACTGTCATAATTTAAAATTCATTTAACGATTTTCCTTTATGTAATAGCTTCAATTGAAAAAATCCGAGAAAGCAATAAAGATGGAATATTTTTAATGTAGTTTGCCAATTTCCCAAATCCCATGATAATCTATAATGGTCTGGAAGATTTCAGAATATTTCATAATGTACAGAGAATTTGAGACCCATAACATTCTGAGGTATTACATGAACCTTGGAGTTGCTATCAAAATGATTGAAAAGTTACTCATAATATTATTAAAATTATCTTTGATGAGAACCCTAAATAAAAATATAACTGTCAGTTTCTGGGATCATTAAGTTTGGCTCGTACATTTTTTTATTTGCGATCTTGAATAATTTGTATATTGAGAGAAATATGGAGGCGTTGCAGATTTGATGCCTTAGGATATAATTTGTAACTTTCTTAATTAGTAAATTGTGCATGACCAAATTTGCTACTGGTAGGAAGTATTATTTAAAATAAACTCAACTTTTTAAACAAAATCAGAATCTATGAGTAAATAAAAGGTATGCAAGCTTTTCTGAAGCATTTTTCTCCTACAGAGACTTCTAGTGGTCCATATAAACCTATTAAATATCAGCAACCGATTTTTTCTAATGTACAAGGAGCGCATTTACGTGCTAAGTGGAATTCCTGTGCTCGCACATTTTCTGAAGAATATCAATATTTTGTCAAGTGCTCTTGCGCATGTTATCCGAGTTTTCCGGTGCTTGAGACGGACACTACAACTGCCGGAAATGCCATAAATATTCGATATTTTTTTAACATGCCGCAAAAAAGTAAAGAAATCTCTCGTATAAATAGAACCAAGTGAAAGGAGTCCCGAGGGAGACTGAGGGACTAGAAACGGATTTATAATGCGGGGTGGGACCCAGTGACGAAAAAAGACGAGAAAAACGATTGAAGAGACCCGGAGGCCTTTTTCAGATTCTCTTTGCAATGCCATCGGTGCTATTTCTCGTTTTTCTCGTCTCTTTTCCCGCACTCTTCAGCACTCAATATTTAATGTTCAATGCCTATTCAATTAATTGGTTCACTACAATTTAAACTCAAAAATCATGTTGTGCTACTGAAAATAAATGAAAAATAAATTAAGATTTCGAATATAAAATATAAGATTAAGTTAAATTAGGACTTGAAATTTTGCAAATAATTTTTATTTATTAGTGAATTGTTTAGCCTTTACGAATATTTTAACGCTAATTTGACCGCCATGTTCGAACTAAGTAAGCGGTTTCACGTGCTGTAATTTTATTACTTTTTTTATATTTTACATTTTATCTAATATGAAATTCTGTACAAATATACAATATATTTGATGTTATTGATGCCCATACAGTGGTAGTAATTTCATTTTTCTCTTTGAAAAAGCCTAGAGCTTTTCTCGTTGGTCCGATATTAAACGAAAAAAATAAATGAATAAAAAACACGAAACACACTTTCATGAAAAAATTTTATGGAAAAATATTTAAATTTGAAATTTTTGCAGTTTTCCCTAAATTATCTGAATTTCTAAGCAAGTGAAAAATGAAATTTAAAATAATCAAGTAAATCTTTTTTCAAACCACTTATTACGCTTGTTTAATGAAAAGCATTTAACGAATTTCCGTGGATGTGAAAATAGCTCATAAGAATAAATTACTTATTCATTCATTCTCTTAGATTCAATTTTCATTCTCAAGTTATTCTCATTTCAAAACGTTTTTTTTCAAGGTGAATCTGTCAAAAATTTTAATTTCTTTATCTAAATTGGTCATAAACATCTGAAATATTAAATTTTAACAAATATGATCAGACTTATATTATTCTCAGAATTGACGGCATCAACTCAGATGATTAAAGGAATTCTAAATATGAAAATAACTCCAATTAAAGTATTTTACCACAAAAACAGTTTACCTGAGCTGTCATAGAAGCTAATTCCTGAATAAAGAATGTAATTTTTTTTTATTTCAGTGAACATTTTGCAAATAGAAAAATAAACTGCTCTAGAAATGGAAGAAAGACTCGATAATCAGCGCCTTCCAAATAAAATACAAGCATTTTGGAATCTGTTATGGAAATGTTCTAAAATATTTTAGTGTTCGAGATTATTCTGTAATTCTTTTCTACTTAAGAATTTCTTTTATAGGTATTCTTTTCTTTTTTTAATCCCTAAGCATTAAAAATCTAGTGTGTTCTTGTATTTAAAAAATTATAGAATTTTGGGAACTTCCAAAGTTTTCTAAATTTTACTAAAAATTTTTCTTGATTTCAATATTCTAGAGTTTTCTGCGATTTCTAAAACACTCTTCCATGTTAAAAGTTTTTTGTGGATGCACATATATTTTCAATAGAATACTTGAATGTTTTACCCGACAAATCTAAAATATTTCAGAATTGTTCAGCATTTTAATAAAGACTCGGGAAAATTTGTCTCGGGGAAAAAAGTTCGGTCCTCTTGCCTGTTTTATTTTGAACCAAGTTATAATATTTTTTACACAAAGATAATTATTTGGCTGAGAGATAAGGTCAAGTTACTCACATAAAAATATTCTTTGCTGCAAAAGGATTCATGCTATGACAAATGAAAATCTGTACATCAAGAAAAATTCTTTATATTTTAGATTGAACCGGAATTTTTGAATATTCAGAAAGTGTATGGAATTTCTGTACCTGTTTATTCTAGTCCTCAGGGAGTTTACAAAATATTCTTTCATTTCAAATATTCTCCAAGAATTCTGGAAACCAAAAAACTTACATCGAATTGAAATTTGAGTTACATATTTCTTAAAATTAAACTACATAGATATTTCCAACCTTTGAAGAAATTTCTACAGAGCTAGTACTGCTTCAAAGTAAAACACTGAAAAGAATGTGATATATAAAATCAGCATAACTTTTTATGTTTCAAGTCTAAGTTTGCGAGTGATAATTTATTCTAGTTATGCAAAAATAACTTTCTTTTCCTTACAGTGAATACTAAAACAACAAAAGTAAATTTTAGTAGCGGTGGATGATCAAATAGTATACAAAAGGATGCAACAAAGTTGGCATGCTAACCATACACAATGTAGTGGGTAAATTTTACCACGTGAAGGTAATTTTGGTTGTAGGTGAATATTATTCTAAAACCGAAAGGTCAAGATTATATTTTTCTGTTTCTGTAAACAAGTCTATTTATGAAACAGGAACTGATTATGATAAGAATCTGCAGTTATGTATATATTTGGAAACTATGACATTTCACGTAATACTACATATATTCTTCAGGCGTATGTTATTCACTCGTTTTGATCACGTTCCCGGGTTGGTTCATAAAATTGTTTTACAGCTCTCATGGGCACCTGCATTGTGGATTGTTGTAAAACCAGTATATAAAAAATAAAGTTCGGTCTGATGAGCAAGTGCAGGAAGCATGATTCACGACACGAAATATTTCAGTGACAAAGTACTGATATCGTTAAAAATGATACCCAAAACTCTATTGTGTTTTAGGTATTTGCGGGATGTAACAAATCATTTTTTCTAATAAATTTGGTCATTTTTAATCGTATTGTTCTCCAGTACCAGTCTTTCCAGTATGCTATTTTCAGCCGGAATAGAGTCTCTACATTAAATTATATGACTACCGCAAACTCGAGTGCACTCATTTAATCTGGTGTGGAAATTATTATATGACTAATAATCTCTACGGCTACAGAGTTTATTCACAATATAGTTGGTTGATTTGTGTATATAATGCTGTGATAGACCGAGGATGACTCCGGTGCTGTCGTGAAATCAAATTCGGAAACCGTAGTTTCTCGGCGACAACAGCAACCGTGATATCGGATTAACGCGACCATGAGAACGTCCCGCGAGAAATTATTACCGATCGATAATAGGGAAAACACGACGAATACTGTATCCGTGAAATCCGAGCTCTTCACTCTTCGATGCTCCTCTCTTGCGATTAATCAACAGTGTTTCTACTCTCGTAGAAATACGGGCAATTTCCCAGGTGGTATTTAGAGGCGACAGCCATAAAAAAATAAAGTTAATTTTCAAGCTGAAAGGGACGTCAAAATGTTCTGGCGCACAACTGAATGAAAATGACTACTTTTTCAACGATACTAATAATGAAATCAATTCAAGCGAATATTAAGCATCACTTTAATTGAATGCTGTTGTATAATGAAGAAGTTATACAACTGCATTTGAACCCATTTAAATTGAAGAATAGATGTGATCTTAAATCCTTCGTGTAATTGGCGTCTGAAAATATGATAGTGGTTATTAAAGCGTAAATAATTGTCAACTAAAAAAGTTTACTTTTCACAATTTGAGTTGGTGCATCTATCTGTGCATTTTAAGGTGTGAGAGATATTATGCTAGATATTTTTGCACTAAGTCGTCCAGAAGCCTTATTCAAAAACACATCTGTGTAGATTTACTGCTAAGTCAGGAATCAGCCTAAAAAAATTCCGACATTCCTGATAGAGAAACTGAACATCTATATTGTCCTAGCAATTATTATTATTATTTCAATGTTAAGCTCGTCCATTTGAGTCATGTAGCACTGCACTAAAATCTGTGGTACTATGCCTTTATTTGAAATCCCAGTGAAACAGAGGTCTATAAAAGGGTCATCCTCGACGCTAAAGTACCATTTAAGTCCTTCAGCATGAGTACTTATGCCGCTAGACAACTCCACTTTACTGCGTATGGGCCTGTGTATATTTTTCTTTTACCAAGGTAGGCTTAGAATCACTCTATGCATTTAATAATAATAATAATAATTGATAAATCACACCTGCATCTGAATTCATTAGAAACACTTGTATTTCCTTGAAGTTTAGCCAGAGGAGAGTAAAACTATAGAAAACCGTCTTTCGAGTTTAGCCTGTCTTTTGACAGACAAATTGGAGGGTTAAAATTCTACCAAGACCATCGAATGCATAAAAGCGTCCTTGGCGGTAAGCCTTCCTTTTGATATTATTTAAAAAGCAGTTAATCGATAATTCAATAAAAATAAAACGAATTATAAAATGAAATGATAGAATGTAGATACTTTAGTAACATTATTGAATGCCTATTAAAACATTCAATGTTCCTTAACAGTATCCTTGACATACCTCAAGACTATGAAGCATAGACACAGATTTAAAGACCAAATAATATTATTGAAAGGTACAGATATTTATTATGTGGAATTTACAGATTCTATTAAATTTGACTCTAATATTTTTCACGTATTTTAAAATGTTAAAATGGCTTTGATATTGGTTAAAATGGCTTTTTGTTTACAAATTCTAATTATAAACATAAATTATGTATATTTGTTTAATTGATTTAAAAAGTTGGCGAGTGGGCAGGGATTTCAAAGTTCAAATGCTTGAAATATTACATTAGTAATTTTTTATAATATTGACACAATAATAATGATAAGTTGTATAAAATTCAAAAATACTAAGACCTAACGTTTACAATTTCCTTTTTTTAATTGAAAAGATCTCAGCCGAATGAATATCATTACAAAATAAAAACTAAAAAATTAACTTTTTGTATTTATAAAACAATATTTATCATTTTCTTTTCCTATCTCCATTCAAGAAAAAATCATTTCAGAAGTTTAAATAAAAAACTTAGGATTTATTTTAAAGAATAACAATTTTTCTCGTATGTCCAAACGATTACGATTCATAGTGGGGCAAAATTTATTAGTGCGAGAGACTCGCGGACATTCATCATCTATTCTCGTTACGCCTACTTTTTCAAACTGTTCTTAAGATTATGATTTTACTAACTCCAAAAAATGTTACAAATATATTTATAAACTCAAACTTGAAACAAAGTGTTTAATTTGTGATAATTGCGATAAAAGACCCTTTCGGAATTATAAGGATAACTGCATTGTAAGCTAAGGTAATTTTGGCCTTGAAATTCAATGATATATCTTTCATTAAGTAATATCGAAAATTTTAAATAAGTAATAATAGTATATTAAATTTGAAGTAGGATTAGGTGGAGTTATAGATTTGAAGTAGGATCAGGTGGAGTTATAGACTCATTAACATGGTGATGTCGAGTAAACGAATCATCTTTTGTGAACGTGTGTAACCCTTTCTTTTTTTCACCATAAAGTTTTCTTTATTTAAGATTTTTAAAGTTAGTTTCATTTTAATGTATGAGAAAAGTTTTTAGAAAATTTATTTCTTCGCCACTTTACTTCATCCAGATTATGTTGACCGATGTCATGATCAATTGATTTTTCCGTAATTGCGACAGCGAAATTTCCATTGAGGTCTACCATTGATGATAATGAAACATTTTATTTTGAGTCACTAGTAGTTCATTCTTAAATAAACTAAAACTAAATTTAAAGTTTTTTTCTGTGCACAGCCAGTAAGATAATTTTCATACACATCTAGCTGTAAGATTAAGCCAATTTTCCTTAGTAACACAATATCGAGCAGTATTATTCTGTATTTTTCTTAAGCTGGTCGTTCAGTTTCATCAAGTTGCTGTTCGACAAGGTAAATATTTCATGAGAAATGGAACTACACTTTCAAATCTGTTTGATTGGTAAGTGCATTTTTTATTCAATAAACGCACTGGAAATAGCTTTTAATTCAAATGAGAAACGCTTGATTAAAAGTTAACAAATATGCGAAATTTGTTTTTGTGTTCGGGAAAAATGTAAATGCTGACGTATCAAAAGTGCTAAGGCTCATTTTAATTTTTTAATTAATTTTAAGTTATGCAATTTTAAAAGTAAAAAATGTAAGGTTCTAATTTCATGATCCCAGAAACCAATAGTTGTTTTTTTAAGATCTCACTAAGACCATAAGTAACAGGTTTTCCTGGAGATTTTAGAGATCCTCTAGGGAGAGTTGAGACACGTTTACCCCTTCGCAGTGATCGCTGCTGTGCCGGAACTGTGATATTCTCATCGGGAGCAAAAATTTTGAACAATGCTATTTTTTATTAAGTTTTTTGTTTATGAAAATTTTGAATGGTGTGTACTTTAAAAAAAATAACATTGCCCCTCAAATAATTTTTAATGTTCGTTTGATAAGTTTTGCTCTTGAGAAACTCTAGATTTTCAAAAAAGTAATCCGATGAAACGCGAAAATGTAACACTTTATTCGGAGCAAGATCTAGTACATATATTTTACGAAAAAGAAACAGACATAAATACGAAATTAATTTAAGAAAGTATAGTAAAGTTAACTTTCGGAGCTCATAAAATACCAAAAAGCTTTACAGTTTGTTGAAATCCTTTAGAATACTTAAACAAATTTCAAAATGCTTAGAAATCCCTAGAAGTTGCTAAAAATTACATTTCATTTATTCCCTAAGGTTCTATTGGAAATATTTTTGAAACTCTTATCATACTTTAAACATAAATAATAACCTAGATGACTTTTCAATATACCTCGATATTTTATATCTTATGAAATTCTTTGAAAACCCTCAATCATTTTGAAATCTTGTTGAACACCTTGCAATATTTTTAAGCCACCTAATTTCCCTAATATCCTCTCAAATTCCTTGAATTTGATAAAATACCTAAAATCTTGTGAAATTCGCTAGTAACTAGTAACTAAAATTCCATAAAATCTTTAAATATCTGATAAATCCCCTCAAATCCATCGAAATCTTCTAAAATAAACTAAATGGTTTGAAATCCATCGAAATTCACTCAAATCTGTTTAAAACCCTCGAATTCTATTGAAATAACCTCAACCTCTGGGAAATTCTTTAATTACTTTATATCCCTTGAAATCCATAGCAATTTCTTATAATAGAATGGAACCTTTTAATTGCTTCTTAACTCCTATGAGTCGCCAGAATTTGGTAAAATGCCTTAAAACCCATTAGAATAGTGTAAAAACAGCAGAAATCCCTTTCAATCCTTAAAATATCCTACAATTTCACGAAATAATTTGAAATCCTATAATTTTACGCGATTCGTTGTATTCTCATGAAATTTCTCTGAATCTTATAAAATTACAGCGTATACATTAAAATCCTTTAAAGTGTGTAAAATCCCTTATGATTATTTATAGAACACTAAAAGCTTTAAAACATCATGGGGAATCAAATCAAACTTCTTCATATCTTTGAAATCCTCTGACATCCCTTAAAGCATTTTAACACAAACTTAAAGCTTCGCAGCCACATAAAATTCTTAAAAATTCTCTGAAGTCGCTCAAATCTTTTAAAATATTTTGAATTTTTGTTTTTTGAGATGGCAAATATGTTATTTTGGACAAACTAGCGAAGAATTTTATAAATATGTTTAATTGTAGCATTAGTGTAATTTTCTTCAAAATAGTATCAAAATAGGTGCATTCCTAAGAAAAAGTTTGAGAAAGAATCAGTAGTAACCAACTTCGAGGCCTGACGTTAGCCTATAACTGTACAATAAATTTGATACCATAGACAAGGATCATTTTAATCAAAGCTGCAAATCACTTTGATTGAACTTCAAGACCATGATTTTCTATGAAGAAATTTCTTTTATTTCATTGTTATGAATTTCTATTTGGATAATACGTATGTAAAAAGTGTGTTTAAATATAAACTCAATTAACCTAATTTGATAACATGATTCCAATCTGAACAATAAGGTGCGAAACATTGCTGCTTCTATTATCACTTTTTGGACGAGTTATTCATAAGGTTACAGTTATATTACTAAAAGTTGAGTTCGGAGTCGCTTTGCTGAATCTAGTCTGAAATCAACATTGAGCGTAAATTTAATATAACTTTTATCTAAATGGCTTCAGCTGGCGTTATCTCCAACAGCGTCTTACTCTCTACCTTTAAACCGCAACCTCGAAGAGGCAGAAGTTCCTGTGATGCCGTGTTTCTCTTGATGGAAGTGCAAGGAAAGGAGATACTTGGATTCCTCAAACTCTGATCCATTATGAGAAAATATATTTTCATATTAAAGCAGACATAAGAAATAAAATTGCAAAAGAATGAAAAAAACTGCTATCGTTTGGTTGTTTATAACAAATCTCAAATCACTAAGCATTTCCATTTTTGACCGATTCGTATCAATATTTCAGGATAATATGTCTAGTTGAAGCTTCAGGGCATCTTCTAGGAAATTCTGTTTAATTACTTCTATTTACACTGGAAAATCTATTAATCTCTTTTTTTATCACATATTTTTTGTTCTGGTTTAATATCAGTGGTATCATTTTAGTATCACTGGAGATTTTGTTTTTACATTATTTCAATAATGGTAAGTTACGTAAAAAATGTTATTCAATTTCATATTGAGGGTTGTTCCTTATTATCCATTAAATAATAACAAGGTGAATCCCATTTTTAATTCCTTCTCCCCAATAATTATGTAACTGAAATGATAATTATATTCTCAATTATAATATAAATATTATTATCAGGTAAATTTATTACATTTATTACATAATTTTATTACTTTGAAACAAGTATATAATTTAACCAATATATTTATTGAAAATAAGTGAAATCTTACCGAAAATCTGTACTATGCAAAAAACTCCGCCAAATAACAAGTTATCAGTATAATCATTATTGTTTTTAATTAAAAGTTTCCTAAGTTTTTCTGAAAGGTATCTGGTTTTTTGAGCTGAATTTCTAATATACACATCACATTTAGTTGAATCATTTTTTGGAATGAAGAAAGATATATTTTCCTTGAATATCCACACTGTTTTTTTTTAAACATTTTATGCTTTTATAATTTTTAATGGTTGAATGTGACAAGGTGATTGAAAATCAAACTCTGAGTGTGATCTCTGTTTTTTTGGTTTTATTTTTTTATATTAAAATACGAAGAACCGCTAACAGTTCGAGATAATCGAATGAGCTAATTTAACCTTATCTTTAAAATACAAATGTAATAGCATAATAATTATAATTATATAACGTCTTTTTAAATACATTTACACTAAGAAATCTTATTTAAATCAATTATTGGACCATGTAATTTTGTAAACTAATTGTTTGTTAACAATGTAAGTTTGTTGATAACCATCGCTTTAAAAAAAATTCTTGTATAATAAGAATTTCAGTGTTTCTTACGAATCATTCTTGTCCGTAATTACGAAAAATCTGAAATCGTTTACATACTATTGTAGAAAATTAAAAATATTTCTTCACACAACTTTTTGTAGATCGAAGAAGGAGAGCATTAAGAGTTTCAGTTTTGAAGAAAATGGAACCTAGTTATTACGAATTTAAATACGACGCATTGTTTAATAATTCTGCAAATATCTGGTTTAAAATGTTGACAAAATTAGTTCATCTTGGACTCCTTAAATGAGAGAATTTAAAAGTGTTTGTGTCATGGTTTTCAGGAAAAATTAAATCATGTTTTAGGTTTTATTTATTTACTTTCAAGGCTGATCTATTATGAAAATATGATATTCAAAGACCATTATTTCGTATCTAGTCATTTAAGAACCCATCAGATAAATAGTTGCGTCTGGTATGGTCAACCCAAACAGAGGGTATGGCATCTATCAGTTTTTTTCTTTTTTAAACATTAAATTTGCATGAATTCATAGTCCATTAGTATCCTTGAAGGCGGAACGTCCGACAAAAATATTATTCCAATAAAGACACAAAATAGTGTCCAAAGAGAAAACACACCCTTAATGTAATTCTAACTCAAACAATAAATGCGGTTGTAATTAGAGTCATCAAATTTTAATATAATGATTTAGTTTCGGATTTGGAATCTGATTTACGGTTGGATTTGGGATCGAATTCATGGTCCAATTACCGCCCGAACGTGTGGTCACAAATGCCTCAATTACTGATAAATTTTATTATTACTTTTTCATGAAAAATTAAATTTATTAAATAAATATAAGTATTTGTTTAAATGACAATACTCTATATAAAAATATGTTATGAAGTTAGGGGCGCTGGTGTTTCCAATACAATTAGTATGCATATTAGAAAACATTACAAATTCCCTTCGTGCGAAAAGAACAGAATGGTGTTAGGCAGGAAGGGGTTCGAAGGGGTTAAAGAAGAAGAATTTGAAAAAAGAGTAGAAGAAGAGGGTTTAAATTTTGTATTAGCAGCGTATCTACGTTTATGAAACTTGTGTACGGCAGAAACAGCCCCCCCCCTAAAATAACACATAATTTTTTAAAGTGAGAAGTATATTTATTTTAATCTCTTTCTCTTGTTATGTGGAATAAAATAGGCATACATTAAACTGGAGTTCAGAACTATATGTGATTGTTGTTAAAAATAAATTAAAGGATGTATGCGTCGATAAATAGGAGGGGGTGGATGGGAAAAGTGTTAAGATGAGTTGGAGAGATAGATGGAGGTGAAGGACTATTCAGGGATAAGAGCTTAGGGGTATAAGCGTTGCAAAATAAGAGAAGGAGAATTAAATAAAAGAGTAGGTGAACGGAATTGGTCAATATTCAGGTTGTTACTTGAAGAGGACGAAGTCTGAGACGCTAATTAATGGTTTCACTGGGAGAGATGAAAGGATGAATACGGTAAGGGAAAATAATATATATAATAACGTGATGAAAGAGGAAATTAATAGCGAATAATAGATAGCCTAATTTAATACAGGAGAAGGAGAACTGCAAACGGCGAGAGATTCGGATGAGAAGGTTCACGATTGTTGAAAAGGTGAAATAAATAAGAGAGGAGGTGTGCGGAAAGGCAAATATTTTGTTGGTTCATGAAAGAGCGTAATGTAAAAAAAGATCAGAAGTTAAATAGGAGCAGTTAAGGAATAAGTAATGAAGACAAAATAGAGAGAATAGTGTAAGGGCTGAAACTATAATATTAAAGGACAGATAGTAAGAGAGATATGTAGAGAAGTAGAAGGGCGTCATTGACGAAGAGGTCAAAGGATAAAGAAGATGAGGTGCGATATGCAGGGAGGAGATAATAAGACCAAAGGCGAACGAAGGGGGGGGGGATATGCGTTTGGCTAAGATAGAAATCCATCAAAGTAGAAGGTCGTGATTGGAGAAGGTGTTGCAGGGTAGAAAAGTTGTACGTGTAAGAGGGAGGAAAGGTGCTGGCATAAAGGGCTTAGGGATAGATGTGAAAGGATAAAAGTATAAACGAAGGAGGATTAAGTGACGTGAGGTAAGAGATTCTGAAATTATTTAGCAGAGGGTAAACATGAATAACCAGAGGGTAGAAGTTAAGAACGAGAATTCCGTAAGGTTCTAAGGGTAAGAGAGATGTATTGAGATATACAGAAAGGGTAATAAGGGTATTAGGGGCAAATTAAAAAGGATCTCATACCGTAAAGAGGATAAATAGGAGAAGGGATAAGGGGCTGTAGGAATGGTTATACAGAAAAGAAGAAAATGTAGAAGGATTACGGATGACTGTAAGAAGAAAAAAAGGCATTGAATTGTATGTACAGGGGTATAGGGGAAGAGAGTGGAGCACTTTCCGTCCACTTCACTATGTGCTTTTTAATTTAAGGGTGTCTCAGGAGGTTTGTAAGGATTTAAATCAGCTTTGTGCTCCACGTCCCTATGAATTATTTATCAATGAAAAATTATCCAAATCGATTAGAACTAATTTAAATTATTTTATAAATGCGGAAAGTTTATATTCTTTTTTTTTGGCGGCGCTTGTTTACAATTGCAGGATGGGTTTAAATATTGTATACAGTATGCTTAAATAAATTGATTTTCTTAAAGTCAGAATTGTATCAAGCGACATTTCATTTTGATGTGGTCGTTTAGTCAGTATAATTAGAAACCAAAAATTGTAGGGGTTGAGAGATATAATTCAATAACTGAATCCTTAGTTCATGACTTCAAAAGAATGGTACAAATCATACTATTGAAAAAATTGTACTAGTCCAAAAATATGTGGTTTTATAGCAAAGTGCAACCTATGTTTGAAGTCTAACATAATTTTCTACTTTCATCGCACGAAAAGAACTGAAGTCGGTTTAAAAGCTTTATTACTGGTTTCTCTCAAGATCTGCGAATCAAATCATACTTTTTTTACAAAAGACAAATCCCAATCTCGCAGACTACGTATCTTTCTTTTGAGGAAAATGTCTTCTTTCTGTCTTAAATTTTAAACGTATTCGATTCCAGAAAAAAAGTTTCATGAATTTGTAATAAAGAAAAAACTGGCCTGGTATTGGTTTTCTAAATATTTATTGCGAGCCAACGTTGCTTCTTAGAGGGGGTATTATTTAGTCAAAAATTAGTTTTTTGTTCGTTCTATATATGCATGTGTTTTTGAAACATAACCAAGAAATTGCAAAGATTTGTTTACTGTTAGAAATTTCTAAAAAATCTAAACCAACAAATTGTGTTTTTGATGGTTTCATATTCAAACAAATAAAAATCTTAGGTTGAGTGGAAAATTTTTTTATGTTTTATATCGTACTTACATTGAAGATAGAAAAAGAGCGTTGGCATCACAGATAAGCCTCTTAAGCGCTGGTGATCTTTTGCCAAAATCAGGAAGACGTTTTATTGGACTTCGAAATTACTCCAGTCCATTCGCTTTCACCGGATATCACCTTCGCAGTCACTACTATCCTGTTATTCTTTCACCCCAGCTTGGCACGATTCGGATTTTACGAGAAGCTCTCAGAAACCTCGATATTAGGATTCAAACGTTCATTATATACATCTTCAAGAATGAAAGAGGAGAAAAAAAAAGGGTTGACTTTTTCATCAATTTCTAGAGTTTGGAGAAACGTGAAGCTTCTCTCGGTGGACTTGAAAATAAATGAGTTGTAAAAAAGCCATTACTATTGCAAAATAACGATCAGTTACTCTTCGAGCTGTATCCTTAGAGGCCGTGTCTGAAATATTATGTTAAAATATGACCAACTCGGTTAAGGTTGATTTTTTTAGTCAAAGGTTGAGAAATTTATTTAAAAAATTCATATATTTGGTCAAAAGTTAATGTGTTTTGTTAAAAATTTATTTTTCTTTTGGCTAAAAGGCAATTTTTCAATCGAAAATAGAAATATTCCATTTCTGATCGAGTATCGATTTTGTTGTTGTTAGTAATTCGGCTATTTAGTTGAAAATGCACATATTTTGTTAAACATTCCTCATTTTGGGTAAAAAAAACTCATCCTATTAATCAAAAATTAAACTCTTTCGTTGAAAGCATTTGCGTATAGTGGAAAACTTTAAATCTTTCGTAGAAATCGGATATTTGCGGTAAAAAATGCAACTGGTTTGTTGAAGACTAATCCATTTTAGTCTAGCATTTAACTGTTTAGTTAAAATGTCGTATATTTGATTGAATTCAACTATTAGAAATTTAAAATATACATAATTTTTGGTTGAAATATTAACTGTTATATTTTCAGTTGCAAATCAATTTTTTTGACCATAGATTAAATTTTCAACTGAAAATTTATTCATTTCATGTTCAGACTAAACCTGAACATTTTTAGTGAAAACTCCAACTATTTGCTTGAAAATTCTTATTTTTTTATTAATCTTCTCCTTTAAAAATTTATCTGTTTGGTTGCACATTTAGCTATTTTGTTGTGATTTTCTTTATTAAATTAAATAATTTTTTATTGAAAATTAGAATCTTGTTTGTCTGAAATATCAACTACCACATTTGTTGTTGGAAATTTATGTTTTGAGGTTGAAACTTCTACCAGTTCGTCAAAAATTCTTTTTTTTTTGGTTACAAACTAATTAAGTTATCTCATAATTTAACTAATTTGTTTAAGATCATACTGTTTGGTTCAAAAGTGCCGATTTTTTAAATAATTTTTTTTCCTGAAAATTCAATGGGTACTTAAAAAACTATACAGTATTTTTTTTTATTTAAAAAAATACATATAGGAATAGAAGGTTTCACGCAGAAGACAGAAGAAGGGCGGGAGGTAAAAGTTTAGATAATTTATATAATTTGTTGGAAATTTTTCTTTTTGGTAATGAATCAATCTTTGTGATTAAAATTGATTTAGTGTAAATTGGACTTTTCTGGTCAAATATTTAATAATTTGGATAAACATCCAACAATTGGGTATAAAAATAGTAGTTTTTGTAAAAAATTAATCTCCTAATTTGGAAATTTTAATACTTGGTTGAGAACTTATTCATGTATTTTGTTGGAAATTTGTCTTTTAGGCTGAATTTAATAATTTTTTATTTCAAATTAAAATATTTTTTGGTTGAAATATCAACTATTACATTCTTTGCACAAACTACATCTACTGAAATAAAACTCCTATTACCATGTTGAACATTTGTTCCTTTTTTGGTTAAAAATTAATTTGTTGAGCTCATAATTTTACTAATTTATTTGAAATTCAATTGTTTGGCAAAATAACCTTTTGTTGAAAATTTAATAGTTTTGTGGATAACTCGTTTTTTCGAATTAAAAATTGATAAATTTTGTAGAATATTCAAGCATTTTATAGAAAATTTAACTATTTTGTCAAAAAAAAAATATTATAAATTAATTTTTTTTCATAAAAATTAAAGTGTTCAATTTTGCGTTCAAAATTTATCTTTCGTAGTAAAAGTAATATAAAATTAATATATAAACCCTTACTTATTTTCATTTAATAAATACTTATTATGACCCTCTACAAAATGTTCAGTTCGTTTTTTTTTTAGTTCCTCGGTGGGCTGGTTTGTTTATTATTTCTTAATCACCGTTTGCAAATAGAGAAAAAACTTCTCAATGAATCGTAGAATTTCTCTCAGACTATCTTTTTCTTTAATGACACAGCCACACAAAAAAAAAGTGTGCTGATCTGGTAACAAGAGACACGTATTCCTATGGATTTTGGGGTGCTGAATTCAAATTCGGTATCAAAAATCACCTATCACGTCATGGGTGAGCCATAACCTCAAAAAATGACGAAAAATCATGCACTGAGGCAAATAAATTTCAAAATAATGCCAGTGATGCAAATTTTCACTTCAAAAACATGTCGACAACTTTGAAGGATCAACCCTTGCCTGATATCAACTAATTTAACATAACTTTATTCAACAAAACGTGACCTCACCTAACCTGAATTAACAGAAATTTATTGAACTACACGTAAAGCTCTGGAAGCATATTTTCCCAGTAGCAAATGTGTGCTACATCGAATGGATCAACTCGAGCATAACCTAGCAATAAATCTAGCCTAGCCTAACCTAACCTAACCTCACGAAATACAATTAAACTGATTGTGTTGTGCTATTGTGTTTGCGGTACCATTTGAATCAGCTTGGGCTTAACCTGCAAAGAGGTCGAACCTGTCCTAACCTAAAAAAAACCTGAACTAACCTAACCTAACCTAACTTAACTTCACGTAACACAATTAAACTCATTGCGTTGTCCCGTTTTGTTTGCGGTACCGTTTTATTCAGCTTCGGCTTAACCTGCATAGAGGATTAACCTATCTTAACCTAACAAAACCTGACCTAACCTAACCTAACCTAGCCGAATGAAATTCAACCACACGTCTATCTATGTAAGCGTACGGTTCTCAGTCTTAAATTTGTGCTATATTTAATAGGTTAACTCGATCTTAACCTACAAAACAATCTAACTTAACAAAACCTAAAAAAATTTTGCTTAACGCAACACAACTTAACTTAAGTGTTCCCGTTGTAACAGAATAAAATTCATTTCATTGTACTACAGGTGGTTAAAAATTTAGACGCACATTACTCATTTGAAGAAACTTAGAACTACAAGTAGAATTGACCCCATTTCAATTAACCTGGCAATGTTTGTATCAATTAAAATATAGAACTGTAACTGAAACATGCAAATGAATAAGAGTTTTATTCAAAATTTTTTTCTCTCTGCTTTTCTTAGACTTAAGGTAATTAAATTGATTTATAGGCCTACTTCAGTCTATTTTCTGCCTACTATAACGTGTCGTTTTTTCTTCAAAGGAACGATGCAAAGGGTTACGCTTACGTTTAAGACGTTTAAGAACAGGGTTGCCAGCGTAAACAGTTAGGTTACGTCAGGTTTTGTTAGGTTAGCATAGGTTAAAACTCTATGCAGGTTAAGCCGAAGCTGAATGAAACGGTACCGCAAACACAAAGGGACAACACAATCAGTTTAATTGTGTTTCGTGAGGTTAGGTTAGGTTAGGCTAGGTTAGATTTATTTCTAGGTTAGGCTCGAGTTGATCCATTCGATGTAGCACACATTTGCTACTGGGAAAATATGCTTCCAGAGCTTTACGAGTAGTTCAATAAATTTCTGTTAATTCAGGTTAGGTGAGGTCTGGTTCTGTTGGATAAAGTTATTTTAAATAAGTTGATATCAGGCAAAGGTTGATCCTTTACAGTTGCCGACATGTTTTTGAAGTGAAAATTTGCATCGCTGGCATTATTTTGAAATTTATTTGCCTCAGTGCATGATTTTTCGTCATTTTTTGAGGTTATGGCTCGACCATGACGTGATGGGTGGTTTTTGATACCGAATTTAAATTCTACTTAATCCGTAAAAACTTTGAAACGAGGCCTTCCTTACTCTTTTAGTATAGGAACCTACATTTCGACTGTAAGAAAATATAACAATTATAGATTATAATACTTTTAAGAGACTGCATATTAAGTTATGTCAATTGCCTTAGTAAATGTTGAATCTGAGACTGTACTACGGTCATATTGTTTCCACTTGCGTTTAACATGTTATTCAGTTTTAATTCATAACGTATGTATTCAAATAACAGAAAATTATAAACAATTGGACTTCTAATTTATTACGTTACTTTACTTATGTTCGTGAAAATTATCTACACTAGTGTTTAAATATTTAGTTCTTTCTAATTTTCATTCGTTACAGCTTTTAACATTTTTAAAGGCTTGCGCTCTTTTGCAACAAACTCCTAGCCTGAAATCAGTTTTCCATATATAATGTATAAATTTAATTAATACTTCTTATTTTCAGAAATGCCTGTTTTGGATTTCAAATTTTCAAATGTGATACAATAAAGTTTGTTGGAAGATTTGTCTTTTTTATTAGAAAAGTCATCTATTTTGCTATAAAGTTCATATTTTTTTCAGTAATATTCAACGGTTTGATTGCAAATGAGTCTATTTTGGTTAAGGATTCAACTAATGTGTAAAAAAAATTTATTGTCAAATTCAACTGTCTTAAATTAAAAATTAAAATAATTTCTTGGTCATAATATAAATTCTTACATGTTTTGTTAAGGGAGGGAAATAGGAATTTGAAATAAACGTGTTACGATACAGAAATTAGTAGATTTAACTTTATGTTGAGTTTGAATATTACAGATACAGTACGAATTTTTTAAAAACCCCGCTGAAATGTACAATATCCATTTTAATTGTTATGAAATATGATATACAATACAAATATAAATCAAGGATTTTTAATCCCCAGATCATATAAAGGTACTATGTAAAAAGAAAATTCAGTTCCATGCTGTTTTTAATTACTTGGTATTTTCATTTATGAAAGAATAATAACTTTTACATTAAAACGTTGTATCTGTTGAATACTATTTATTTTTATTTTCCATTTCCATATTATTGTATTCTCTTTTCATGGATGAGAGCATGATAAATGAATTTCAGGTATGAGGAAACCCGTATTACAATAAAATACATCAAAAAGCTCTTTGTTTTATTTTCATTCACATCATTTGATGCAAATATTCTAATAAATAAAAAATGCATTCTTCAAATAAATTGGAACTTTCTATTATTATTTTCGATGGACTTAATTACACAAATCTCGCAGAGAGAAATACATTTTTAGATTGAGATATATTATTTAGATTCATTTGCAAATCAATATGCTAGGATGGCGTTGCAAGGAGTTTCATTTTCCTGTTCTGGGCTCATAGTAATAAAATACTTCTTTATAGGCTATTTTCCAAACCAATGAATAATGATAAAGTATCCTAAAATACCCGTCACCACTGATCAAGCAAGGCGATGGCTGGAAAATGAGGACAAATACTGATTTTATTAACGGATAGAACCAGTGTGAAAAGTTTGTAAAACAATAACAAAAGTCGGTGAAAAACGTATTGTCGATTCTACAGTTTTTATATGTGTTAACACATTTTTTAAATGTAATTTTTTTAAATTACCTTCCGTTTAATTAATAAAGTTTAGTAGATGAAAAGTTATGATTTTCCTGAGCGAATATATACATTTTTTTGGAGGTGCAGATTTTTAATGTTTACTTGCACATTAAATTCCCAACATATTATTTATCCGAAGTTGGATAAAACGCTGCAAACAATTCGAAACTATAATTATCCGATTGCAGATAATTTTTTATCACGCGGCAGATAAAAATTATCCGTAGTCGGATAATTGTAGTTTTCAGTTGTTAGTAGCGTTTTTATTCAACTTCAAGTAAATAATATTTTTGGGATTTACTGTGTGTATGAAGAATAAGAATCATTGAAATCTTACATTTATTTCAGGATCCAAAAGAATCAATACTCCTTTTCGTGTAAATTATTAAGATTTAAAGTGAAAATAAGGAATTTAGAAAGTATATTTTGATAGTAAAATTTGAATATAAATCAATTTTTGCTCATAAAAATTTACTTCCTCTCGCAGAATATAAGAAAGTTAACAGAATCAAATTTCATTGCTTTTCCAAGGGTAGTCGATTCGTTTGATATATTCAACCGCCCTACCATGATTGATAATGAAGTCAAAGCATGTCGGTTCAATGTAGTAGAAACTGAAACGTGTTGTTCTAAATTTAACTGTAAGGTTCATTGCAAATTACCTTTCCATTTTCTGGCTATTTTTAAGTGAAATCATAAGTTAGAAAAATTAAAAAAGACATTTTCCTCAATTTCAAACCATGAAAAATGCAACCTAAAAATAGAAAATATTTGTTTTATTTTATTAATAACGTTAATCCTGCGCACGTAAAGGATAGACATTTTTGCAAAAATTAAAAATGTTAGGCATCGACATTTTTGAACAATTTAATATTTTTCATACTTCGCAACAAAATTACTTTAAACTATGTTAAAAGGACAAAATTTTTATCAAAAGCAAATTAATTATGTTGGCAGAATATCTCAGCGAATTCCATATAATAGGACAATACCATTTTTTAAATCGTATCTTCAATCATTTATTAACAAATCCATAAATACCTTATTTAAAGTTATGATGAGTACCTTATTTGTGGTTTTTACCATTTTGAGAAAAATCAATCATTTTTGAGTATCTTAAATTTTAGGGTTATTTCCCAAAAAATACAAGCTTTTTCTTTAAACCATTATAAATCTTAAACCTTTTTTCATAATATTTGCGTGCTAAATTAATACGTAAATGATCAAGAAATCTTCTATGTTTCATGCAGGCTAAACTGTTTTTCTAATCAAGAGAATTTTTTTCGTAAATTAAATTTTTGCATTTTTGTAGCAAACGACGGGTACAAAAAATCGAAACACAAAAGTTGCTTATTTAAAAAATTTCTGCGAAAAATACCACTGACTTTTTCGAAAAAAATGATCTTATTTCCAAAACAAATGAGCTTGCATAAAACTTACGGATAAACTTTCTGTATAAGCCGAAATTGAAAAAATTGCGGGATAAAATAATGAAAGGTATTTTCTATTTATTTCGTTTTAATCTTTCCGCCTGAATTTTAAAAACATAAAAAGTGGATTTTATGGAAAACCTTATTCTTCATTTGATCTAATAATATTTAACAAAATTCTTGCTCATATATAAAGCAGAAGTTGTGTTTCATGCAAAGGAAGTCAGGCTTGTGACCACCTATATATTTTTGTGGAAAATTAAATGATACAAATAATCTTTAAAATGTTGGATATTAATTTTGGTTTTAGGGTCACGATAAAAAATTTAATTAATATTGTATTGAACCAAACGTTTCGGTGCACAATGTTGGCCCTTATCAGTCGTTAATTTGTATTCTGTAAAAACATTTACCAGACATTTTTGACTAAGGACGCTGTTAACGATTACAAATGTAGTTTAAATAAGGAAATTATTTGAAATTTGATTTAGTAGTCTTCAATTTCAGATTATTGTAAGGGAGAGCAGTTAAAAAAATTTTTTTTATTTGTACAAAATTTGCTAAATTCGAAATAACTTCCTTATTTAAACTTAATTTGTATTTTTGAAATGCGTCACTGATGAAAAATGTATTGTAAATGTTTTTAAATAGTAAAAATTAACCCCTGGGGAGGGTCACCACTGTGCGTCGAAACTGTTGGGTGAATAAAAAATTAATTTAATTATTTATCCTGGCCCTAAAGGTAAAATTAACATCCAATATTATAAAAGCTTTTCTGTCAACACTGTCGTTTGTAAATAAAATTAAGAAAATAAAGTTCATCGAAAAAGACTTTCTTCTAGCCAGAAAAAGAGTTAAGAAGTTATGAAAAAAGAAAGCTTATTTTTCTCTCAGATTTAAGATGGTTACAGCCTAATATATCGAAGGATGGACTAATATTCACGAACGCATTTTCGTAATAAAATCAGGTGGTCTAATAAGAGCAATATGCCCAACTTGACGTATTAGGTTGATCCTAGTTTTTTATCCCACCATCCACGGACTTGATTTCATCCAAGTGCAGGATTGAGGGGCATGCAGCTCAAGATGGTATCCGAAACTTTAGAAAATAGTAAAAAGTACATAGAAAAATTTCCAGATGTTATATATATTATGATTACAAGCTTCCGTTTAAGAGTGTATTAAATTGTTGTTTCTTTTTAGCATACTAATTTAGTATTTTTTTATTAATTTAAATTAATTGTATTAATTTAGTAATTTAGTATACTAATGATTACTGCTCTGAATATATCTGATAAAATACAAGATATGTATATAATTACTGTTGAAATTTGCCAATGTAAAAACATTTTCCTTAAGATGCGTGTCAAGATGCATGAGCGGTTCATATATGCTGGTTTGCCTCCTTTCATTGCTGAATTCTCGAGGACGCAGTTATCTGCTGTAGAATCAGTGATTCGAATAGGGATGCTGCTTTTATCCTCAGAAATACTTTGCCAATTTGAAGAAATGACGATTGCCAGGTACGGTGCAGAGTTCGACAGGCTGATCTCATCGCCGAAATGACTACTCGTTCCACACCCCGCCCGACAATATCAGCCTGCTAACCCTGCCCTTGTCCATTTTGATTCCTATCGTCTTGATGTTCTGACCTGTATTATCTTCTTCATGGTCGCTGACTTGGTTTTCTTCTTTATCGTCATTCTTCCCCATTTCCTAGGGGATTCGTACTTCCCAAATTTCTACTTGAAAAATACAAAAGAGCCCTTTTACGCTGAGATAAGGAAACAGTTCAAATTTGTCAGCCATGATTCTAATACATTAGGAATTGAGTCTTTTGTATGGAAGCCTTTTGTACCTGACGAAGACTAAATTGCGGAAAATATCAAATTTCTATTTAGGCTTTCGATAATTTACAGATGTAATATTCGAAATCTAGGAATTGAAAAGAAATCTAAAAATCTAATAAATATCTAATAATAATAAATAATAAATAAATAAATAAATAATAAATCTAATAATATACATATTTTCAAAGGTTCACACTGATACAATTCATTGCACACCGTACATGCAATTTAATATATTCGGGTGGAGAAAAGTTTCAAAATCATGTCAATTAAATTCTGATTGTATTTTTCTAACAGTGAGAATACGTATGAATCTGAAACATATTGGATTCCTGGATCTAAATGTCACATAAACCTTATAATTCTTGGATTTCAAATAATAAATTTCTAAATTACTTATTGTTAAATTAAAATTTTTGTATATTTCGCACTTGAGAGCCGATTAGATGCAAGAAACTTTCACCAATGAAGGTCGAGCAGTTCGATTGCATGAGGGGCAGCTCCGTAATACGGGGACAGTAGCTAATGCAAAACTGTTCACTGACCGAGTACAAAAACCTTTGATTGGATAGAAGACTCTAAAAATCCTTTTATTCGGTCCAAAAAGAAGCAACTAAATTTTTTTGTCAAATTTGTTCTAGAATTAATGTTAAAAAGTGGTAGTTTCTTTTCTATAGTTATTTTTCTGTCAAATTTCAGAGCTTCGAAAATTCACTTTCTTGAAAAGGAATGCTTTTCATTTACAAGTGCGCTTTCTAAATGTATAAATTATATAACATATATATATCATATAAAATTAAGTGTAGTTTGTTTTATTGTCTTTTCGAACATTAGTTTGGAATTTTTAAACGAACAAAAATTAGTTTAATGTATTAAATTAGAGTGGTCTGAAAATCACCGACTTCGAAAAGCGCAACGTGTTTGTGTAAATTCTTGTTCCCTTTTAAGAAAGGAAAATTCCTAACAAAGTTTTAAACAATCGGATAAAATCTTCAACTCCCAAATCGAGGTCAACGAACAAACTCTGAATATCTACGTTGATTTTAAGCTTGTGAAAAAGTGTTTAGAGCAATATTAGCCTAATTTATTATGATATATTTAATCGAGTTATTTTAATTTACAGAAAAAAATATTGGATATATTTGTTTACATTATTTACATTTTTTTCTAAAAATTAAGAATTATTTTTATAATATTTTTATGATATTTCTTTTAAATTTAAAGAAAAATGAACAAGTTTTAAGTAAATATAAAAACAAATGATGTATTACCAAAGATTTTTACGAAAATATCTGGAAGTTTAGGTACACTTAAAGTCTTCAATATTAAAAGAAAAAGAAAATTATGTGAAAAAATGTATCTAAAACTTTCTTCAATAAAATTGAACAACACCATGGAATTAGTAATAAAAAATTAGGCTCATATTGTGGTAGAAGCTTTTTTGTATTATGGATTTTCTTTTTTCTCCTAAATGAATAAGAATTTTCATAATCACATAGCACATTTTTGTGATTTCGAAACAAAATTAGATTATAGGATATAGTTTTCTTATATTCAGGGCTGGTTCACCAGCCCTGAGCGGCCATACTCAGTTTTAAAAATATATTAACGATTCAAACATAAAATTTACTATTTATATATTTAAAACATTTTCATGGGCTACTGAAATATCGCGGTTTTGGCACATTCCATTCAGGATAATTACTTATTATTATAAAATATTGCTTAGTAACAATCTATAAACACTTCTCTCTTAGTAGTGCAGTTTCATGTCAAATTTTTTGAATGGAGGAAGTGAATGTTTACCAAATTCAAAAGATGTAATTATAGGTAGGAAAGAAAATTTCAAAAACTTAAAATATTTTATCAGTCTTATTTTACATTCCTATAATTAAAAAGGATCTTCATTTACTATACAAACTTAGAATCTCATTTGAAATCCTCGAACTTTTTTATAAGTAAAAAACTAAATAAAAATTTTTGAAGCTTCTTCCATAATAATATTCCGACTTTACATTACACTCTGATTGCAGCACATAAATATGCACCGAAGGGAAATTTTTTTTAGATGAAAGCTATGCATATAAAAGAGACCAAATTTGTTTTCTTATTGCGAAAATAACATTTTTTTGTTCACAAAAATAGATTGAAAGTAATATTTTCAGAAAGTTTCGTTGTGAGGTTTGCGAATATTTGATTACTTTCATAAGATGACATTCTCTACAGTGTGGATCGGATTTATATCTTAAAATAATATTGCTGAAATTGGACTCACGTAACTAAAAATTAAAAATATGTTCAGTATCGCCAGGCTTTTTTACGACAAAATTAACGGAAAATTTTCACATATTTTTTCTTTGTAAGCAGTACTTTAAAAAAATCGAAAAAGTCCGATTTAATTGTTTTCAAACCTTAGAAGCACTAAATAATGTTTAGGACGATAACGCTAGAGGGAATTTCACTGTCTTTAAAATTTTTAACTTTCCTCGTGAAATTCATGACCTACAAAAGTACTTTTTAGCAGGACTTTTTTAGAAGAAACGTACCAAAAAGGTTTTATTCATTTCTTTTAAATCGTTACACACGAGCAAAAATGCTTCGACTTGATTTCGAATTGGATTTACCGCAATCAAAACATTCTGAAGTTGAAATGTTCGACTTGAGCATGTCTCAGTTTTGAAATGGAGCCAGACTTCAATTTATTTCTTTGAGACCAGTTTCTATGTCTTCAAGAAATAAATTTATCTCTTGCGTCGAATTTTTATGACTCCAAGACGAGCGGTTTATAACTTCGAGTGTATACCTACCAACTTATTTACGAATTTACATCTTTATTATACTTGTTTGATGAAGATACCGAAAATGTTGTATGTTTTTACATATTTCTGACGGCTTAGGAGATCCTTCTAGAAAGTTACAAATTTTTTTTTTTAATACATTTTTTAAGGGGGTATACTCGTTCAGACTCACAGATTCTGAATTTTGTAATCAAAACTAACTAATTTAGTGAATAAAAAATTTTATTTATGAATTTTAATCTCATTTATGGGCCTAAAAAGATCCGTATTGAGGAAAATTTATCCCAATCATCTCAACCATGACAAGGCTCGTCTTGAGACAAGTAAACGTCGTCTTGGTTAAGACAAGGCTCGACTTGAGTCAGGTAAACGTCATTTTACCGGTCGTGGAAATAAAAGTAAGATGAAGGCCTATTTCTCGATTCAGTTATGAGACGCAGTCAGACATTGATTACTTGGGGAGGAACTCAAGACATAACTAAGTCGAATTCAAGTTAAAGCATTTTTACAGGGGCAAGTCCTAACTAATTTTTGGTGCAATTAAGCTAGACGGAATTTTATTGTTTTTAAAATTTTTAACAAGTGCTCCTGACTTTTATGTCCTAAAAAATGCGGCTTAGATAGGACTATAGTAAAAAAACAAGTTAAAATATGTTCCGTTTAACCAGGATGTTTATTTTTTGTTTGAAAAGAATAGCGACTGATATACGACTAAAGTACCAATGAATTTCAAAATACGTACCTTTTCACCAGGAATTTTTTAGGACAAAATTTCACCAGAAGATTTTTAGTATCAATGCACTGAAGGAGTCTTACTCATTTTTTAGCAACATTTTTTTATTACAAAACTGCCAAAAAATTCATACTTGAATCTTTGAATATTGTTATTACTATTATCATAATTATTTATTAATGGAAATTTTTTTAAATTAAACTAAATGACTTTTGGCAGCTATTTATTTCCTAAAAAGTCCTGCTTGATAAAAATTAAGCCTGTATTCTGTCGGGAATTCAGTCGAGACCCTTACAGCATCTCAATGGGACCTGGTTTTATTCAAGATTCGAATTTTAAATCTCACCCGAGTAAAAATGCTTCGACTTGAGTTCTACTTGAATTGCCCCCAATCAAGACATGCTGAAGTCCAAAAGTTCGTCTTGAGCTTGTCTCAATTTTGAGACGGAGCCAGACTTTAATTTATGACTTGAAGACAAGTTTTTATGCCTTGAAGACATAAATTTATATCTTGAGTCGTATTCTTATGACTCCAACACGTGCGGGTTATAACTTCGAGCGTATACCTGCCCTAACAAACAGGTTATTTCTAACAGTCCTAAAAGCTAATCTTTGTTAATGGTTAAACAATCTTGTATAT
>NC_046664.1:40296428-40300309 GCF_010883055.1 Belonocnema kinseyi | reverse complement strand
TTCGGACATGTTGAGAGAATGCCAAATGAACGACTAACGAAACAAGTGTATCAAGGTAAAGTAAATGGCAACGTTCCCAGAGGTAGACCGCGAAAAGAATGGCTAGAATGTGTGAATGAGACCCTAGTTAGAAGAGACATAAGAAGTCACAGAAAGAAGAGAGTCTGCATGAAAAAATGCATGGAAAAAAACGAAGCTAGAGAAGTATGCCAGGACAGGAAAGTATGGCGGCAAATAGTTAATAAAAAGAGTGTCAGTAGAGTGAATGATGCCTGAAACAAAAGATCTTGGCCACTAATAGACTCAAGTGGAAAACCTTAAATAACGACTTCGTGAGGTTCTTCGCTTGGGGTGATTGCTAGAGAGATTGATCAGCAACCTGAGTCGGAGCAGTGTTGCGGAACGAACGTGTTATTTACTTAAATAGCACGAGAATTCTAGATCAATCTGAAAACTCTCTATCCCTTCCACACACTATATATATATATTAAATCAACTTATTTACGGATTGTTATTTGTATTATACTTTTTTGACGATGATATCGAAAATGTTGTTTATTTTACGTATGACTTACGGCTTCGGAGATCCTTCTAGAAAGTTACAATTTTTATTTTTTTGAAGAAAATTTCTAAGGGTTATACTCGTTCATACCCACCTATTCTAAATTTTTAAATAAAGAATAACTAATTTCGTAATTACAAATTTTTTATCATTTATCAATTTTAATCTCATTTATGAGCCAAAAAAGGTTCGATAATTTCAGCCAAGACAAGGCTCGCCTTGAATCAAGTAAACGCCGTTTTACCTGCCGTGGCCAAAAGTAGGACGAATGCTTATGTCTCAACTCAGTTTTTCGACGCAGCCAGACATCGATTCCTTGGAGACGAACTCAAGACATAACCAAGTCGAAGCATTTTTCCTCGGGCAACTACAAAAGATTTTATTACAAATGAAACAATAATTTTAAATTACGAAAAGAATATCGTAAAATCTCACAATTTAGGTACATGGTTATATTGAAGGTTGATTGACAATGATGTTAGGAACAATGTAGCAAATGATAAAGGTAGGTCAAAGCAGTTTGAAATACTTCAAGTGCTCTTGGCTGGCTTTTCTTATCTCACAAGACTAGACACACAGCTACAGCTCATCTTTTGCAAAGACTGCTTTAAGAAAGAATGGTTGATGTCAAGACGAAATTATCAATTTTGCACAGCATGTAATATTCTATGATAATAATTTTATCCAAAATACAAGTGACACTGCACATTACTGTAGCGACTATCACACCTTAGCAACATAAAAATTTCAGCGATATATTCAAATAAAAAATATTAATTATATTGCCCACTGGAAATGGAATCAACGGTACCAAAAATTCCGCTATGACCTCTCGGATATTCGAGACGCGGAATAAATACGTGATCAATTGTGAAAATCTTCTAGACACCGCTTAATATAGGAATTCTTCCCTGAGTTCCGAAGACGTCATCGACAAATTGCATCCCATTGGCGGCGATAAAGAGGTGAGATTCCTCAGATAGTTCTTTAAAAGAGCTTCAAACTTGGAACGAATAAAGAAATACACAAGTCAGGCTAAGGGGCAACCCATAAATTACGTCACGCATATTGTCCAATTTATTACTCGTTCTCTTCCGCATGTAACAGGTAGTAAAAAAGTGGGTTGCCCCCCCCCCTCCACCTTCCCAAATTTTAGGTAATTCTGTCAATTATATTAAGCCATATATTAATAAATAAAATTTGGTGAATATCCGTGATACACGAATAAGCTAATAATCAGAAGCTATTTAAATGAAAAGAAAGAAAATAAGTACAGTATGTAACGTGCAACGAAGGAAATTTAAAATCCTCGAAAATTAAAATGTATGAAAAGCGGTGTCATTTAATACAAATATATTGATCAAAAATTAGATTGTTTAATTACTAGCATATATTCTAAATTATTTAATAGTGGTTATGCATTTTTAAAGATTCTTTGAATAGCTCACTGTGAATTAAAATAGCCTAAACACTTTAAAGAATTAGTGCAATTATAATAAACGTTTATTATATGTAACTTGCATTATAATATAACTAGCTAATTAATAACACATAATAATATAGCACAAGGTTAATATGATTTAAATTTTAAATTCCACTGTTCAATCACTTAAACGTGAATAATTTTATAGGCTTGGTTGTATTTTTCATTAAAAAATGTTTTGCTTTTTCACCGAGTAGTTTAGAATAGGGCTTCAGAAATTGGAATTTTCCCTTTAAAATATTCAATTTTCAATCCTTTTTCAGAATTTTTTATTTACGAAGGATTTTAATTAAAAGTTATTCATACAGTCAAATAGTCAAATTACTAATATGTATCAGTATTAAATTAGTGATGTTTATCCTTTTATTTCTGGGGAAATTCTTGAAATAACTTCGAACTCCTTTGAATCTTTTTGAATTTTTTTAAGTTTCTCAGCATCTTCTGAATTCCTCCTAATTCTCTGAGACATTTGCGTTCCTATAAATTCTCTCAATCTCCTAATTTTTTGAAATTTATTTCAATCCACTAAATTTCTGGCATTGCTTTTCAAATGGAATTCTTTATTCCTTGAATTCATAATATTCACTAGATTCTTCGAATTTTCAGGATGCTCTAAATTACAATCGAAACCAAATAATGCAGAGAATTCAGATGAATTCAGAAAAATTAAAGAAAATCAACAAATTATACAGAATTAAAAAAATTCTCTAATTCGGGAAATTTTAGGAATGCATTGGATTCTGAAAATTCAAGAAATTTAAGGAATTCAGACAATTAATAAATTTCACATAATTTAAGGATTTTAGAGAATTCTAAATATTGAAGGAATTCAGGATGTTTAAAGACTTCAGGCAATTTAAAAAGTTTTAGGTATGTCAGAGTACTCTCAATTATAAGCGTTTTCAATTTAATAATTGTCATCTTTCAAGTTGTAAAATTTATTTATTTATCCTTAGGAGATAAATTATTCAAGACAGTAAGCTTTAGAATAAAAGATTTCAATACTTTGAAATTTTTCAAAATATCTTAAACATTTTTAAAGTTCTTGAAAATTCCTAAAAATATTATCAAATTCTTTTAAATCCCGTGAAGTTACATGAATCTGATACCATTTCTTTATAATCCTAAAAATCCTTTGAAATATTTAAAGTATTATACAAGGCTTGAAAATACCTCATAATTGCTGAAATGCAATAAAAACCTTCAAATTTTTCGAAACTCATTAAAACCTTTGAAATTTTTGTAACCGTTTGAAATTTTTTGAAGCTCTTGAAAATTCCTTGCAATCTTCGAAAATACCCTACAATCTTTCTAATCATATAAACAATTTTTAAATCTTTTGAAATATCTTAATACAGAATGTTTGAAAATACCTTAACGTATTTGAAAAGCACTTTAAATATTTGAAATCCTTTGAAATTTCTTTATTGTCGTGCGTGAATTCTTTTAAATTTAATGGAAATGTAATAATATACCATTGACATCCTAAAAAATAAGTTACATCACCTTACTGTAAGCCCTTAAAATTACTGAAATTCTTTAAAATATTTAGCACTCTCCAAAATCATCTGAAATCCCTCGAAATATTTTCAGGTATCTTAGTTGAACAATAATTGTGGAAAAATAGCTTCTTTTGCTTTTAAATACAAATAAAGTTTTACAGAATTTTAGGCAAATCATACAATATAGATAATTAGCAAGCTTTAAGATTTTGTTCTTGACATACAATCTTGTCAAGCTACGAGGGTAGTTCAATAAGTCCTTAGAATGACCAACATATGGCGCGCGAATCGCTCCAAATCATCTGTTTTCAGTCAGCACCACTCCCGACTAGAT
>NC_046664.1:40290931-40296328 GCF_010883055.1 Belonocnema kinseyi | reverse complement strand
TGACCAAGTGTATAGAGCTCCAAGGAGATTATGTTGAAAAATAAAAAAAAAATTACCCCAAAAAAATTGTTTTTATACTTCATTCTAAGGACTTATTGAACTGCCCTCGTAACTCTCGAGATAGAAATTTTCTATATGCATGTACGTAGATATAGCCTTCATCTTTAAAATAAAAAGGGCCAAAAAAATGTATGGAGTGATAGTATGAATACCCTTTTTATAATATTTTTTCTTGTTCTTTTTTTTTGCTATCAATTTAAAAGATGCATGTACAACAATTGCTGCAAAGCTCAGATCGTTTGAGTGTGCAATGTGGATCAAGGCTGCAACCGATATCTACTTGCAAGGAATTCCAATATTGCAATTCAGCATTTCACTTCGTAGAAAAAGTGTACATGCATTGATGAATTCTTTTATATTCATGAGGTGTAAAATAATATCTCATGCATGAAATATTGAAAGGATTTTGCAGGTTGAGTTATAAAATAAGATAAAGTTATCCAAGTAAATATTTACTACTGATTGTAGATAGTCAATAAAAGTTTATTTACTTTTAAAACACGCAAACTATGAGAAACTATTGGCAAATCACAATGCCAATATTCGGGTTTTCACACGATAACGAAATAAATATACTGATTTTATTGAGGTTCTTACGGATGTTTTAAAACGAAGCGGTCCTTTCTCACATCATTCAATCAAAAAATTTTCTAAAATTGTAATTAATAATAATTAATAATAAAATATATAGTAAATTGTTGGAAAATAAACTTTGAAGGTGGAAACCAAAGAAAAAAATTTGTCATTTTTTCACTAAAATTGTGTTGTACCGAACCAAGCTTAAACCGTCCGAAGAGTAATTAATTGTAACAAACTGAGTAAAAGGTTCTATTGTAATGATCAATGTCTTTCTAAAGGTAAGTAAAATATATTTTAAAAAGTGTAAAGGCACATAAATTTATCTTCTTTTCATATATAACCATAACTAAATTAATTTTTTATACAAAATATAATTTTTTTGCTTTTAGAAATTACATGTGATTTACTCAAAGAATCTATATTTATATTTATATTTCCTTTACCGAATTCTGCATTTTCGTAATTATAGTATCGGAAAGTATGGCAATTGTATGTACATAATTTTTTTCGTATTTTTCTGTCCTCTGTTAGTTATGAAAATTGATTTTGAATATATATTTATGCTATCGGAAGAGAGATTGAGAATTTAACGGATATCAAATACAAAACATTAAGTGGATGGGAATTGCAGATTATAGAGATTTCATGTAATATGTAATAATAATTGGATTCCAATTTCTGGTCTGGATGATAGCGAATGAAATACATTCCAAAGTTATGTGTACATTTATTCCCGAAGCTGAATAATCCAATTTAACGTATTGAAAAATTGAAATCTATAATAATTTAAATCAATAAAAGTATTAATATTACGTGCACAATGTTTTAAAATCTATTTAAAAACACTAGCAGTTAAGAGAGTAAGTTTTTTAATCCGACCTAAGGTTATATCCTATTTTCGTGAGCAACTACAATTTAAACTTCGATTTCGAATTAATTTATTCTTTTTGGACGACGTATATAAATTTTATGAGAAACTTAAATTAATTTTTTTTACAATTGTAAAGTAGTTAACTTTCAAAATAAGTTCAAAAAACTTGAGAAAATTTTCAATAATTTCATAGATATTACTTATTAGAGAAATTCGAATAACCATTAAAACAAGAAACCCCTAATGCCCATTTTCAGACGCAGATTGAGCTAATTATATCCATGTAATTCAATAATGACTATCAGAGATATGTTCGCAATGATAAATTTAATTCGGGTAAGGAGCACCAACCCGACAGTAGATAATGAGCCTACAGCAGATAATCATTAAATGAAAGTACCTACAGTAGATACTTCTAATTTTAATTTATTAGAATACACAACTTCAAAACCATTAATAAAATCAATTATTTTATATTCAATAGTATTTTAAATCAATGCTTACCTGAGTACAAATGCATCGACTTGATTTCGACTTGGTTATGTCTTGAGTTCGTCTCTAAGACATCGATATCGGCTGCGTCTCAAAACTGAGTTGAGATATAGGTCTTCGTCTTACTTTTATGGCCACGACAGGTAAAACGGCGTTTACTTGACTTGACTGATCAAACCTTTTTTGGCTCATAAATGAGATTAAAATTGATCAAGGATGAAAAATTTGTAATTATGAAATTAGTTATTTTTTATTTAAAAATTTAGAATCGGTGGGTCTGAACGAGAATAACCCTTAAAAATTTGTTAAAAAAAAATTGTAACTTTCTAGAAGGATCTCCTAAGCGGTTAGAAATACGTAAAAACAAACAATATTTTCGACATGATCATCAAACAAGTATATTACAAATGAAAATCAGTAAATGAGTAGATTGAATATATATATTGTATAAAAATATACGAGATTGTTTAATGATTAATAAAGATTATTTTTTGTGAAAGTCAGATTGACCCTTTTTGTCAGAAACGGTATACACTCGAAGATATAAACCGCTCGTGTTAGAGTCATACAAATTTGACCGAAGAGATAAATTTATGTCTTCAAGACATAGAAACTTATCTCCAAGACATAAATTGAAGTCTGGATCCTTCTCAAAACTGAGACATGCTCAAGACGACCTTTTCGACTACAGCATGTCTTCTTTGGGGCAATTCAAGTCAAACTCAAGTCGAAGCATTTTTATTCGGGTATCTATTGTAGGGTAGTTTTTCATATATAAATGTTTTCCAAAACACTGATTTTAAAAATATTTTATGCAAAAATCAAAATTCCAGACTAATAGTCACTAATATTAAGTATTAACTAAAATATTTACTTCTTATATCTTCGATTAAAATTAGTAATGTGAAACCTAATAACTAAAAACTAGAGATCACTTTTTTACTGTATAATTTTGTTGTCCCAACTGGATGGAAAAACTTCAATTTTATAAAGAAATATATAGAAACAAATGTTAAATTTAGATGTTTTCAAAAATTTGGAATCAATTTAGAAATAATGATTTCAAATGCAATATTTGCAGTAGTTCTCAAAATTGTTTAGATATTTTCAGATATTTTTTCCCTAGATTCTGCTCCTGGTTGAGAGTAGATGCAAAAAAAGCCTCGAAATTTAAAAAATGTGTATTCACTTACAAATTTTATTTAAAATAATTATTTGTCATATTTTGATGAAGATTGGTAATATTGAAATAAATGTTTTTGTTCTTAGTTCCTTCAACCATGCAATGAGTACAATGATTATGTGAAATTTTGCGATTTTTTAAAAACAAGATTAAACCTAGGTTAGGATCTAGGAGAAACATTCCGAAAATATCTTAATGATTTATCAAAATATTATGGACTCCCCTTTAAAATGAACCCATGAACTGTGAAAGTTTTCCTTTCTTTCCAGAGTTATTCTAATTTTTCCAAAACAACGAAATATCCATTTTTTGCGATATTGTTTTATAAAATTTACATTTTCCAAAATACTTGTATTTATTAGAGACAGGAATTGATAGAATAAAAAAACTTATAACTTTTATCATAGTATAATTTAATTTAAATAATTGCATTATTTAAACAAATAATGAAACTAAAGTGGGCTAGACAGAAGAGCTCTTATATATTTAGAATCATTTCGAAAATTTTCAGCATGAAATATTCATTTCTCTATTTATAAAGTCGCCAAATATTCTAACATCTAATAATTTATCACTTCATTATAGACTGTGCAACCCGAAAACTCGATATAAATAAGATTATACATTTTTGGGTAGAAACTTTTGGAGGCTTATGTAATTGCATGTCGAATGATTATTAGTAAATATGTTTTTGAAAAAAGGTACACATATTTTTAAGTTTATATATATTTAATAAGAAGCTTTTGTGCTTAGCCTAAAGACCGACGAAGAAGGATTTTGAACATGATTACGAATGTAAAATTATATTAAACTTTCAGGTAAATATTTCACTAAGAGTGTTTTATTATTAGAAAGAAATATATATGTATTGAGGTATGTATTTCTGTAACTGTATTGTCAAATATAGGTATTTACCATTTATCGGCGATGAAAAAGTCATCATACTTTAGCAAAAATTCGGAACAACATCATGGCAATGCTCAATGTCTTCTTTGACCATAAATCTGTCTTTCTCCGGTCTGATTTGTGGAAAAAAAGAAGTCTGAGTCCTTTAGCATTAACATTATTAGCAGATTATTTAGAAATTTTGGGTGAAACAGGACCCTACACAGCATCGGCAGTGCTCATAAATAGTGCTTCTGAAACTGAAAGGATCGCTAGAAAAAGAGTGTGACTTTACAATGAAGTAATTTGAAAAAGGTATCATCGTTATTAAACAGAATTGAATATTATTCCTGGTATAACACAAATTCGGATATTTTGAAGACATACCCTTTAGGTATCCTAAGTTTTTTCAGTGTCCTTCAATTTCTCTAAATACAAGTGAATCACATTAGGTGCTGCGCCAAATTAGGAGCCCTATATCACGTGAGTAGTTTAAAAAAATTTTATTTCTTTAAACTTTGTACCCAATTTTTAACTTGTATCGTATTTTATTCGCAGAAATGTTGTACAATTTTAAAATTAAGTAATGTCCATCGTAAATCGACTGTAAAACATAACTTTAATCTCATCCATCTATCTATCCGTCTATCCCAGCTTTGTATCACTTTGCCAATTCATCGAAAATCCACGAAAATCTCGCTGAATGCTACGAAGATGCCTTCGCTGGTTCCACTCGATAAATATGGGAATAAAACGCCAGAATACCAGTGGTAACGCGGCTTTACGTAACCGGTATGGGTATAAATTCCAGGAGCGTCTTGAGATCGTGCCTCAAATACGAGCAAGTCGCGTCTTCTACGACGGCAATGATTCCTAGTCGCAATTGCAACCGCAATTGCAAAGAATGCGAGCCAAAGATATCGAACATGAAGAGCTTTGAGTGCCAATACTTTTTTTCACTAGTTCCTGAAAACTCAGAGTATTCAAGTTTCCGCTCTTTGCTCAAATAAAATTTTACATTACACAACTTCTTCTAGCTTCTGCAAATCTTATCCCTTTGTATAATTAATTAAGTGAATACTTTTCATAACAATCTGAACCGCTACAATCTGATAATTCATTTGGAAAGTCAGTAGGTATGTATTAAAATTTAGCAGAAGTGATGAAAAACATTATTTTCAAATATATACGTTATCGTCGGAAATAATCTACACACCAAGCCCGAGTGGTACTGACAATTACTGTTAAATTTGTAACACGATAACTCGGTCGCAAATAATGATAAATAAATTTTTAAAGGTTAGTAAAATTACGAAATTCCGAAATT
>NC_046664.1:40285355-40290831 GCF_010883055.1 Belonocnema kinseyi | reverse complement strand
TTCTAAAGAGAATATACCACTTGAGAAGATTTAAACAACAAAATTAAAGAATTTAAAAAATTTTTACCGCGACTTCTACTCAGAACAGTTTTGAAATTTACAGGAAGTAATTTTAAAGTTTTAACTTTAATTTAAAAGAATAAAACTTTAAAAATCTTTACGGGTTCCCCAGAAATTATTAAGAATGTCCAGTGTGTCTGGGTCTTTGATATATTTAATCATACCATACGAACCGCTAAAGTTTTTAAAAAGTTTAATTGGGTGAAAGAAGGCTAAGTATCCAAAGATTATGTTTTGGCAATTTCTGATTTTTTCTACACATTTTCTGAGTTATAGCACGAGTTAGAGTTTGTAATAATATATTTGGAACCCGTAATGGATATTTTCAAATATTTTAATTGGCTTATATTGAACGTAAAATTTCAAAGATTGCGTCCTGTAAATTAAAAATTTTTGTGTGCAACTTACTTAGATCATGACACAAGTTAAAGTCCATGCACAAAAATCTATAGTATTGGTAAAAACCTTTGAGCTTTTATAAACTTTCTGTCACTTAAAAAAATATTCAACCTCAATTCCAACTGAAATATCAGAACATTTTCAGAAAACTTCTATTAGTCTCTCAGTCTGGTGAGCATTAGAGTGGTTTTAGCCTTGGGCTTAGCTTAACGTGTTTCCCTCTAAAGCCACTCATAAGATTAAATTTCCACAAAAATGCCAACGATTTAAAATTGAAGAAATAAAATGTTTAGCGTGAGAATTTCCCTTTATAGAATACTTATTACTCACGAGGATAAATTCTTGCCAAGCCAAGAGATTCAAGTTATATGTAGAATATAGATACCGACAAGAATTTAATAAACATTAATCGTCTTCAATCAAATCTTCGTTACAATTTACACATTTATGCACCTTGTACACACACACACACGCACACAAATGGCACTGGAGTGCAAGTTGGCTAACCTATGAAAGTGGGGAACAATGGAACTCTCTCATGGAAATGTAAATGTTATGGCAAGCGGCCAACCATATCGAGTGTAAAAGAGATAGAGACAGCGTACACAAATGTATCCAGAATTTTACTGCACATATAAACAATTTGGGCAAGTAGGTCAAATAGGAGATAAAAATATAATTTTAACTTAGGTCTTCAATATTTGTGCACTAATGAGAATTATTATTTAACGTCAGAATACATAATTTTTAATTTAAATTTAAATTTTTCTTCCTTATTGGTTTGTAATCAGATACAGATACAGCTAATACTGAGGAATCGTCCCAAATCGATTTATTATTATATTTTATGCTATATTATACATCGTAATTATTCTTATCACTGTATAAGTGTGCGAGGTAAAAATTTATAATTCTTTTAAAATAAAGATAATTTTTATTTATTTATTGTTTTTATTTTCGAGGTCAAGTTTAAGTTTTTTCTATAATTATGATAGTGCTAAATGTTATTTTTTTGTTATGGAATTAACCATTTTTATAACTGAGTCAATGTTTTAAACATTTTTGCTGTAATACCCAAAAGGCCTCAAAAATGCCTTTAGCGGGTCTTTTTAAAAAAATTCCAGTTTTGGTGATACATTTTCATTATTCAGTTTTAAACTTAAGTCTATATAATTTGTTTTCTTCAGAGAAGTTTAATGAGTAAATACAATATTCCAACAAATTTAAAATGCAGATATTTCAAATTATCATAAAGAGGTTGTATTGACTTGTTATAACACAGTTTTATACAGCTTTTATCATACAATTTTGCTTTAAGGTTCAATACAAAATTATTTAAATTATATTTTTATTTGATTGATATTCAAATGAAAAAGGAATGGTTGGTTTCACCTTCTGTAAATTATATTTGAAGGCTTCTAAATTTGAAGAAATTCAGTTCGGATGATAAATATATCATACATTTAAAAAATTAAAAAGCCTCAAATTGGAAATCATTATTAATATCAGAACTTGAAAGAAGATAGCATTTGGTATACGTACTACTATTTTACAAATTAAAAATTCATAAATAGAAGCAAACAAAACTCAAAATCTTTTCACACTTAAAGCAGTTAACATTAAGCAGAAACAAAAATCTTTCCAATATGAACAGGAATATAAAGAGATGGTTAATTTTGAAATTATTTTGCAATTTAAAGCGTTCTAATTTTGAAAACTAATACCTGGTACAAAAATAGTAGCTAGAATTAAAATAAGAAAGATCTAAAGACTGAATCTTTTAAACTTGAAACATTAATTATTTATTTGGAATTACACATTTTAAAAAATTAAGAGATCTTTAGTTAAAAAACTTCTAACTTCTTGCATTAACTGCTTCACCTTTTATTTAATTGTTACATCGATTATTCCCGAAGGGTTTTAGATTTGAAAGCTGTCCGTTGGTCTAAATCTGCATATCCTTATGTTTTTGGGGTAGCTGAATCGGAATGCGGGGTCAAAATAACCTATTTGGCTCATATTTGATCGAAAAATGCAAAAATAGCGGTAAAATCGACGAAAACAGCGGTTTCTCGTGCATATTTTTGCACAAAAAAATATATCTTTATCCCCGGTGGTCTTATCCAGCATATCCTTATGTTTTGGGGGTCACTGATTCTGAGTCCGGGTTTCAAATAACCCAATTGGCTCATATTTTATCGATAAACGCAAAATTAGACATAAGATCGACGAAAACCTTTAAACCTTTGCCTCCCTAGACTGAGATTGTCGTTCACTGTAGATTCCCTTTGCGTCTCACGTTTCGGGGGTTTTAATTTGCGTTAGTCTTCTTGCATGGCAATAGTAGTATTTTTGTAAATAAGTTTTATTTACTTTTAGCGTTACCCAGGAACAACGACCTGGACGTAGTGAATTCTGTTCCCTTTGGGGTGTTTTATTACCGTGAGTCCCCTTGCCTCTCACGCTTATAGAGTTCTTTTATTTTTCTTTATATCGCTTGTATCGAACCCTTTTTTGTCCTCAAAAGACCTACGTAGTGGTTTCGCTTTCGTTTGGTAACTTGATTGACTTGATCTCATTTTAAACTCCAACAGTAGTCAGCCATCATGTTGGCAGCCTAGTTTAACAAAGTTTGTTACCATTTCTGAAACCACATTTTGATAGTCTGGACATTTCTTTTTACCTAAAAAGTTTTTTACAACATTTTTAAAACTAAGACAGGCATCTTTTTCAGTCCCAGACATTTTTGTAATGAATTCTGGATCCTGCGGAAATTGACCTTCCAAATATGCATAGCAATAGCCATCCTTGTCAAGCGCTTTGGCAAACTGTTTCATAAGACCCAGCTTTATATGAAGGGATGGAATCAAAACTTCTTTTGGGTTTACTAGAGGATCTTCAATTATATTTTTTATCCTTGCTCAAACGATGTTATTTTTGGCCATCTTTTTTTCTATTTTTTTGTTGTAATGACGAACGCGATCTCGCTGTCCCAAAAGCACAAGTAACAAGGTGTTTTTGTATACCCTGATTGTTGTTCCAAAAAGATTCCAAAAATTTTGAGATCCCCGAAAATTTTCCACTTATGAGTTGAGTAATTTATTTTTTCCAGGACAAATTTTAAGTTACAGTAATGCTCCTTCAGTTCCGTAGAATGTGCGATTGGAATTGGAGCGTAAAAATTAGTATTATGCAATAACACTGCTTTTAGACTGCGCTTAGAAGAGTCAATGAATAGCCGCCAATTTTTCGGTCTATACAGTCCAGGTTTCATTTTTTCCATTAATTCGTCAATGTTTTTATAATAGACTAATTTTCCATGATCATTTTCTTCAGAAGTAAAAAACTGTCTAAACTGTTTTTCCCTATTTCTGTAGAAACTTTGTTTAACTCCTTTAGCTAATAAGTTCTTCTTTTTCAAAACGGAAGCAAGATACTTTCATCACGATCACATCGAAATCTTCATCAGTACTTTTATTATCTTCTGCTTCAGTCATCTGTCTGTCAAGTGACAATTTTTTTGAGTATTTTCTAACATTGTTATTTTTAAACAGATTTAGTGACGCTAGGCATATCAGGATATTCGATAGCACTCCTCCATATCGTAGGTTCTTGAATTGTAAGGGTTTTCTTATTTCCTTTTCTGTCTTTCAATCGATTGAATGCCTTATAACAAGCACTGTAAATTCTGTGAGCAACCCAATTCTCACTTTGGTTTTGAACTTCCATACCAAAATAGATTTTATAAATTCTTTTAATGTCATCGCTGATTACTCTTCGATTTTCTAAAACCTCAAATTTACCACATGTGTAGCAAAATGCATCTGAATCAACCCACACAATTATGCGCTATAGTGGAAGTGGATAAATTGAAATTGAAATAGCGCTTAGAAGACATGATCCGGTTTGATTTGGGAGTTTATAGTAATAGTATAAGTATAGTATAGTAAACAGGTGTTGAATTCACATCAAGAAGCACGCTTAAAGAAATTGTCATCACTGTCTTCTTTACTAACGTGAAGTTCGAGAACGATCTTTAATTTGTTTGTTTCACATTCATTAGTTTTGACGTGAATTTCGAGCGAGATCTGTCATTTGTTTACAGTCATTTGTCTTGTTCACAGTCATTTATTTTGTTCGATTTTACCTCTATTTTTGCGTTTTTCGAAAAAAATGAGCCAACTCGGTTATTTGGACCCCGGATTCCGATTCAGCTACCCAAAAAACATGTAGTTATGCTAGTTCAGTCCGCCGGTCATGAAAAAATATTTTTTTTTTGTAAAAATATACAAGAAAAATCGCTGTTTCCGTCGACTTCGCAACTATTTTTGCGTTTTTCGATGAAATATGAGCTAACTGGGTTATTTAAACCCCGGATTCAAAATCAGTGACCCGAAAAACATAAGAATGTGCTGGATAAGTCCACCGGGGATAAAGATATATTTCTTTTGCAAAAATATGAACGAAAAACCGCTGTTTTTGTCGATTTTACCCCTATTTTTGCATTTTTCGATCAAATATGAGCCAACTTGGTTATTTTGACACCGGATTCGTATTCAGCGATCCCAAAAACATACCGATATGCTGATTTAGACCACCGAACATAAAAAAATTTTTTGCTGGAAAAGTATACAGGAAAAATCGCTGTATTCACCGATTTCACGTATATTTTTGCGATTTTTAAAAAAGTATGAGCCAAATTAGTTATTAGGGCCTCAGATTCAAATTCAGCGACCCAAAATACATATAAATATCTTGGTTAAGTCCACCAGACGAGAAAATATGTTTGTTTTTTTTTTGCAAAAATATACCTGAAAAATAGCTGTTTTGGTCGATTTTACGTCTATTTTTTCGTTTTTCTGAAAAATACGAGCCAGTTTCGAACACCGGATTCGAATCCAGCGACCCCACAAACATATGGGGCATTATTCCTCAACTGCCCCAACTCAAAAAGTCATGTTTTTCGATTTTCTCTAAATTCTGGGAATATGTTCGCCTACCCAACAGTAGTTAATCC
>NC_046664.1:40254282-40285255 GCF_010883055.1 Belonocnema kinseyi | reverse complement strand
TACTTGAAAACAGTTCCGCGGTATGCTGCCGCATAACGCCCGAGTGCGAGCGCGAGGACTCCCTCTACAACCGGCTCTGTAACTCAATGAATTTCAATTTGTACATTTTCTTATCAGACATTTTTCATAGTAAAAAAGTCAAGCTTTCTTTTGAGACTATTAAAAAAAAATCGTAGATGCCTAAATTGCGAAAAAAGTTAAATAAACAATTGATTTATTAAAAAAATTGTTTAAACAATTATTTTTGTTATAAATAATAAAATAGGATGAAAGCGTGTAAAAAGCACTTTCCAAAACCCTCATAAAAATTTTTTATCGCGTAATTAGAAAGGAAGTTACAGGCGTTTGAAACTACCCCTGCAGGCATTGGGGTTGAAAATTGAACCCCCCCTCACTTGGGCAGGGTTGGTAATCCTGGTCTATAAGTTTGTGGATTAACTACTGTTGGGTAGGCGAATATATTCCCCGAATTTAGAGACAATCGCAAAACATGACTTTTTGAGTTGGGGCAGTTGAGGAATAATGCCCCTTATAGATATTCTAGTGTAGTCTGTCGGACAGACCACTTTTTTTGTGTGCCGGTGTAATTAGATCATCTCTTAAGCCCTTCACTTTAAACAAATTTGTAAGATTAGTTAAAATTATTTGAAAATAATGCTAATATCGATTGTTAGCCTTCTTACAACTAACATTGCCCAATGAAAATTTTTGTTTTAACGGAATACATGACTATCAAAAACTAGTATTATTAAAAAATATATTTTTACGTGCAGGAATAACTTATTAATTGGTTGTTTTATAGGTAAAAATTAAATAATTTTATTCATATTTTTTCATTAACTCATCCTCCCCCTATAAAAAATATTATTCTTTTAATAATAATCAAATGTTACCGGATAACAATAAACTGTGCTAAGATCTATTTCAGGTTCCTAAAATTGTTATATTGCTCAAATAAAGACACTTTACGTCTAATAATTTTTTAAATTTGAAATTATATAGGGAAACCGGGGCATGATGAGCATAGTTATAATTTTTTGTGAAATATTGGAAATCTAGCAGTTTCGAAAAATGTAAGTGACTATACATTCTGCGAACCTTCGTGTATCAATTTCATGAAAGGCGAAGTGTTGAAAGAATATTATTTGGGATAAAAATATGAACATTTTAATTTGTGCACATGTCTTATTCTACCCCCTGCTCCGGGCGAGATGAGACACCTCAACTATATATTAGTTTTTGTCAATAGAAAATTATTTTTCGTATTTTTCGTACACATAAAAGGTTAATTAAAGTATTCTGAAAATAAAAATTAGTATTACGATAAAATTTGATTTTTGTCACGATTGCAAAATATGATTGTTCGCCCTAATGCATGCACTGTAAAATGATCAACAAAGAAATTTGTAAATTATAATTAAGTCTTATTGCTTAGAGGAAGGATTCTATAAATATTTGACAGTAAAAATGCATACAATGGTCAATTTATTCAATTTTTTTCCTAATATACCATAATTATTTAATTTCAATTAAGTAAATGGGAAATATTTAAGCTTATTCTTCAATAAATATGTTTATTAAAACCTGTTTTTCAATTAAAATTTATGTTAAACTTTTTATTTATAGTATATTTCTTAAATTGAAAAAAATGAGGGGCATCTTATTGAATGATATTTATTAATATTTAATCTAATAAATTTGAGTGTTGATCAACGTCAAAATAATTTGGAAACAGGTTATTGTGAGAAAAAATAGTCATAATAAAACTCTGTAATTTGAAAAATCATTCCTCTAAGCCTATAATATTCCAGGGATATTATATTGTTAAATTTTTTATTTTCACCCATAGATCAATGTATTAAAATCAATCAAATTATTATAGCTTATTATTGATCAATATTTATTATTATTATTATTAAATTATTATTAGTAAATTTGAAAACCTGAATTAATCCCAAAATATAGAATACAAAAATACCCTCTGAATTGTATCAGAAATAATTTATTTCTCTCTTCAGAATACATTTTTCCAACTCATTTTCTCTTTTACGCTGAAGCATCTTCTGCGTTTTTGTAAATGCAAGAGTAATTTATGAGGAAGGCATTGTTCGGGCATAATTGTGCCAATCAGAAGCTGGATCTGCATTCTTTGCAGGTGAAATAAATGCGAAAACAGAATTTTAAAGGAACACACACTTACTCACACTACTTTAACTTGACCATCTTCCGTTATTTTCTTACAACCCCTTGCCTAAGGTGCATCCCATTATATCTTGAGTTCCGTATAATTCTCGTCTTTGGAATTATTTCAAGATAAAAGGGAGGATTCCACCCTATATCCCCTCGTTCTTTACCAGTCTCTTCTCCCTCCCCTCACCCACGCTCCGTCTTTCAGCAACGCCTCCCTTTACCATTCCTTCAACATCCCTTCCTCCCTACACTCTTGAATTCTGTCTCATCCCCTATTTCTATCGCACTTGCGCATACAATTCATACTAAGTATTAAGATTCAGCTTCTCACTCTAGTTCTCCAATTCTCCATCCCTTCTGAATTCACTTGCAACCAAGCCGTCCCTGCTGTTGTTGCCGGCCTCGGAAATTGCCGGCAAGTTTCTCTTGCGGTACGCCATTGAAATTCGCCCAATTAAATGCCCGGAAACCTCTCAGTCCCTTGGGTTTATCTTTAAGCACCTTAAGACCATTTAAAAGGCAATCTTAAACAGACACTTAATTCTCAGAATCAAATTTTTTTATAATAAAGATGAATTCGATCAATTTTTTCTCAGCGCTTGAGGGGGACCAAACCATAAAAGCCTAACTCGGTCGAAATCAATCAGATGAGACATTTGTTTGATTTATTACGTATTTTCAAAGAATAAAGTTTCAGCATTTTGCAAGAAATTGTTTTACTGTTTTATACATGGGAATTATTTTCTAAACTATTTTCACCCCTCCCTTTCTTCGTCAAAGAGCATCACACAAAGCTTAAACCCCCCGGGTGACATAAAACGCCGACCTCTTTCAGGTAAACAGTTTTTTATTTCATTTTTAAACCCCTAATATAAAACATAAAACATGCGAATATAATATTTTAACAGACCATACTCACGAAAGTTTTAGCTCCAAAAACAAGGAAAATAGAGTCGTTTAAAAAAATAGGGATATAAATTGTATCAAATATTATTGGTGTATGTATAGGTTATTGAAGCATATTGAATTCAATATGAAACGCTTATGATTCTAATTCGGAATAATTGATTTAAGAATTAGTCGAATTTTCAACCAAAGTGGATTAATTATCTACCAAAAATGGAAATATTTTTATGCTTAAAAGTCAAGGTTCTTAGAAAGCAATTCATTTTTAACCCGATAACATGAATTTTCAGCCATGAAGGACGATATTTATCCAAATAATTCAATTTTCAACAAAATGGTCGAATTCATAAACAGAAACGAATTACTTAAACCAAAAACCGTTACATTTGGAAAAACCCGATTATTCAAACAAAAACGACTAGTTTTTAGAAAAAGTTGAATTTACAACCAAGAACTTTTAAATCAAAGAAGATGAATTTTTAAACGAAAAAAATTAATGTCTAATCGAAGAAAAATTAATTTTTAATGAAACAAATTGAATTTTTTACCAAATTGTTGAAGTTTCTTTCAAAAACAATAGAATTTTTAAATCAAAAACGAAAATTTTCAACAAAATTTTGTATTTTAAGTCCAAAAGTAATATTTTCTTTAGAAAAGTTAAATTTTCAACAAATAGTTAACTTTTTTATTGAAAACTATCGATTTCTAACTAAAAATGCAATTGTTAAATTTGCACTTGAAACACTTGATTTTCAACAACAGCAAAAATGAATTTTTGAGTCATAAATACGAATTGAAAACTTAAAAGTTTAATTTTAAAGCCAGATAATTACATTTTTTTAAGGAGTTGATATTATCATCAGAGAGATGTCAATTAGCGATCAGTGAAGATATCTTTCTCACCCAACGCGAAAATGGAAATCAACACTATCGATCTCAGTTAACTGTTCAAATAACAGATCATTTCTTAACGTCTTTTCAGACTAGATAGGGCTATAAATCCACAAATTTTTATTTAAATTTTGTTCTAAAATGAGAACTTCAGCTACTAGAGAGATCGGAAAAAGTATCCTTTTTTCGATTACGGGAAAAGCACCCGACCGGCAATCGGAAGTTCCGTGGTACGATTCCCAGCGGAGCGAAAGGAGATCTTTAAAAAAAATTGAATTCAAATATATTTCAATTCATAGCTCCATATTTTCTGAAAAGACGTTAAGAATCTTTCTTTTATTTCAAGAGTTAACTCAGATCGCTATTGTTCATTTCTATTTTCTCGGCGGGTAAACAATATATCAATACTGATCGGTGGTTGCAATCTCTTTGATAATAATACAGATTCCTTGAAAAAATTTGACTTGTTTTAATAAGTAACGCCTGGAAAAGTAATGCGTGCCTTTCTGAAAATAGATTCTTCTTTCGATCTCTCTAGTTGCTTAAGGAAAAACACCCGACCGGTATTCGAAAGTTTTGGGGTTCGATTCCAAGCGGAGTTAAGGGTATGTGATACTTTGTCGTGTGGTCAATCGGGTACAGTTTCCCCGGCTTTTTTCCACAAAAATGAAAATGGTTAAAAACTGAATTCGGATATGCTATAAAATATCATAACGGACGTCCCCGGACTCTTTTTTGGGGAATAATAACAAAAAAAAATTATTGAGCTAAATAAAAATTTTATGCATTATTTTATGGGTACGTCGTTTTTCATCTGTGCCTTTCCAATAATTTGAAAATTATTGATGAAATAAAAATTAATTATTGCCTGCAAACAAGGTTAATTCCGGGAGGTTAGTTTTAGTTGTAAGTCCAAAGTTTTCGGCCAAAAATATTATGTAGTTTGGAATTAACGCTCGGGAGAATTGTAACACACATAACCTCGAAATATACACACGTTGTTAGCAAAATCCAAATTTTTCTGAAAAATAAACACAGAAAAAATGTCCGGGGACGTCCGTTAGGATGTTCGCTATCATTTCCCAGATTTTGACGACAAAATATTTCTTATCCTAGGAAAAAAGCCGGGAGAATCTAACACTGAAGAAATCGAGACTAATTCCTAAGCGCTATGCAAATTTATCACATTTTGCTAAATTAAAACTTTTTTTAATTAACCTACAAAAAATGTGTGTGGGGACGTCCGATAGCATGTGTGCTATCATTTCCCAAATTTTTAAGACAAAATATTTATTCTTCTAGAAAAAAAGCCGAGGGAACCTAAAACTGGTGAAATCGACAATTTTCTAAGTATCACATGCCCTTAAGGGAGAATATCTTATTTCAGAAAAAATAAAGATTTAAACATTCTTAAATTACTCATTTAAAATACTTAAAGTGAGTGATTGTATCCAGAAACTGGAAGGCTTGAACTGATTCCAGATTCTTAGAACAATTTTGAATAATTTTCCTATTAATTTAAGGGTATACGGTTTTATCTAACACGTTCAAAATTACCCCGTTTGACCTTTTTTTTCAACTTTTAAAAATTTCTTGATTCTTACTGAACATTTCGATGCCATTCATACCTCACATTTGTATGCATAAAAATACACAAACTTCTCCAGAATTCAGCAAGCTAATTGTTAGAATGACACAGTTGATGAAAATGAGTAACCAGAAAAAAAATCAACTGAAGTTATTGTTTCTTTAAATTGATTAAAATCACACTTCAAAAGTAAAAATGAAGTGATTTATTGTTCTGTGACATTATTTATATTTCCCGATAGATATTCTGAGAGCTGACTTTGGTTGGATTTGGCACACAGATCTGAACGATTTATTTCGTATTGTATTTCTTACATTTTTGCCTTTTTAATGTTGTATAAGCGATACAGTTACAAAAAGTTGTTCAAAAAGTTAAACATTAAAAATTAAAATGCAGAAAAGCGAGCTAAATATATTATTTGACTCGAAAAACATCTAAACTCAAATTGAATTAAACTGATTTAAAATTAATTCTAGGAAATTAAATATTTAAAGGTGATTTAATCTACGTACGAAGGATTTTAATCTTTATACTGAAATTAATTTTTGTTTATAAAATTTAATTAAATTCAAGCAAAGAGAATTTTTGTCAATTTAAATAAAGAACATAAAAATCAATTCTAACATACTTCTAATTTTGAATTATGCTAATAATTTGAACCTGCTCATCATTCTAATGACAACCATTTTTGAAGCTCTTGAAATATTAGAAAACACAAGCTTGAATTTGCTTAAAACTTTTGTTTAATATTAACATTTTGTGTAATTGAAATTTAAATATTGAATTATTAATAACATGAATTCCTTTCAAATATGAAGGCATGTTAACTACATATTTATGTGGTGAGCTTATTCTTGTCGAAGTGCATGCAGAGAATTTGTCGGCTTGCTGGGTTACGTTTGACAAATTATTAGTGCAAGATTGGATGCATGCTTTACAATTATGTATATATATTTACTCTATTTCCCCAAAGCTTCTGCGCTTTGAGAAATCATGTTCCTCAATAAACTCGAGCTTCATATGTGAGATTGGTTGCAGTTTAGTTTAAAGGAAATTAATCTAAATGATAAAATATTAATCTTTTTGAACTTTTAAAAAAAATTCAAAAAAAAAGGTACTGATAGATACACATACTTCTCCTCTGCTTCATCTACACAGAAAAGCTAGGGCTTCAATTTTGTTACAAGGCACTTTCCTTAAAACCCATTTTGAACTTTAGTTATTATAGTATTCCTCAATATCAACAAATTGTAGTTTAATTTTGTTTCAACTTGTCCTTTTTGTGCTGTGCACTTGATTTAGCAATGCTACAATATCCATAAATCTTGATCACCTTTTAGAACATAAGCCGAAACTCAAACTGGAAAATTATTTTTCGAAACGACACAGTTTCATTTAATCCACGACGAATATGCAAACTTCATTGTCGTGAAGCACAGCATTGTCATGTAAAGGTTACAAATATAATTTCGAATGCTGAAGTTACGGTCACGCTATTATTTCGCTACAAAGCAAGTCCGGCTTTTGCAAGATGAGATGATAAGGGACCTGGTAAAGGTCCTGGATCCCTTTTTCCATTCAATTATAGCTGAAGCATGAGATATGGTTGAAAATCCCTCAGACTCTCGAGCGGTTCACAATATTGTAATTACTCAAATTCTGAATTATAATGTTTTCTGAATCTCTGTGGGCGTTTCACACCAGGATTAAAGTCGGAAAGCATAAAATATAAACAAAAAAATTTCAAAATTTACCTCTTCACTAAACCATCACTTCAAGGAAAATCCGACCCAGAAAGTAAAAAGAATTTTCGTTCTGGTTTCTCTTACATTGACCCGTTCTTAATTGAAAATTTTGTGTAAATATAAAATGTCCTACAAAATGATCTTATTATATGTATTTTCGCATCAAGCTAGAAGCCGCCCATAAACTACGATCGCAATTTTGAGCTATTTTTCACCACCACATGCCCATTCTTGAATGCCGTCATTTCGTCTTTAGCCTCTCTGGAAGTAACGTCCATATTTAAATATTTACGAGGCCTAAGATTTCTGAATTTCTGATTTAAAATATATTGTATTTACAATAAAATACTTTTTTTAAACCTAAAGATATAACAATCCTACCAAAATATATGAACTTTCAACATAAAAAACGAATTTTTAAAATAAGAAAATTATTTTCCAACCAAATAGTGATACCTTCTACTAAAACGGGAAATCGTTTTCAGTTTGAAAGTTAATTTAAAAAAAAAAAAACAAATTTCCAGGCAATGAATCCAACTGAAAAAGAAGATGTTTCAACAAAGTAGTTGTATTCTCAACGAGACGGATGAATTTTCAGTAAACAAGATTAATTTTCTACCCAAAAAGACGAATTTTTAAAAAAGTACATGAATTTTCAACCCTAAAATATTGTTTATCAACTAAAAATGTAATTTTATACCAAAAAGTTAAATTGTAAAATAAAAAGTTTCAAAATAGATTCATTTGTAACAAAAAAAAGATAAGTCGCAACCAGCAGGGGATTTTGGGTAAAATTATGCATTTTTTTCAAGAAATGTATTTTTTGCAAACTAGATCAACTTCAAACCAAGCAGTTGATTTTGTGATCAAAATATACTATAATTTTAAATTTAAAAAAGTTGAGTTTAAAAAACGAGAGAATTTTAAAAGTATTAGTTGACTCCTTAACCAAAACATTAATTTTTATGAAAAGTTTGATTTTTAACCAAAAATGATGATTATTAAGAATATTGTGTAATATATTGTTTTAAATTAAGGTGAATTTATTTTAGGAACTGTAGTTTTAAAAATAATTCTTTCTTTTTTTTTAAACCAAGGACCTTAATCTTTAAATCAATTAATATTTCCTCGCTTTGTTACATGCTTATTCAGAGCAATATATTGCATCTTAGGTTCACAGATAGTTGTATTTAATCATGCGGAAAATTATTTTTTTCCAAGAAATATTGGTAGCATTTAGGGTACGCCCCTACCTTTATGCGTTGAATTTAAAGTTATTATTCCCAACATATGTGTTACATCCAATACTTATCAATACTTTTTATTCCATAAGAGTTTGCATCAAGCGATCACAACTTTAAAATTAAAAAAGACTTATACAACAGCCGCTGGACAGTAGTTTGATTGATGGAAAAATTTCCTTCATTGATATTCACATTTGGTTATATAAACACTCTTAATTTTTTAGCCGAAAGCTCTCAATTCTTTCAACCAATAAGAACGTTTTTTCGATTAGCTAATATTTCTCTGAGTTCTTATTTATGCGGAAAAACACAGGAGAAAAATAAGAATGTTAAACTTTTTAAGTTATTTAGCCTACGTAAATTGATATTCACCAGGCAAAAATTTAGTTAAAAGATGTTATTTTTGTGGATATATTTGTCCGTTACTATTTTCCTATTTTCAATTATTTTAAAGAATACATCTGTACAGTTTTTCTTTCCATTATTTTATCTTCTTTCAACCATGCCACGTTGATTTTTTTGTATTCTGGTCCAATTTAGGGCCAGTATTGGGACTAGTAAGCCGAAAAAACCAACACTTTATAATTTTTAAAGTTATTATTTATCTATTACACGTCCATCTTTCACGAAATTTTCAAACTTTGTTTAAATTTATCATCAGGCAATACACTTAACTTTATCTTTAGTTTTTAGCGCGAAAGCCTTCCTTCGTCAAACTCGTAACGTAGTTTACGAATGGCCCAGTTTTACAACAAAAGTTATTAATTCCTTACCTCAGCATCAAGGATGAAGATTTGCCAATATCAGGATTCTATGAAATTTCCACTTGGATTGTTTAAGAGATAAGAATTTATGAAATTCGTGTAAAGAGGCTATTGAGTATTGACTTACCGATCCTTATAACTGGTGGCAGAGACATGGCAGTGGTGACCAAAATAACGATAACGACGAACAGTAGGGCCATTGTGTCCTAAAGCTAACGTTACTTGCGCGCACTATCGCACACTCTGGACTATGACATTGTTCCAGACTTGATTGAACGGACTTGGAACAAAATCACCAATTCAACTAATCGAACCGTAAAAATTCCCGTTACCGTCTCGATGAACGACAGTTTAACACCGAAACGAAAACCCTTTCTCCCTCGTCCATCGTGTCCTCTGCAAAGAAGATTGTTCCAAATCATCCGAATGTTTATCTGAAAACACAAGAAAATATCTTCAATGCGAAAAGTTTTTCGTATCGGTTATTTATTGTTATCATTATTGTAGATACAATAGTCAATTTAAGTCCAGTAAGCAGTGCCATGGTTCAAGCCTATTTTACTAAGACTTTATTTAAAATCTCCGATAAAACAGAGAACTTGTCCACGAATCCTTCTCACTTCTAAGATGACAGAGGATCTTACTTCTAAGAGACAGAGGACCTGTCCATGAATCATTCTCACTTCAGAAGTATCATTTATTATGTCCTTTAGCATGAGTATGTATGTTAGGGTGGCTCAAAACTACTTTTTTTCTTTAGAGGGCAACGATCCCCTCAATTTCGTTCCAAATCCGAAATAAGAAATTCCCTAATTTTTATTTTTTTATTTTAACAGGTACCGGTTTCGAGTTGAAGTTTCCCATGTAAAATGCATGGGGAAAAATTACTTTTTTGAGGTTTTAGAATAATTTTTCAGGGTTTAAAAAAATGTGACAGGAAAGTATGGGGGCCTATTGAGAATTACCCAACGAAGAATTTTATGTATCAGATATATGGGATTGACACCTCTAACATACCCTCACGAGTAACTGAAAACTACCCTTAAAACCAAAACTGACAATTCTTCAAGAAATCAAGCTTTTGAGCACTGTATTCTGGTTTTCTTTTACCTACAATTATTACTATTGGCCTAGTGGCATATTTATTATCATTGGTTAAACAATTATCAATTATTTAAACAAATGAAATTGTTTGAATAATTTTTCTTTGAAAATTCGGGTTTTCCCTAAAAATTATCACTATTGGCCTAGTGGAATATTTATTAACGTTATTTCATTCGTTTTAAATTATTTAAACAAATAAAATTTGGGTGGATAATTTCGTTTAGAATTTTTTTTATATAAAAATTATTACTGTGGGTGTAGTGGAATCTTTATCAGTATTAATTAATTATTGATGAATTATCAAATTAATACTAATTAATTTATCAGTTATATTTAAGTAATAATTCCTAATAAAAATTCTTTTTTAAATAAAGTTATTCAAACAATGTTGATAAATATTCCACTGAAGAAATATTTATAATATATAGAAATTCATACGAAAAAATATTTAAACAAATGTCATTTGTTTAAAACATTGAAAATTATTGAATTAATTTTAAAAAATATGCCACTAGACCAATAGTAATAATTATTAAGGAAAAAAAATTGTCGAAAAAATTGTTTAAACAAATTCCATTATTTTAAATACTAAACAAGTAATGAACAAATGCTACTAAATATTCCCCTAGACCAATAGTATTAATTTCTAGGTGAGGGGGGCGAATCTTCGAAAAGAAGTATTTAAACAAATTCTACTTGTTTAAATAATTAACAAGTTATAATAAATATCCCACTAGACCAATTTTAATCATTTAAAGTAAAGAAAGACGAGAATAGATTTTTTAAAGGGTATATTTCATGAAAAATTGTCATTTTTTGTTTTAAGGGTAGTGTTCAGATACTCGCGGGGGTGGGTTAAGAGTGTCAAACCCATATGTCTGATAGATGAAATTCTTCGTTTGATAATTCTTTACAGCCCCGATACTTTCCCGTCACATTTCCTCAAACGCTAAAAAATTATTCTAAAAACTAGAAAAAGTGATTTTCCCATGCATTTTAAATAGGAAATTTCGAGCCTAAACCGGCACCTTTTAAAATAAAAAAATAGAAAAATAAAAAATTAGGGAATTTCTTTTTTCAGATTTGGAATGATCGATTTGGAGTACTCGATTCTTTTATGGGCGTTTTGCTAGGGGAGAGGAAAACTGCAGAAAACTGTTTTCCCGAATTCAGCTGGTTTTTTGACTGTCGAGTTCGGATCTAGAAATTCCATGTGCGAGAACCATAGAATTTAAACAGTCATGTGTAAATACGCAACCTAGTCGTAGATCGCAAACGGACACCCATCCGAGTTTAGGCCGATCTCGTAATGACTTGACGTCCGGGATTCTTCTTGAGTCCAGATTCACCGCGCTGATTACATTATCGATCTATGAGTAATTTAATTGGCTTAATGATCCATTCAAGTGAGACAAGATAATAAAATTTAAGTTCAATTATATGTATTGAATAGAGAATTTGTTTGATTACACAGTATATTTCCTTTTTAATATTAAGATTTTTTAAATGAAGTTACTCCTTTTTTAGAAGAGAAAAATGAATCCGAAAGTAAAGTCAAATCTTTAAAATCTGACCGATATGGGCCCGATCGGATTTTCCACATGAGGCCACAAGGGGGCAGATGGTGTGGCTCGCTTCGGAATCACGTAGGGTCGGGTTAGGTTAGAAAAGATTATGTCAAGTTTGCTGTTCTCGTCGTCATATATTTTTTTTACATCGAGTATAAAATGCCAAAAGCAAAAAGTGCTTTGGGATTTCGGAAACACGGAATTGTTAGTAAGATTTCTTATATCCACAATGAAGATAAGGATAAATTTCCGAAAATCCTTTACGTCCAATTAATCAAAACTTTGCATACCTATGCATTTTGACGCGCTGATCACGAAAATGATAATGAAAATACCCGCAGATTTGATTTTCCAGGTCAAATCCCCCCAAAAACTATGGAAATTTCATGTTTTTCCGTTTATTTGAGTCAATAATAATGTACAAAATAGTTTTGGACCAAAGTTGTAGATCTTTCAATAACATACATTTTATGTGAAATATGTTTATACCCTAAGACTGATAGTGTTTGAGAAAATATACGATAAATATGAAAAATTTCAGCAATACTGCAAAATATTTAGCAGTTCGACTTAAATTGTATTAATAAAATTATTTAAATTATAACAACAACATGTATTAAAAAAACTTCCTATGCATTCATATTATTTGAAAACATTACTTTATACAAAATATACGAGTTTTCGGATTAGTAAAATTATAGTTTAAATACTTTGGATACATCCTCCAACATAACCTCGCTTTTAATATCTCATTTCACGAGCCCCATGTGTGTTAATCAAACAAAAGATATTCCAAAATAATATGTAAAAGATTCAAAAATATTTATAATTGAAATTCATTTATGAACGCGCGTGTGCGTGTGTAATACCTTTAAATTTGAACACTGTTTTTCAAAACATATTACTTTTCACCGAAATGCAAACGCTTTACCATAAATTCAGGGAATAATAATAATTCAATAATGTAGAATATTATAAACTTTTAAAATTTTATTAATTATAGAAATAAAAATTCAAGGGGCCATATCTGGACCAGATCGGGCCCCTATGTTGGATGCTTAGATCTAGGCCCTGTCGGGTAGGGCGTTTAATTAACGGTATAGCTCTAGACAGATTACCCTGTCGGGGCGACATTTTAAAATATATCTATAGTTTAAAAAAAGTTTTAACTAATCTCTGTTTAATTTTTTTATAACTTGAAATTCTTTTAATAAAATAATTTCTTGATTTATTCTTCAATTTTGAGTATTTAAAATAATGGCGGTGTTTTACAAATTCCATCTAAGAAAAAGAAGCATTCAATTTAAAGTTGTTCAATTTAAAATGTTTTAAACTTTTCATTTTATAGGTGTGGACTATTACCCGTGCAGAAATCGACCGATTGCAGACCTAATACCGATGTGGCCCTGATCGGTACAATTCTGTGGCCCATACCTGGGCCAGACCAATTTCCTACTGAAGCGCCATCTTCATGCGCTTGCAGAACTAGAGCTGCTTGATGTTTTCTGATAGTGCAGTCAAATTTGTATACATATTACTCGTTTATAATATTCAATCAATGACTAAAAACGCATAAGGCATAGCTATTGACAAAAAATAGATTGCAGTAAGAACAAAATTGTCATGTTTTTAGATTATGAGAATAGAATATGTGATACAATCGATTATGTTATTGAAACTTTGATTCTGTATTAATAATAAATTCATTACAGAAATACATTTAGGACAAATTTTCATAACATGAATTTCAGAATCAAGTAGTACAATCAAAATGCAAAATGCCAATTTTGTAGGGATTTCAACAAGAGCTAGTTACTTAACTGCGCATGCGTCGCATTCGGCACCTAATTGGTTTCGCGCGAAATTTAAAATGCTAAACAAAGTTAATTAATCGATTAATTAATGTTAATTAATCGAAATCATAGGTGATTTCCCGATGATTTTCTTTGGAAGCGTTTGAAAATGTCAAGTTTTAGGGAATATTTTTGCGAAAAAACTTTTTATAATTTGTCAAGAAGTTTTATAGACATTTTTTCAGGAAAGTAAAATTGTTTTAAAAATTTTTCTGGTTATCATAATTTTTTTCCCATAAAAAACAAACCTTTTCCTCGAAACTGATTCTATCTACAATAACCTTACGTTTCTCAAAAGTATAATTAAATTATGTTGTCTGCAACCTCTTCTTTTTGTGCCTGTAGTACTCTAATTTTGACTTAAAATAACATAATTGGAAATTCAAAATATTAAGGTGGCTTTCGAAAGGAGAGGACCATTCACAAATGTTCTTGAAATTTATTATAGTAAACGTACTATTCTATATAATATCTCTTCAATTTATGCGTACTGATCATAATTAACTTTTACAGAATTGACTTTTCATAGTGATTATTCGTCCAGTAATTATTTTGGAACATTTCAAATTTTTTTCTCAAAAATTAATTAGTCAGGAACTCGTTTTTCCATGTATGTGAAAATTTATGCAGAGAAATAAGCAGATGTATCAATATGCTTTTTTCTAACATTTCAAGCAATAATATTTTAAAGAATTGAGTTTTGTTAAACCTTATTTCTGTTTCATTACATGAAATGTTGATGTCAAAGGGAAAAGTAGCTATTACTCCATTGATTTAAAACTGCAGATCATCCATAAGTATAGCAAATTCGTTATCTGAACAATACATAACTATTTTTTTTTAGTTTTTTGTGAAAGAGGATTTGGATAGAGCTCTCATTTTATTCCATGTAGGAACTTTCCCTGTTTAGCCATTTTATCCACTATCCTTATTTTTCATTCGTATTTTCTTGTGAAATAAAATAAATTATTTTAAATTAGTAGAATTAAAGTTCTGATTTTATTTTAGTACGCTCTGTTTCAGTTTCGGCAGAAGTTTCTTTAAGCATCACTTTAATCCATAGCACTAAATTAATTCTGCAGAGTTTATTCCTAATATATTTTGATTTTAAAATAGCTTTCTGCTATAAAAAGTAAGGCTGTTTTAAAATCTTAAATTACTTTACTTCCTTTTTCTGCACATAGTGTACAGGTTGCTGATTTTTTTTCTCTAGGTTATCCATATAAAAATCAAAATTTTGTTATAATTTTCTGCACCGTTCGGCTTTCTCTTGCCTCACACTTTTACTGAAAACTTGTCTCAATTATGTTTAGAATATTTTAATAAACTTTGAAATCAATTTCACTACTTCTTAAGTGATAGGTCTAATACTTTTTTTCGATTTGATTCTGTCTCATCAATTGTATCTAATTAATAACTATATACTAACATATGAAGAAAAAATTACAATTCGCTTCAGCAGATCAAGACTGGAGAATATTGATTGAATCTCTTGGAATTGGAATGCTAAACCGTGCAAAAATAAATAAGAAAAGTTACAAAAATATCGTTAACAAAAATTTCTCAAAATCGCGCGATAAAACTTAAGAATTTACCAATTCTTGTTTTGTGCAGCACCACTTTTTTCCTTACTAGTTCCCGCGGGTTAAAATATATTTAAAAAAAAATACGTTGGTCATGACCCTTGACGTTCAATATATTTGACAGTTTCTATATGACCCTTGACCCTTTACCTAAGGAACTACAGTTCAGATGTTGGATATTCGACCTCTGATTACGGAACTTTGATCATTCACATTGGAACTTTGACCTTTGGCCGTTGAACTAAGAAACTTTTTAGAGACTATACAATTTCTTATAAAAACTTAGGAAATTGTACGGTTCCAATAATAATCAGAAGTCGTTCGTCAAAAGATTTTGCTTAAAGACAACAAATGAAGATAACTCTTCGTGCAAATTGGACTATTACGGTTCATTCGTATATTATGAACTTTTAAAAATATTTATACTAAAATACGGAATCTTTATTATGCAATTTTTTTTAATTCACTTATATTTTAGGCAAGTCTAGTCGTCTTAAGGAATTGGGAAAGCTGGAAAAGAGCATGGCTCAGTGATCGTCCTGAAAATGTGGAACGACTAGCCAATATTATTAAAATATTGGACTAGGCATTTTGAATTTCGGGACGTCGAGACTATTAGTATATTTTATTAATTTTTTCACTGCAAGAAAGTTCGTAGTCCCCTTGAATTTTATAATAATAATAAAATAATAGATGTAATAGCACCTTGGTTCGAAAATGACAATCTCATTTTATAGAAAGGAGATCAAAAAAAGAGTTTTGTTTTGTTGGAGTAGGATATTAAATTATTTAAACATTGCTAAGTTTCAATTTCTGACTGATATTTTATTTATAAAAACAATTTCTTTTTGAAAATCTAAATCTAGTCTAATCAATCTCCTGAATCCGCGTATGCTAATACATTATGAGGTTGTGAGTAAGAATATTACCTTAAAAATATTCCCAGAAGATATTTTTAAGCTTAAGTTGAAAACATAATTATGAAAAATTCGCTATTGTTCCTACATTTATGACTTATAAAAGGGGTAGGGTGTGACAGAACTTCTCCTTACCCTGTGCAGCTAGAGAAATGATTATTTCCAATAAAAAAATTAATTTATAATTATTATGTTGTTTATGGCAAGTTTTGGGTTTCAGTATTCTGAAATTTCGAAATATTTGGATGTTATATATTAGAATTAACCAACAATAAGTGAAATTCATTAAAATAATTTGATTCTGTTTATATTTGGCATTAATGAAGTCCTTAGTCGACTCAAATTTCTTTCAACATAATACATTTCTTATTATACTATGTCGTTCTAAAGTTTAATTAATAATAAACCTATATATAATAAAACATTATTTTTATTATTTTCTTCGTTTTTTTTATTCAAATTCAAATTATTTTGTATCAAGTTATTTAATGAATGACTGACAGTGGAGGATACCTGTTTTATAAAATGTATAATTAAAACTCTTTGAAATGGTAAAATTTTCTAAAATGTGATATTTTTTCTTCCACTATTTAAAACTGTGCTAGTCTTTAAAATACATCAAGAGGAATTACCGAGAGGATTTAAATTTTTTCACATCAAGTGAATTTGAAAACGAATTTAGAAAAAATGTATTTTTTAAAATAACAAAGTTAAATTTTACATTCAATTTATATTAAAAAACTTGGTGAGGCCAAATCAAGAATTTTTAATCTTGCTAATTTCGGAGATTGAGTTGCCGCTACAATAATTTTTACTTCAATATTCTTCTTAAATGATACTTCCTAAAAAAAATGTTCCCTACATTTTTTTTTAGTTTTCAAAGAATTTTTATATCGACCAATATTTGGGATAGTTGAAAAATGTGTGTACAATTTACTCTTTAAAATTCTAAAGTTTCTTAAGCAATGTGCTCAATTCATATTCAAGAATAAACTATAATTTTCAACAAAGTTAAAAAACTTTTCCATACGAAAATGCATACGACTTTGTGAAAGAGATTTCGAATGAAAATTGGACACAAAATTATGTTTTTCTTGTCTAAACGTTTCTAACAAGTCCAAATTTTAAAGTACGTGCTAAAAATTAACGGTCTCTATATAAAAATGATAAAAAAATGAAAATTTTTTGCTTCTTGAAAGCCTCCAGCGAGCTGACCTAATTATCTATTTAAAAATATTAGTATTTCTTTTTAAATCATATATTTCTATTATCTGCATACATTCACGTCAATGCAAAAATAGCGCCGCAGGGCAAGTATGGATAAAGCAGGCATGTAAAGTGCCTTGTAATTAGATAAGCTAGGTTTGGTAAATCTGCTTTGATACTTATTCCGAGTTCTTTTGGAATTAAAAATGCTTGTTACACAGACACAAAATTGAATTAATGTTAGTGATGCTATATGACTGTCTGTTACGGAAAATGTGCTATTCCTTCCCTTTGTTGACGTTCAAATTGGTGCATTCTTGTTTCCAATCTTTTAATTGAGATACTAATTTTATGTTACTTCCTAATTAGAATGAACTGACTAAATAAAATGAAACATCTAGAGTTTTTTAACGTTGAAACTTGACAATCGAGCTGTCATCTAAGTTCGTGTGATTTCAATTAAATTATCGCCAAATCGATCGATCTGATCTAGCAACCGAGGTGCTCTTTTCATAAATTTAAAATATTGTTATAATTATATAAATAAACGTAGAAAGGCCTTTTTCAAGATTAAACGCAATTTTTACTTTTATTTGTGAACAATAAGTAACAAGTAAGTCCAATGTTCTTTCATAATGAGCTCACACTGCAAACAAATGAAACTTTATTAAATCGTTTTTTTTAATAAGGAAATCTAAGAAGGCTTTTAACTTCATAATCTTTTTAGATCCATATATTTTTATAGGCTCAAATATTCAAGTATTGAAAATATTTTATTTTAAAGTTTGAGTTTTCATTGAAACCTTTGTTACGAAAAAAAGGATAACTGAGATTTTGTGATAAATTTGTTTATGATTAGAAATATTCAAAAAGGTTCACAAAAGCAACGCATTTATACTGAAAAAACCGATTTAAAGAAATTTTGTATTAATTCATTATTAAAGAAACTTATTGGCACATATTTTCTCGCTAAAGTAAAGTAGCAGATTCTCTTGCTATTTGAAATTAAAGCTTAACATTTTTTGCTACTTGCATTCGAAGTTCTAGATTATTCTGCTACTCAAATTATAGATTCCCGGATTTTTTATCCTTAAAATTCTAGTTGTGAATTTTGTTCCTACGCGAATTCCTAGGTCAAGATTATTTTTCTACTTGAATTCAAAGTTCTAAATTATTCTGTTACTTAAATGAGAAATGTCCAATTTTTTCCCCCTAAAATTGGAGTTTTTAATTCTTTTGCTGTTCGAATTCGATGTACTAGATTATTTTGCTACTTGAATTCGAAGTTCTACATTATTTTGCTACTCGAATGAAATATTCCAAATGTTTTAGCTCTTCAAAATTTTAGTATGCAACTGACTTTTTCCTACTTGAATTTCAAGTTCTAGATACATCTACAAATGACAAGAATATTATATTCCTCATTTTTATTCTGGAAAAAAATTCCTAGGTTTTTCGCTGCTCCCATTCCAAGTTCTAGATTATTCTGCTATATGAATATAGATTGCTTTTTTTTGCTTATCGAAAATAAGGTATCGGGTCGTCGTGGTACTAAACTAATAGAATGCCAATTTTTGGCTGCTTTAAAATTTAAATACTAAATTTTTTGCTACTTTAATTGGGAATCATCTTAACGTTTGCCTAATATTGTTTTTAAGTTTTTAGAAAAATTGTTATCATGAGGAATATGTATGTATAATTCAGGGGTAGTTTTCGGGACACACATCAAATGTCATCGCAGAGAAAAAAAGAGTAAAAAATTTCCTCTGCAGTGTTTTTCGAATATTATTATTTTTGATGCGTTTTATATAAGTGTATGGAATTTCGCTACATACATTTACAGGGAAAAGTATTTTCCAGGGAAATTATAAGAGAGGTAAATTTCAAGTGTAAAGTAATAAATTTGGAAGTCTGAATCATATTGACGTTATTCAAGGTTGTTTTAAAACTTTAAGAACATTCTTGAGCACGAGGGTTAGGTGTGTATGACTTAGAAGTAGGTTTTGTGACACGTATTATATGTCATCAGAGAGGAAAAAAAGAAAAAAAATCTAGAGTAATCGTTTATCTCATTATAATAGTTTCTAGTAAGTTTTTATATGCGGCAACGTTGAGTGGATGTCGTCCTAGCGCTGCCACCCCTTTCTCAGAAACTTAAAAGGCAAAAAAAAAATTACTCATCATTAAATTTGCAAAAAAAAAGTAAAAGATTATGGCGTCTTCCATTGTTCATTTTGTCTTGGGAGTGGTGCTGAGTCATCGGACCTGATTTTAATCCGTATGAAATTTAGTTCTCTTGCTGCTTCTTCGGTTCGGCACTGAAAAGATTCAATTACACAGTATGTAAATATTCAGGAAAAAAATTTAATTTTTATATTTATATTTTACACCAATGTTTTATTTTAGATTTTTTTATTATATGAGCATTTAAAATTAAAATAAATACACAAAGTGATTATTTAAAGAAGGAAGTAGATGACAAGCATCAAGTGAAACAGAGTTGACTTTCTCGCATCAGCGGGAAAGATTGGTCATGATGACACTTTGTCCAAGCTTCATTTGTCTAACCATCCAGTCGTTAAGCGAGAAGATGTTTTTTCCACCGTTACTGAATTTAAATTGAATATTCAGAAAATGAATATTAGAGTGAAATCTGATACATCAAAAGTTTTAAAAACCAAGGATCTGAGTCAAAGGGAGGTTAACGAAAAATTGTTCAAGAAATTGAACTTGAAGGGGATAATTTTTATAATTTTCAGAATGGGGTTAATGAGAAGAACAAAGTAGAATGGAAATGGAAGAGGACAGAGGTCAACGGTGCGAGGATATACAGTACAGGCCAAAATTGTCATTTCAATAAAAAAATCGTATTAATAGTATGGCTCTCTTTTCTTGCAGATACCCTTGCCAGAATTAAAGTAACAAACTTTTTTTTTAAACCCGCTAAAATGCTTATTTAATTTTTTTTAGGGAACCGAATGGAAAAAACTTGAACTTTGATGAATTAAATCTTAATATCTCCTACAAACATTAGACCGAGGAAATAATTAAATATTCACTGGGTCCCTATTTATCATGAAAATTTTTAAGCGTCCCTAAGACGAAAATCGATCGGTTCAACTTATTTACTGATTTTTGTGTTGGGATCCCTTCCAAAGTTTTAATAAGACTTCGAAAAGCAGTAAACATTTAATTATTTCTTTGGTCTAATTTTGAATAGGAGATTTTAATCCTTCTTTTAACAAAGCATGAATTTCTTCTGTATACATCCCTAAAGCATTCATTAAGTGGAAAATCGAAAAATGGTCCAATATAGAAAATAGGCCGATATTTATCTCACACTGCTTAGGTCCCAATTTATCTAAAATACTTAAAGTAAAGCTTTATCGACTCGAAATTGAATAGGCCTTGTAAAGTTGAAGAAAAGATAATTTTAACTTAATTTCTCGTTGCGACACCAACAAGATGGTCATGCTTTTAATACGATTTTTTTAGTGGACCGATAATTCTGGCCAGTAAAACAGGTCGACTCACTATCTGTCTATTTTTTATGGTTGAGCCGGAAAGATAAGGGTCCATCCCATTAAATAGTTTAATTTTCGACTAAAAAATATAGAATTATAAAAAAAATGTGGTGAAAAATATCTTCTCCTTTGCTCCTTTGCTTCTTGAAAAATATAAAAATATTGTCTACCAAAAAAGATGAATTTTCGACTCAATCGGACGGGTTTAAATGAATAAATTTCAATTAAACAGTTTCAAATTCAATTTTTCTAATCAAAATAAAAGAAACATGTAATTAAATTAAAAAATGTTGCAATTTTATTAAAATAGTCGGACTTTTAATCAGTAGTTAAATTGTCAAGTCAAAAAGACAAATTTTTCCGAAGAAAGTTAAATTTTCAACCGAAATGTTTATTTTTAATCAAGAAACATGACTTTATCAAAATAATTTAATTTTTAACCAAAAACGCATTTTAAAAAATTATTGGTTTTTAAATAAGAGAGATTAAAATTGAACCAAATACAGTTGAATTTTTAAGCTAAGATGATGAATTTTCGAATGATAGTTGAATGTTTAAACCTAAAAGTTCAATTTTTAACTAAAAATTTATTTTACAACCAAGAAGATAAATTCTTATCGAAAACTGTAACAGATGATATTTTAACTGAGAAAGATTGGCATTTGAAACCAAAACCCTTGAATTTAGCAAAAAAGAAACAATTTCCAACAGAATAGTTGAAGCCTTGATCTAAATATATTCATTTCTGACCCATCAGTTGCATTTTTCAACAAATAGGATCAATTTGCAAGCAAGAAGAATATTATCTTACCAAATAAGAGGAATTTTCAAGCAAATTATATATTCCTAACCAAATAATTAAATTTTCTTTAAGAAAATATTAATTTTGATTTAAAAATATGAATTATTAACAAAAAATGGAATATTTACATTTTGAGTTACACCAATTTAAATAAAGAGAGTTTTCAAGAAAATAGTTACACTTTCAACCATAAACAACAAGATGGTCAACTAGAGTTCAGATTTCGTAAATTTTCGACAATGTAATCGGTACAATAATTGGCTACTTTAGGAATTATAATTTAACAGTTTCTAAAAAACACTATGATCCTTGAACAGAATTCAAAAATATACAGATGGATGATAAATGTTATGAAGATTCAAATAACGATGAAAATTTAAGGGCTAAAAGAAGTAGAACATGTATATATAAAGAAATCAAAAATAATGTCAATAAACACAATGATTAGCTAAGACGACATAGCGATTGGCATAGAGCAATGATTTTATAGTTGACCACAAAAGAAAAATTTTAATCTACACACTTTTCACATAGTTGCGAATTCGAATTATAAAATTTTATTTTTCGAACCATCCTATTATTCACATATAAATAGCCTGTACAAAGTTTGCATAATGTTAACTGCATTTTTTCAAAAATATTTGTCATTTGATCTTTAGATATTGTGACCAATCTTTATGCTTCCGCTTCATTTACGAGGACAATGCCTGTCCAGCTGTTTTTTAAATACATAGCCATCACAGAAAAAACGAAAGATAAGGTTTACGTCGATTCCAGGTCAAAGTTTCATCACAACAAAAATTAACCTAGCTAGATAAACTTTACATGAATCGAAAGTAATTTCCGATTTTCAACCTTGCCTGGATAATCTTTTGCCTCATAATCGCTTTATTTTTATTCGAGATGTAGTGAGAATTGCGACTCCAGCGATGTCTATCGTCGTTTAAATTAATTAAATTGAAGAGAAATGGGGATTCTCATCTGTCAGTTGTTTTTGCACTTTTTGCAAAATGGTATTAAATAAGTCTTACCAGCAACGAATTTTAACTTTTGTTTTTCCTGTGATTGTTTTAAATCTGGTGTCCCGATTTATAGCTCGAATTCATTTATACTTTACCGTTTTCCCATTTCTGCCATCGTAGAATAAATCGTAGAATAAACTTTCGCCAAATAGCATGTAAACTTTAATACCGAGAAGTTTCACATGCAACAAAATTTAACTTTAGTTCTTTCTGTGATACCTCTGCGTTTAAAATACTATCTTTTATCTTTATGTGTCAAATTCATTCAAAATCTTAAAGTTTTTATTTTAACCTATGGTCTTTATTGAAAAAGTAATAACTTGCAACAAGAGGACACTCCTACACGACTTCGTTTATACTCATCACTATTACTTTACTGAATAATTTGGTTGTTTTCGTCACATATGAAGAAAATGTCAATGCTTTGGAAATTCTTTGAAGGAATTCTAACAATCTAACGTGTTGAGGTTTTCAAGTTGAGATCGGACTGGTAAGCATTCACATCTGTTCATGCACCTCACGCTCTAGCTATTAGAGTTACCGTAAAGGGATTTAAGTTAACCCAATTTAGCGACGGGTAACTTTGCCTCCCGTGACTTTGTTTGTTCCCCGCTTTCTTCTTCTAGTTGTTTTGAGCGTGCTGCTTGATTACGTGCACAAGATGTATGGAAGAGTCCTAGGTCATGGATCACCCTCTTGCATCCCTTATTTGAAACTTAAAGCACTAAACAACTTTGTGCTTTTAATTTAAGGCACTTTTAAATGTTTAAAAAGAGTTCGAGTCTCACGAAGGATATAATGCTGTTGGTTTTTCATTTGAACGGATTATGAGAGAGAAAATGAAAATAATGACATAAATGTTTTCGCACTCAGATCGCAAACTTCTATCTACATATAAATAGTTTAATCTCTGGATAAAGCTTGAAAGAGGGTTTAGCAGAGAGTATATGGTTTTGGGTAAATTTATTTTATTTTAATTTTTGCGCGTAAGAATATTCTCGCTTTATTCAACAGCATGGAAATAATCCTGCTGGTTTTATCCTGATTCGGTATCTAAAATAATGTATTTATTTAGTGCTATAATAATAAGGTGAGATGTACATTTTTGTATGATATATAAAAGAATTTTTCATTAAAAAAGTCTTTTGAAAAATACCGTATTTTCATAACTTTACTTTATGAGAATTTTTTTTAAGAATTTAATTTTAACAAACAGTCATATAATGAAAACGTCTCGATTTTCATTTTGCAAACCACTTTAAAAATCAGAGCTTTCTTTTTAGTTTGCACTTCAACCACGCAAAGTGAAAATGTGCCTTCATTTTTTCCAACGATGTATGCATACGAATATATTTAAAATTGGTAGAAGCTAATGACGGTTGAATTACTTAAATTGTTGCTATTGCTATTGATTGTGTATTATTTTGATTTTTGCAATGTATCGAAAATGCATTTATTAATTTTTGATAAATAATTTAATGAATATTTTCAAACACATTTTTGAAAAAAATAATAATGTTGCTTAGTTGTTTCAAATTTTTTTACAATAAATAACTTTATTTATTTTACTTATTGTATTTTGCAATTAGTTCACCATATTCAATTTTTTACGTTTTATAACGAAAAATGAAATTGTTTGTTATACACAACAAGAAACGGGGAAAACGTTTAATAATACAAAAAACCAAGGCATCATCATAATAAAAAAAGTTACTTAGATATGTCAGCATGAAATAACATAATATTTTTCTTCATTCAACTAGAATTTAGAGTTTTCATCATTTTCCCTGTTTCTCGTTTTCCTTCCCAGAAAACTAAATCCCAAAATCAACAGGCTGTCTATATTCTGGGTTGAAACTCGTTATTTTACCAAATTTATTGAAATGTTTGCTTCAGTTATTATAGACAAACGCTGAAATTCTTACACATATATAGTCCCAATTATCAGCAGCTGATTTTATTTCTCGAATATTTCTTAAAAACTCAATAAGCTTCGTTTTTATTAAAATTAAAATTATACAAGAAAATGTTTTTTATATAAATAATAATTTTATAATTTTCATAGAAAATCATTACTTTTTAGGTACTACAAAGAGAGTTTTACAGAACCTTTTGAACCATGAAATTAGCTACTGATTTTGGTTTTAAAATAAATTTAGATTTATCTTTTAAAACTTGTAACGATTAGAAATGTATCGATTTTAAATTATTATATTGTTATATGATTCGATTATACTTTCAAGGTAAAAATCTTGTGCAACAGTAATCTGCGCATCAGCTGCTCATATTTGATTGGTCAATTCAAAAAATTATACAATTATAATCTTATGAAACATGCGCACCATAAACGTAACATAATTCCTAATGGCAAAAAAAACGCATTGTCGGAGTAAGTATCTCGATAAAAGTAAAACAATTCCAAGCTCAAACTGGCCTTTAATTATTCAATAAGTACCTCACCTACCTATCCAATTTTTAAAATTTAACTTATTAAAATAAAAATTCACAATATGAGTACAAAAATAGAAAAATATAACTTTTAATTAAATTATTAAAGGATAAAATATCTACTTCAAGGCTCTATACGTCATGTCAAATCCCTTTTTAATTTTATTGCTGTTATACTCTTCTCTAAATATTATTATTTTCTTTCTATAATTTCTAAAAGAAGTCTTGATAGTAATAAAGGAAAATTTCTAAAACTGAAGTGTGACAAATGAGAACTTTAAAAGTGGTGAGCTAGCCAAATATGTAATAAAATGCACTTAGTAATGACATAAATACTGGGAGTTGACTCTTAGCTAATGTCATCTATTTGAATGCCTGAGACAGCAATATGTGCATTAAGAGACTGCTATGCAAATCGGTTTTGGCTCTTGTAATTTAAATGTCTTAGATGGGACTCAGACGTTTATAAAATTCTGTTAATAATGGGTTCTAATTAGAATTTCTACCCTGGAATATCATCTGCTCATTCTCTAACAATTCTTAATAATAAGATATCTTAGAATTCCTTTGTATCTTGACATTCAATATTCTTATTTGTTTACATAATTCTACTTCTGTCAAATCATTTTAGATATTTCTTAACTCAAAATGACAAAAATATTCATCTGGACTATTGAGAATAGTAAATACATGTCATCTTAATAATTAATTAGGCTGTAAAGAATTTAAAAATTCAAATAAAAAATTAAAGTAGATTGTAGAGCAAAAACTCCGCTCTGGCGATTTTTAATTAAAAATTCTTTAATTTCACAGATTGATCGCGGAAAAAATTTGGTTTTAATTAATGATACATTAGCACAGGTAACGAAATCAAAGATAAAAGGCAATTTATTTGCAATCCTTCAAATCTAATTTTAATTATAAATACTTAGAAAAAATAACTAAAATTATTAACTTAAAAATTAATAAGATAAAACTTAACTTCACGTGACCAATAAAGATCAGATTAGTAGCACGTTATTTTAAATAAATAAATTATATTGAAATCAAATTGAATTTATTAATTCAAACCTTTTATGTTCTTCGATTATCAAAAATTGATATCTCTACGTTTCAGTAAGCTACTGATGGCAGCTGCTCTAAATATCAGAAGGTGAGGACATCAACTTTAATTTTCAATACCCTTTGATAAAGCGCAGACTATCGCGTTTCACAGTTGATTCTATTACATCTCCATAACATTGAATCTATTGTTTAAAATTTAGTAATCTGTCATGCACCATAGGCTTCTAACAAAGTGCTTTTAAATATTTAATTATTTTGATGGGACATGTTTTGTTATGCAGATTATTCAAAATTGAGGAACAGAGCAGTCGGGATATAAACTAAAAATATAAAATCTCGCCAACAGCAATCTGGTTAGGACTAAAGAAGTGCACAAAGTGCTTTCGCATCAACGACCTTTTGCCCTACCTCGCCAATCGAGGGCATCCCTTATTTGATTATTAAATTTCATTAGGATTTCCTACGTGCCAAATAGAATATTTCGTAACACTTACATTATTACTATTAAATTTTGATCCCGGAAATGTAGTCTGGATTACATAACATCACTCTTATATTTCCAAATTCACTTTCAATACACTTTTATTAATTTGCAGTCCTCCGTATAAAAATCTACTTGATAAGTAATTGCATCACTTCGTTTTTTTAAATTCATTACAAAACAAACCTTTGTTGTTCTTAATACAGAATTTCTTAGTAGACTGCTTGGAAAGTTCTTTTTTATTTATTGAAACTTGATCTTTTCTTCTTAAAAATTTAACACCCACTATAAAATTGCCATTAAATTTTCTCCAAACTATAGTATTTTTTCTAAAGCCACGAAAATTTCCACAATTTCTTAGACCACTTTTATTTATCTACGAGAGAAACAACTATCGTAAAAAATCACAAATTTTTATTAAATTGTTAATATTGAAAAGTATGGCTAATTACTTTAATAAAAAATTAGTTTCTCCTAATTCATACTTGAAAAAAATTACCCGATAGTGTAAATAAAAATTGCAAATGGTTTTCCAAACAATAAGACACAGGTTTCATGTTGCTTGTGTCATTTTTTAAATTTATTTTTGTCCACGTGTATTTGCACGACAGTTTTTCGCAGAAGACGTGAAACTTTTCACGTTTTTCGATTACGCGGTCCGACGTTTGCGGAAGACGCGCGGGCACTGGCGACCAGGATTTACCCGGACGCGAGCGCGGAATCATACGGGGGTGGTTTTCAGGGTGGTAAATCCTGTCGGCAGAGAAACAGAGTGAGAGAGCAGATTTAGGGTGGAAGAGAGATAGAGCGTTGCGCACGCATCACCCTTTTCCTCCTTCTGACACCCCTTAAACTGGCGAAGATACCATACCGCGAATCCCAGTCGTTTTATCTGGGTTAGTGGAGAGCAGATCTGACCACTGGTCGTTATAAATTGTGAAGAATAGACTGCGACGACTCATGCTGACTTTTTATACACTATGGAAAAAGAAACATCTTTAGCGACCATAAACTTTAAAATTAATGTGACTTAAAACAGTACCACCGTAGTGGACATTCAGAAACAGTAAGAAATCTAACTCGGTTTATTTGAAATATTAAAAAAGAGAAATTTCACTCTAGAATTGTAAATTTATTTAAAATATTTTGAGGTAAAGTTAAAGTTAATTGATTTAAACTTCGATAACTCAAAAGGACATAATCGACGCATGATCCATTTCAGACATTTTCTCTAACCCTGAGCCACTTATTCTTCCTCGCTTCCCTCTATCTTATAATCACACCCTTATCGAATTTAAAATTAATTAATATTACATTTTAAACCCCTTATCCTCCCCATCTTTACTTCGTATACTCTTATCTCTTATTCATCAAATCTACTTAACTAAGCCAAGTCTCACAACCTGACCACCTAAGTCTCACTTTCTCCTCCACTCTCCTCCGTCATAACAGGAGCTCTCTCTGTTTACAGTTTAATAATAACACAGACCCGCTTATTCGCCTCCATCCTTCTCCAACCTCAATTCCTCACGCGCCTCTATCATCTTTTATTATCAGTATTTATTATACCCCCGCGCCTAAACTTCCACCTCCTCTACCTCCTTCTCGAATTCCTATATATTCTAAAAGATCTTAATGTCCGGAATCCATTCTAGGTTTTCATTCAAACTTTGTTCCACAGCACTTTCCATCTTATATACCTATTACTATGTTAATGGTATATTATGAAGGATCTCGGCGCCCCAACCCCACACATTCTTCACCCATCCAAGGCCCCGCGTTTTTCCAGCTTCATCTTACTATTAACCATCATACATTGTCTTATCTCTTTCACCCCTTTCTGCGAATTCCTTCCAACTCTTGTACAACTATTCTTACTTTATACCCCGCTGTGCTCAAAATTATAACTTTATTTTGATTACCTCTGATTATTATTCTTTTAAAACTATTAAATCCATATCCACTGCCTATATGGCCCTCCAACCCTCTTGTATACCACTCAAGCATAATTTCTTTATATTATCCAAATATTCCAATGCCCCACTATTCTACGTGTCACTAACATAGTCAAGACCCATCATCATCCCAGCCATAACTCATCAGCTGGTCCTTTCGCTTTCAATGCGTCACCTTCTTTACACCATTATTCCTTGATGTGGGCACTTTTAACATAACCCTTACTCACTCATCATTCTTCATATTGACCACCCCTTTTTATATTTCTTTATTGTATCTCCACATCTCCGTTTCCATTTTCAGCCCTATACCGTTTTCTCTAATTTTTTTGTGTTTCGAAAGATCTCGATGATCGTCCTCCCTGCACATCCTTCACCAAGTAAAGGTGTCTTATATGCTTAGCCCCGCCTTATTCTCCTAATTCGACCTCCCTCTCCATCTAATCTCATTATTTTAAGTTTTATTGTACAAATCTTTTACTCGGGTGAACTCGGTTATACATCATAGTCACAGACTAAGTCAAGTGACTGATGAGATTAAGATGCCAAAAGTCAATCCAATACTATGCTTGAAACCTTCTGCGCTGATGTTGTAGGATACAATTACGAACGGCCGCGAGCATTGAAGGTGACATCAGTCACCTCTGGATGCTTTCTTAGAGCTACCATCTGCCACTCCATAGGTTTTTAGTCGTTTGCTTCTAGATTGCCCAGAAAGTTCCTTACGATGCGACAGGTGTTTAATAAAACCGCCTTCTTAGCTGCTGCCAATACCCTTCTGACTCCTAAATATTCAAGATGTTCAGTGCATCTTGCATGCACATTGCCTGTGGTCGAAATCACAATTAGATGAATAGATGCATGTTTCACATTCCTCCGCATGGTCTTGATGGTCCACGGAGGATAATTATCATATTCACTTTTGGTCAATTATATACACATTACAATACAATTATAAATAATGAATAAATAAAAACAATAAATACAATTTTCCACTTTGTAAGTTATCGTGGATTAATAATTGATTCAAGTTAACAAAAGCAGGTGTTTGAACAAGTTATTATTATTATTTATAAAAATATTGTCTTACAGTGATTCTCGTATGTTACAGTTTTTTCTAAAAATTTTCACTTCTGCTTTACTTTTAAATTGTAGTGAGATAATAATTAATTTAAGTTAACAAACGTAAGTTTCGGCCCACAAGGGTGACCCTTATCAGTGAGTTTTAATCAATCTGCGAAAAGTACATAACGTCTTGTGGGTACGCAGTTTTACAATTGGAAGTGTTATTCTTTGGTTAATATCTCGGTTTCTAAATTATATACATTAATTAACTTAACATTTATATTTAATTGAATCCTATTAATAACTATTGATAAGCCAGTGAATATCATTAAAACAATGTATTTTAATGAAATACAACATTGATGAAAAAAATTAGAATGTAGTAGTAAAATTTTTTAACAAATCTTTTTAAAGTTGTCAGAAAACATTGCATCTCTTTGAAAATGAACCTAGTAGTAAAAAAATGAAATTCTACAAAACTTTGTAGGTGAATAATTATTTAAGTATTCTTTAAAAAATGTTCTTTTCTTATCGACAAAAAATTTATGTTAAAAGGCGAACAATTATTGTTAATTTGACCAAAATAATTCTCATGGATTAAAAGCAAAATTATATAATTATATAACTACAATGCTCTTTTTTACAAATTAAATTTTTACTACAGTGTAATTTTGGAAATGCTTTCTTTCATAGAAATAATTTTAAAACAGGAAACTCAGTACATTTCAATTTAAAAAATTGAAATTATGGACATTTAGAAAAATTTAGATTTAAATATTTAAAGAGATACAAAACTTTGTTAAAGGAAAATTTGTGTTTAAGAAATCGAGGAAACATTTTTTTAAATACAATATTTTTCGCCAATCAGTATTCCTACTACTGTGAAAAAAATGGCATGAACTTTTCGTTGATATAAGGAAAAGAAAAGTTTTAAAAAAGTATTTGAATAATTATTTAGCTACAAATTTTTTTTTAATTTTGTATTTTTACTACAGAGCGGCTTTCAAGAGAAAAAATTTTTCTTTCACAGATATAATTCCTCATTATACCAT
>NC_046664.1:40240871-40254182 GCF_010883055.1 Belonocnema kinseyi | reverse complement strand
GTTAATTATAATAATTATAATAATAATTTCTCAGTTGGTTAGACCCTTGGACTTCACCTCAGAGGTCCGGGGTTTGATCCTTGAGCCGGTACCTCTGGAAATTTTTCAATGTACCTTTACCGAGATTCTGGTGGTTCGGAGCCCACCTTAAGCTGTAGGTCCCCCCATCATGTACTTGACTGCAACCCAGTCCGTCAATGATGGGGTAAAAACCAGGCTTTGTCCAATATGTCTGGGCAGACTGCTCTCATCAGATCATTTGATTGTATTATAAAAATGCGTCCGTGACTGATGATATATACCGGGAGAGCCCCGTGCAAAATGATCAAATAAAAATCCAACTCTAACCAAAAATGCCTTCGAGATATTGGGCAGTATAAGCCTGTGACAACATTTCGCCACAGAAATTTTTTTTATAATAATTTCTCTTATACATAAAAAGCTGTGTTTAAGGGTTTCAATACAAAAAATTGGATTTAATACACGTCGCTAAAAAATAATTAAAAAAGAGTTCTTTGACTGCAGTGTTTTCTGCAAAATTAAAAATAAATTTGTTTATAAATTTTGTTACAAGATTTTCCTACTACATTTTAATTGTTTTTTCATTAGTTGTTTCTCGTTAAGAGATTTTTTTTAAGAATAGTATTTTCAATTGTAAAAGAGCATACCTGCAAGAAATTATGTACTTTTCACAGAATTAACAAAACTTACTAATAAGGATCACCATTATGTGCCAAAACGTTTGAAACAAGTGAATTGTTTTCGATTTACTTGACTTTAAACTCCAAAGACAACAATGTACATCAATAATTTCTACAAAACTAAGTTTTGAGGATCAATAACATCACCCAGCGATTATCAAGTTCTCATCATTTTAAATAATATTCTCTTTTAATCATTTTCGAAAAATGCGGTTTTTTTCTTAAATTTTCAACAGCTCTATCAACGAAAAAAACAATAGAAAATTGATTGATTGATTTTCTGTACTCTTCTCCTAACCCTGACTCTACCATTTTCCATCTCTAACCCTCCTCATCCACAATCTATCTGTACCTAGATCTTCCATCCTCTTGTAAAACCCAAACATGAGTTTTTTCCATATTATTCAAATTTTCCGACACCCCCTTGCCATTCACGTCACAAACGTAGCTAAGGCTCATCCACAGTCCAGCGTTAACTAATCAACTCATCCTCTTAATGTGAATTCCTCAACTTCTTTACACCACCATACCATTATCACCTCATCTGCACACTCTCACTCTAACCCTCATATCCACTCATTCTTTCTAACCCGACACTTACCCTCAATACTTACCCCCCCCCCAAACTTGAAAGTTAACCTCTCGTACCTCTTTCTCTAATGTATACTAAAATTAAATATATAAAATCTCAATAATTTTTACATTCTTCTCCTAACCGTGACAAACATCACTATTTATACTATCCTCAAATCTACTCTTATCTCTATATCCTCCCAAATTTATCATTGTTTTCATTAAAATATCAAAAATTCATTTGCACCTGCTAAAAGTCACCCCGCTTATACACAATTTATCCAATATTTTTTTTTAGTAAATCTTTTCTCTTATGTTAGTTTGACTCATTTATCTATATTAACTTTAATTATGATTATTACAATCATTATTTCCTATCTTAATTTCTAGCCTATTCGAACTTGTTTATTCTACGTAAGCGTGAAAAAGATAACAATTTTTTCTCAAATTAAAAAAATTACATAATAAATTATTTATAATTAAAGGCATTTAAATTCCAGTACTTTTTAGGCATAATAGTTTCAGGCATGAAAAATGGATCAACTAAGAATATTTAAAGGTAATTTTATTTTAATGTCATCACTTCACAATTTAGAATCTCAAAATTAACGTTGCGACCTTGTAGAAGAATATTTCATATTTCCAAATGAAAAAATAAAATGTTGCTTAGAAATATCAAAGTTAAAGTTAATTAGCAATTTCTTCAAAATCCTTAAAATCAGTCAAGCCAAAAATTTAAAAAACCTGTATGAAGTACCCTACCTATAAGACATTTAGACTTGAATAATTTCTTTTACCAAACTTGACTGATAATTATAATGATAGTGAGTACTAATCACGGTAAATAGAACTGGGTAAGTAGAAAGTTATAAAACTAAGTGAAAAATATCTTTTAAAAGAAGTAAAAAATATAGTTCCAGTGACAATTAATTAATGTGGTCCTTTGGTGCCCAGAAGGTGGTCTCATAATTCATTCAATCGATATTACAAGTCCATTGTTCATAAATCTGATAGATTCATCGTCGACTTTTCAAACTTTTGGGCACTTGCCAGATAATTAAAAGAGTGCAATCTTTATCGAAGCATTATTCTTAATTACATGTATTGAACATATTTTTTATTAAATTATCTATCCCTATACAATATATAAAGAATTAAAATTTCAAAAATTTGACAAGTGCTTATATAAAATATATGTTTAACACGTAACTAAAGGAAAAAATTTTTTATTGTTTTATAATAAAATATTATCTGTAAGATTATCATTGTTCAATAGAGGTATAATGAAAGTTAGTTTGGGTTGATGACCATGTGAAAGATGACATTGAGTATAATGCTGGTCTTCCGGGTGCTTAAAAGGAGAGTTGAGAATCATATAATAATGGCTTCACTTGTCATCTAGCGAAGATCCGAATATTAATCTCCTTTGTCAGGGATCTTTGGTCAAATTCAGAATTTCAGCTTGTCCCTTGACGTATATTCCATGCAGTCTTCATTACTGGAATTTATGGGAAATAGGAAGCAGACTTCAGAAATTTAAAAAAACATTTTCTATACAATTTTAGTGCATGAAATAGGAAAATATGGAACAAATATAATGATGAAATACTAATTATTTTGATTCAAATAACTATCATTCTAATTTTTTTTCAAACTCTTACTCTTTAAACTCTAAAGTTGATTTATAAACAAACGCGCTATTTAAAATAAGTTCTTTGATATTTATATTTTTCATACTGAATAAAAGAGCATCCATTAATTATGTAAGAGTTTTTTTTGGTGGGGGCTGGGCAGAGTAAGGAAAAAAATTACAATTACTTAATTAGGGAGAAATGAGCGTAAATTGATACTATTACGTAAGTTTGAATTTTTATAAGTTGTTTTGAAAAGCCAAAAACATAGAAAAAAGATTTATTCAAAGCAAATTTTTTAAATTCTTTTTCTAATTTGTTCAATTTTAAAGATTTGAAACTAAAAATTGTGTAACTTTACAGAATTTCAATTTCAAGATTTAAAATTACAAAAAGTAAAATTGACAGCGTTGATTTATTTTCTGAAAATTCTTTTGAAAAATTGACAAATGTTTCGTAATATAAAAAAAATCAAAATTTGGGCGTGTTTGTTGACTAATGATTCAAAATATTTTAGGTGGAAAAGTGGCAAAAAATTCATGACGTAATTTATGAATGTTTCCTAAGTGATTGTACGAATAAAAAAGATAAATATACATTTTAACTTTTGAAAGTGCGTTATAAATTTTCTTAATTATTCTACTTTTTTAATATATTTCAAATTAGGAAGTGGTTTTTTTCGTGTGAAACAAAATTGACTTAGAAGTTTGCTTATTTTTATTATAAGAAAAAAAGTAATAATTTAAAATTATTATTTCACAAAATTTGTACCTCACCTTAATGTTTAGACTGTTTTTTCTGGTTCAGTGACTTGAGTCTTGAAAGTTAAAGCAAATTTCCTGGAAGCATATAAATGAAAAAATAGCCTTTTCCTGTAGCCGAAGATTTTCCTGAAATCTTGAAATAAAAAAAAAAATAATATGATATACGTAAATTAAAAAGTTTGTGGTTTCTATACTATTTTCAAAAATTATCCATTATACTTAAACCTGCTAATGTTGGTAATATGTCCTAGTGTATTATTTCCTCGTATAATTTTATTAGCTCCTCGTTTACAAATAGCTTTGGCAATAACATTCACATCCATGATTTTCTTATAGTTTTCAGTCGAGATATCTGAAATATAAAGTGAAGAAAGTACTCATATAACTTTTTTTGATTCAACAATTATATTAAATTAAAAGCTTATAAAGACGAATAAATGCGTTAAATTTTTTGTGGAATTAAAATGTAATGAAATTTACTTCCTCATAGTGTAAGAACTGTAATTGTATCAATTTCAAAGAATATTAAATTTATTTAACTAAAGATTTATCAATTTAAGAATGTATAAAGCAACGATATAAGCAATTGTACGATTGTGTGTAGATGTCACACCTTTTCGTGAACACGATAACTTGAAATTAATGTTTTTTGCTTTAAAGGAGGTTAGAAGCTTACAAGGAGGTCAAAATAGAGGGTGAAAAATGCAGGTTTTTATGTACATAACTTCATGTGAAAAAATATTTGATAACCGGAAATGACATAAAATTTGTTTTTGTTCTTAGAGACTAGTCTCAAGTATTGGAGATTTCTATGAAAAATTTGACTTCTAATATTTTATGATAATTATTTATTGATCGCCTAAATTATTTATTAATTTTATATATCATAATGAAAGCCTTCATGGCCAGTTTGATATTTAATGATTTAAATATTCTAAATTATTTGGTTTCAATTTTATTAATTTTTTAAATTATAAAATTGTTAAGAGTGAATAAATGATTCTAAATTAAATTGTTTCAGATGAAAATAGGGCCATCGGAAATTAATAATTCAGTAATAAGGTCATTTTTTGCGTACATTTCTACAATTTTAGCGTTCTGAATTTTTCACTTTCCGCTTTTATTAACCTTAATATTGCAATTTAAATTTAACTGGTTACATTTTGAGAAGTGTAATTTATAATTTAAAATAGAGATTTCGAAAGATTTTCATTTACTTGAAATAATCGAAACTGTAAAGCGTTTGAGTATAAGAAAGTTTTATTGTCAGGATTTTTTGTAGTTAATATTTTTTCCAGTTTCGAAGAATGTTTTAATTCATTTAAATTTTGATTTAATATAGTAGCAATTTTCTTATTTTAAAAATTTCAAGAAAGGCTTATGAATACCATTTTTTCCACTTTCAACGCTGAAGATTACGATACATATATTATTCTCTCTAATAAAATATTGTCAAATCAATTTTAATGATAAATTATCATTTTCTACGTAGTAATAATTTAATATTATACAGTTTCAGAAGTGAATTTGAAATTGTTAAGTTTTCTAAATTGTAATGTGAAATCATTCCATTTTGATGTTATTGAATTAAAAGTATAATTGCACAATTTCAAGTGTTTTGAAATAAAAATTATAAAAATATACAATTTTAACCCCTTTTGAATGAAATTGTCAAATTTTTCAAATTTTAGACTAAAATATTTCTTATTCTTTATGCATGTCGATTTTTTAGTGTCATTTTATAAAATTTGTATCATTTTCGTTAGTTTCAAGTTAAAACGTACAATGTGAAATGCTTCGTATCTACATATGTTCTAATTTTGATGGATTTTAACTGAAAATTGTTTAATCACAAAAACTTTCTGTTTAACACAATACCAACAGAAAATTGCATAGTTGCTAAGGCTTTCGTTGTGAACTTTCATAATTTTTTAGTACTGAAAAATGAAATTCTCCTGTAAAGTTTAATGCTTTCATTTGACCTATTTATTAGGGTAAGGTATGTATTAAATTTAAAATTGCTCACGTTATGCGGCTTTCGAACAAAATAAAATAATCACACAATCTGAAAGCATGAGCGTACAGAGCATTCGAAATAATTCAATAATTATATTTTGAACTATTTCCTTTTTTAAAATTTTAAAACCTAAACTATTCCCCCTCATCAAATAATTTTGAACAATTCAAAGAATAGTCTGTGATGAATAAAAGTTAACAAAATGACTTTTTTGGTATCCGAGTCCCTGATTTTTCAGATTCAGCAGTCATGCTTGCATTTTTAATTCAGTTTTAAATACATACAATTATAATTAATTTTTTTCCAACACCTTTAATCGAGGAATTTCCGTGACCGAGGAAATCGATTACAAACTAGTTGAGGTGAGCGAACGGACCAATAGAATAAGTCCATCGTATTCATTTAATTATACAAAATTTGCGATTTTTTTCTAAAAGAAGTCTTAATTGAAGGTTTGCCATTTTCTGCTTACATAAACACGTAATATACATACAAACATACATGCATACATACATACATATTTCTTCACCAAGAAAATGGCCCACCTTTTATAAACAATAGGAACACAATAAAAAAAGAATCACCTATTTTTAAACGAAAATAATTACCTTTTCTTACAGCCTTTCTTTCTATGCCTTTTCCTAAGATGCTATATCGGAAAATTGATAGAAATATTACCAATTATTCGAATGTTGATACCATAACAAATAGGTGAAGCAGCGGGGTGAAAATTTACCCAGGTATCAAGATTTCTTACGTAAGTCTGACCTTAAAGCCTAAGTGCGATGCGAAAAGTCAATCCCTGTGAGAACCGTAATAGTAAGCACGAATCGACATATCCCACATTGTGGGAACTGTTCAGGCGCAGCGAACTACGCCTTCGTTGCAAGGCTATTTTGATTCTCGTACAGAAACTTGCCCGAATCCAAATGATGAAATTTCTCCAGGCGCCGGTATATCACTCAGAATTGTTCAGCTTTGTGGTCACTTAATTTTCAATTGCAAACGTCCGCCTTAAAAATGATAAATTGATAAACATTCCTGTACACGTATACATTCTTGCGCATACCATTGTTACATACACCTTACACATATAATGTTAATTTTTTAAAAATATTAACGTTGTATGCTAACATTTTTCTATTCCCTTCACTAATCAATTAAAAAAAATTTCCTTTTCATAATGCATAAAAGGGAAGAGGACAAAAGAAACTGTCACGAAAATAGTTTATACTTGTAACACTTACAAAAAGAATTTTATTGGACACACATTAATATTTTTTATATTATTTAATTTTTGCACGCGAAAAATTAAGCGTTAGGGAAATCATTATTATGGGTAATTGTTCAATTTGATGCCTTTTCTAAATTTTTAAATAAATAATTTGAGACCTTTCGAAAAATCTTCTTTTTAGTCGTTAGTTAAGATATCAGTTAGGGAAGCCCCAAAACGTTTAATTTTTTTCTTCTTTTTTTAATTAAAATGAAAGACAAACTAAATTGAAAATCTGCGATAATAAAGTAGGGTACTTTGAGGTGCTGATTATGAATCTAACATCCAAATACTCTTAAATGATATTTTTAATTTAACTTTGAAAAAAGTGATCTAATTGCCAAAAATAGCAATTATTTGTGATTTTCCGAGCTAGAAAGGGGGTAGGGTGAAACAGAACTTCCTTCTTTTTTGCGAGCCCGAAAAATTACCATTCTATATCTTTATTCCTTTTTTATAAATATTTATGAATATTTATAATTCATTAACAGAATTTAATTAAGTTAATGAGATTTAGTTATAATTATGACTGTGCCTATTCGTCCCGAATAATTTGAAAGGTTGGAGGGTTGGAAAAGTGGACGGACTAGCCATTCCAAAAATTCTGAACTTCTAGCCAATTTTATGGGAAATACCTTACCACTGATCCAGAAATTCGGAACCACGGGGTCCTTCGCTTAATTATAACAGTTTCCAATTTGTATTATTCGCATATTTCGAATTAATTAACTGTTGAATATTAAAATAAATCAAGAATTAGATAAATTAATTGAAGTACCTTTAATATATTTTAAGGTATTTTTATATAAATAAAACTTTAATCGATTCAAAATCATGTCAATAGAATGAATTTCTTTTTATATTGATTCGTTTCGAAATTATATTTAAAAAAAGAAAACTGTGAATTACAAATATTTAAAAATTATTATTTTTTTTTTCTAGAAAAATCCCAACATTTTTGCAAATAAACTTGTACAAGTGATTAATATGTGATAATGGTTCTGTTGAGAAACCTAAATGTTGAAAAAATGCACATTTTATTCTTTTAAATGCTGGAAAATGCGTCAAATGTAATGAAACAGATCTCTTCGCTATTTCAGCTTAAAAAATTATTATTGTAAAAATTACAATGGTAGAAACATTTATAATTCATTATTCAAACAAAAATTAATCAATATTACGTTATAAGTTTATTTTTAATTGTAGCTATTTTTAATTTGTACTATTTCAATATTTTACATTAGGCAACTTCAAATATTGAAACCATTCAGCAATTTTTGAAATTGATTTAAATAATTCAAATCTACCAATATTCCACAATAATAAAATCTTTGATCGATTTATATTTATGTTAATATAATACAAATATTTTTATACTGCTTTGTTTTCAAAATAATTTAGAAAAAAATAATATTAAAAAAATGTTTAATTATTTTGAGTTCTTGATGAAAAATACAACGTTTTTTCTTTAAAATGTTTAAAGTGAGTAAAAGTCATTAACATTAAATGAAAAAACGCCCAAAGCATAAATCTCGATAAAAACATTTGAATGTTGGAAAAGGGGTAGGGTATGACGAAACTTATCCCTTCTCGTTTTCACTTTAAAACTTTAAGAATATTCTATATGAAAACAAATTTTTATAAACATTTATAATTAATTTATAACATTCAATTCTAATCTAATAATATTGAAGAACAAATGAAATCGTTGATTGACTTACATGTTCTTCAATAAGCTTCTGGAATGTTCTGAAATTTTCTTTTAAAAAAATATACATAATCAAATTTCTTTTGATAACTTTTTTTCCCGAAGAATATACATTTCTTTACAAAATTGATAAAAGTAACTATATTTCCATCGAAAACTTAAAACGTTAGGAAAATCAGTTATCCACAAGATATTTTTTGCATATTTAAAATAAAAAACAATTTTTTTGTCTTCCCCAACTGACATTTTACTCAAACAAACAAACAAAAAAGTTTTACTGATAAACAAAAATTTATCCACTTTTAATATTCCTAATTCCTAAAATTTTTTTCTTATTTTTGAAAACCTTAAATTTTTATTTCTGTAATTTTAAAATTATTTAATATTGAAAAATCTGAATGCAAGATTGTGTACAGTTTATGACATTTATAAAATTAAATTTTCTAATTGCTAAAAATAAAAAATTTAATTTATGAGCAATAATTATTAGCACTCTCCCATGCCGCCTCCTCAATCGTTGACAACCGTTTCTGATTTAATATATATGTTTTTTTATTATGTTTTGCCGCAGCTAATTTAACTCTATTATTATTTTTACATAATGCATATATTAATTATTCAGTTCAATGATAGGTATTAGGTGCTACAAATTTGTGCTCTCACCCCAATTCACTCTATATTGGAAAAATACCAAAAAGTTTAAAATAACAGGAATAAAGTAACTTATAAATAGAAAATTGGACAAAAGTCGCAGTGTTGAGAAATCTGCATTCTTATTATGTTACCACAAAAGTTACTACAGTAATAAGGTTTCAAATAAGATATTGTTATGAGTTACTTTCCAACACCAGTTAAGATGATCAAAACCACTTAGTAGATTTTTTCGAAGATTTAATTTTTAGATTGTTAAATATGTCTCGGTTTCAAGCAGGGATAATCACTTTAGTTTCAACTCACGATACAAGCAAATGTAGCATTTAAAATTGAATCGTTGAGATACACATTCGCGATTCACTGTCGTTTTTTCTCTACTTTTTTTCAAATTTGTCACAATCTTATCGCTTTGACTGATGATCTGCAGGTTCACTGTTGTACGGTATCATCCGTTCATTTCCACTTCGAAAAAACAGCAAGCATTTCCATCGTGTTAGGCGAAGTCGAGGCTAAAAGGTAGTGAAAGTACTCCTGTGGAGCATGACGGGAGTAATGACACTCATACACGTGCGGCCTCATCGATACATACAGGGCCGCTTTCGAATAGCGATTTATTCAAAAATACCATTTTCAATTTAATTTGATACCGATTTATGTTTCATAAATTTTAATATTTAAATTTTCTAGCTAGCGTTCGATGCACGCAGAGTAAATCTGAATGTATCAATTTGATCTGCAAGAATATGATCCAAGAATTTACACCCAGAAAACCAATTCTTGCAGCAAGAAATACATTTTCCTTGTATATACATGAAAATTAGATTTAATCATACAAATTTTGGTTCATTTAACAAACTATTTTATTGCTTTGATAAAAATTTTTTGTTGAATCAAACCGAAGATTTTAATGAAGCAACCAAAAAATTTAGTTGGGTTAATGAAGTGCTTTTTTGTGTATATAATAACAATATTCGCTGGCTAAACAAACAAAATTTGTTTCGATTAAGACAAATAGTTTTCTGATTGTAAAGGTCTATTGTTTATTATTATTGATTCAGATTTCGGATCAATTGAATATTGTTAATATTAAATCGTGTAGTATTTCGAATGTTGAAAATTCGTATAGAAATGACAATTAGAAGAATATTGGAAAAAACGCAATATTCTTCTGCTTATTAGAAAAAAATTAAATAAAGTTAGGAAAATTGCGTATCATAAGAAGAAAAATACAGCGATCGAATTTCCTGACTTAGAGAAACAAAACGCACTGTAAAAAAATTTTTGGTAATTTTACTACTTTAAGAGTAGGTCCGATTATTACCTTCTCTCAAAGTAACGTTTTCGCTGACAATAACGAATATTCACTTTCAGTATACAATTTAACTTTCAGGTTTTGTAAGTTTCCAAACAGATTCTGTAAAATTACAAACGCATTATGAATTTTAGGTGATGATATTCTAACCAAAATGTTCGTGTTTTTATTCAAAAAGGTAACTTCAGCATCTACGTGAGAAATGTGAATAATGGTAATTAGACTAGAAATGGTAAATTTTTCTTTCAAATAAGGAATACAGCAGAAAGCAGTTTTTTAAATAAAAAAATTCCTCTTTAATATTTTTTATCAATTTTGCAAATAAATTTTTCCACAATTTATACCGTACTTATACTGCATTCAGAGCTGTACAAGTACGCCGTGTTATCAATTATCAAATTTAAAGACGTGAAATTATGTTGGAAAAAGGAATTTTTAACCGTTTTTGTACATTGAAAGTAGGTTCATTTATAACCTACTCTGAAAGTCACAAATTCACAAGCAATGGTTTCTCAAATTATGGAAACAATTTTTTTGTAAATGTTAGAAAAAGAATTATTTATTTCATAAAATCTGAAGCTGTCTTAAATAAAAATACAATTTTGTATTTCGGTAATGTTTTGCTAATGAGTGCAGTAATCTGCTGGTATCAATAGACAACTTATATAATTAGTTTTATTGCATATGAATATAACTGGTTCTTAATATACTTGCATATTCTATGTGAAATATAGAAACTTATTTATAATATACTCTGAAAATAATAATTTATAAGAAAAGAATATATGGTGCAAATTTTAGGCAATGTTTAATTTAATTTAATTTGTTCTCTGCGAACTTTAATTTGTATGTAAATGATGTTTTCTCTTGTTATGAAGAATGGGAAACGATCACAGAAATGGTTTGGTGCTTCCGATCCTGGGAACACAAATTCATATACTGACTCGCCGGCGCAATTGCAATTGCAACGACGTGCGATTCTAGAATAAGGTTGTATAGAACAACTATGTATGTGTAAGAGCAGACAAAACCAGGAAAATATTGGAAACTATGAAATCGATAAGACATTCATTGAACTTTTCAAATATTCGTGTCTAATTACAAATAAAAAAACAACTGAAAAATTTTGAGTAATAAAAATCCCGCCAATAGTAAATTCCCAAAAGAGAAAATATTCAGAATGAAAAATTGCCGAATTTAGAAAATGGCCAACAATTTTCAGTATTACAAAAAAAAAGACAGTAAAATAGCCGAAATAGTTAAATTCGCATGGAATTTCTAATTTAGAAATATTTCTGTGTAAGTAATTTTATAGTATCGCATATTATATAATGTGGGCTATTTAATTTGAAAATCTTTCATATTTGATAAAACAGTTTCTTATTCTAGAATGTTATAATTCAGAAGTTTTGAATTGTCGGTAATGTACTATTTCAAATATTTTCTTTTGCGGGAATTCAGGAATAATTATTGTTCTCGTACTACATGTTATTTAAAAAAATTAAGTTTTTGGATACTTAAAAAACGAAAAGCATTTTTAAAAATCTTTTCTGTGAATGATTTAGCTGAAGGCTCCTTATGACTAAAAAAAATGTTGATCACAATTAAGTTAAGAATGAAAATTGTGAAAATATTTACTCATTTTCACAACCTGAAATTATTTAGACAATGTCCTAAATTTGTCATATAAGCTTAATGTATTGTTACACGTGAACATTTTTAAATTTTGCAATAAAAATTGAAATGTTTCAAAATGTTTACAGTTTTATATTTTAGCATAAGCAAATTTAATAAATAGAAAACTGATAATGAATGTTTCGAATAGTGCAAATTACCAAATCTTTGAACTTTAAAGGTTTTTTTGTAAACAGTTTCTTTAGTAAATTTGTTAAATCGAGAAAACACTTTTTGAATTAGAAGAAAATTTGCCTGAAATTATTTTTATTCCATTAAAATATTATGACAGTAATAATATCAACGAAAAGTTTTGAACAGCGATCTTAAAATTTCTTAGTTGGTACACCTGTTTAGTAAAATTGAAAAGCTTTCGTTTTTCGTTTAAGAAACTTCCGTGCATAATTTTTCATGAGAATATCCTAAGATTCACCCTAGCACTAACAATAAGATTATTATTCATTTTTTTCGAAAACATTTGCACTGTTAAGGTCAGTTAAGTAAGTTATCTTAAGTGAGTATTACAAAATTATTTAAATAATAAGCATCCCGTTTTTTCTCATTCCCAGTGAGATGATGGAGATGTTACGTAACTATTTTCTTAAGAGCTGATTATTTAAATAAAAGAAAACTCAAGCTTCCTGAAACTCAAATTATTTCTTTGACTTTTTAAAGAATTAATTATTCCTTTCATAAAGAATATACATGCAAGAATATAAGGTCACTCGTATGTTGTTAATATTAGGTCTTAATACCTGCTGCTCACATTCATAATTTTCTTAGTCCTTTTTGACGGATATTAAATTTATTGGAATTTTCGCGCCTTTTCTATTCCTCGCTCAGACTTTGTGTGACTCTTTTCACAATATCTTCTTAAAAGATTTTCAAAATCACTACATTTTGAGGTTGCTGGGCTCGAAACATTGCCATCCTTTATATTATTTTGATGAAACCAAACTTACTTTCTGGACTATCAAATACCTTGAGAGCGTTATTTATAAAGC
>NC_046664.1:40238769-40240861 GCF_010883055.1 Belonocnema kinseyi | reverse complement strand
CCCCAAAGGTGTTACTAATTTTTGGAAACAATTCTAAATTGAATGTTTGATCAACCTAGAAATTTATTCATCTAAACTGAAAAGCTTTTCTTAAACCTTCTTATAATTTACCATAACAATAACATTTCATTGGTCATGACTGGAAATTAGAACCTTATCAAATAAAAAATGAAAAATGACGAATAAACCGATAATCCGGTCTAGTTACAGGAACTCGTTTTATGTATATCAATAAGCATCTGGATATGGAATAGATATGTACGACACAGATTCACATAAGCCTTACGTGCATTAATTCACGTTTCGAAGTATCGCGAAATCAAGTTGCTGAAATAAAATTCTAACGCGGTCAACCAGCTGGACCTTGTAATATTTTTCTGGGCAGAGGCGCTCAACTTCCTTGAGGAAAATCTAAAATTACCTAATACAAATGAGGAGAGTTAAAAAACGGTGTCTACATCGTGTACATTTTCCTACACACAAAAAAACAAAAAGTAAAAAGTGTTGCAGGTGAACATGTTGAAGGGAATATCAGCATGCAAAAAGCCGTAGATCGGCAATAGTTAAACGAAATTTAATTACTTTTTTATTTTACCTGTATCGATCTTCATCAACCACTAAAATGAAACACCAAGCATACAAGCATAATATGCACAGAAAAGATAAGAACTCATCATCAAGAAGAAACATTGTAGGTAATGGATGAAGTAGGGTAACAGCGAGGAGGGTAAATGTGTTTGGGGTAAACTCACCGTGGCGACTCAAAGATTTCTCTGACGGTATCCGCTACAGTCTGTAACGTGCTTCCTCTAGCGGAGTTTCTCGGATAAATTTTTAAGTCGCCATTATCTTAAGCCATTATCTGCAACGCTTCTTACTCTTAGTTTTTCTGTATTTTGGCAGATTCCGCAGCCGAAAATTCTATCTCACAAGACTGGGGAAATAGGGTGATTTTTCAGGAAAATGTGAGAATAAATTCTTTTAAATAAAATTAATGTATAGGTACCATATTAAATTAAATATGAAACGCTTAAGATTCCAATCAAATAACTTTAAATCAAAGAGTTAGATTTAGAGCCAAATAGTTGATTTTCCAAACAAAAGACGTGAACTTTGAACGAGAGAAGAAGAGTTTTTAGTTTTTAATCGAGCAGGATGAATTTTCTATTTTGAAGCACGTGGTATAGAATTCTTAACCAAACGAATTAAATTCAGAGCCAAAAATACAATAATAAAATTTTAAATTAACAAAATATTAACTCTAATTGAAAAATATATGGATTGTCTTATTGCATTATATTATTCAATCATCTTTAACCAAAAGTCAGACAAATATAAGATGTGAAACTAAAAATCAAAAATAAAATGATAGGAAACAAAATATCTGATTATTGTTTTTAAAATTGAACACTTTTAATTTTTATAATTTAAGATGTTCTTTTTAAATGAATTCAAAATTTTAATTTTTAGGAACCTTAAGAATTAAAAAACGTTTCAATTTTCAATGACTCATAGATCTAAAATATTATGAAATTATTATATATAAACAAACTATTAATGCTTTCAATATGATATTTGAAAATACATATTATGTGAAATTGTTTCTATGATGACCTTATATTATCATTATTTTATCATATGCATCAGGTATATAATTAATCGCATTTCTTTTTTAGTTTTTAACAAGTATCAATACTTTAAGCTGAATATAAATTTTTTCAAGGTACTTCATATTGTTCAAAAGAACTTTTATTTGTTTGAACAATTAATTATATTCTAATATCGGAAATTAGTGGTATTTTCTAAATTGCTTGACCTAATTTATGAATGTGAAGAGCGAATTATTTCATTTTAAAGGTACATCCATTGTTAAATTCAGGTATGAGTGTTTGAATGCGAATTTTGACAGAAACAAGGGAGAGAAACTTCTTTTTCGCTATTTTGTCAATAACTTTGACTGCTTTCTACTAAATATTAGATTTTTCAACCTATTGCTAATTGTTGAAACAATTTCTATTCACTACAAAATATGATTATCATTTTATATTGCAAATTAATAAATGTGCGGTAAATTGTTTTTGTGGATCTAAAT
>NC_046664.1:40233368-40238669 GCF_010883055.1 Belonocnema kinseyi | reverse complement strand
ATAATTTTGCCAAAATAGTTTTATATGAAAAAAAGTTTATGCAGGATTAGAAGCGAAAATAAAAGTAATGCGTTTAGCCCATATCGCCTTAAGCCTGGGGCGGGATGAGCCAGGCACTGAAGCGGGAGGGTCCACTTAATTAAATTACATATTTTATATTCTTTATAAGTAAGAGTATTGTTGAGTTAGTATATCATCAAACAAAAATATACCGTACAAATATTTTTCAAAAATTGTAAGGAATATTTAAAGCGTTTAAAGTTAAAATAAAGTAATCCGTAATCCTAAACTCTATCGTAACTAACTCTGCAAACAGTAAATAGAAAAATGATTTATATCTACATATCGTTCAAAAATTGTCTTACAGGAATGAATGTCACAATTTTGTTGACTTAACTATCTATATTATCTGAGAAAATGTTAAATTCCTCAGTAAAAAGTTCCTACTGTATTTGCACGGGGTAGTTTCCAGGGAACCATGAAAGGTGCTCAGGTGGGTTGTAATTAAAAGTTAATGATATATTTGTATTACTTGAAGACTTCATCAGATCATAAAACTATAGTCAAGAAAATAAATTTGTTTTTAAACCACCCTAGTAACCATTCATTATAGTGGCTTATGGTTTTGCACCTAAAATAGAGTCCTATAGTGCTACAATTTATTACAGTTTGAAGAAAATGACAAATATTTTTGTTGGTGAGAGCGATCATATGATATTTAATGTTCCATTTATAGTTATAAGTGCCAGATATTCTGATGCATTTATATTCTTCTGTTATAAATTACCAGCGGTACAAAAATGTGGCTTTATAGTTGCATGTAAAGTCGCAACACTTTTGTTAAAACGTTGAAAACTAGTAAAGTTACGTGTATGGTATTTCAAAGAATGGGATACGACATAGAAGGAAGCTCACCTTGAAGCAGTGCTACAAATAAGGTTATGTGTACTAAAACGTATCCGAAGAAAAGAAGTCACTCACGTTGGAAAGTTACGATTACACCATGACAAAAATCCTCCAGATGATGCAAGCTATTAATTATCTTTCAAACAAGACTTGAGATGCAAAAAGTGTGTCAAAGAAGGGCCTACAGTCTAAATATAAATCAGTCAATGAGAAGTCAATAATTTCTACTGGCACAGCAGTCTTTTTAACAGATAATTAAGTCAGTATTGCTGTCTGAATCAATCAGTAAGTTGAAGTAACTGATTTTCAGTCAATTAAAGGGATTGAATCGTCTGCTGTAATAAAATAGTAAAATTATTTGTAAATCAATATTTCTAATTAAATTCCTACATTTTGAAAAATGATGTATACTAAAAATAAATGAGTAATTAACACATTAAAAGTTGATGCTTAGATCAATTGAAATGACTGATTTATTTAGAGGAAGTTACTTAAAATGTTTTTCCAAATTACTGTTTAGACCATTCAAAATGCAAATATGTTTCGAGGTACTGTTAAGCTTTATCGGACCATGAAACAAACACCCTAAAAGAAGCATCCTTCTCCGAGAAAACCTTAGTCAAAGGAACAGCGTGTCCCCATAAAATCTGATTTTAATACTAGTTTAGTACTTAGTAAGCTCTATTGAAACACAAAAAGAGCGCTTTGAAAAAGAAAACCATGTGCGATAAAGCCCTGGTCAAATATTGGCGTGCAGCAGAAAGCTTCGATTTTAACACATAAAAAGAAATTTTTGCGGCAAATATTTCTTTCCAAGAATTTTTAACGGACAAACTTAAAAAAAACCAGAATCGACAGGTGCTCTAAAAATCTATGTCGCCGTTCTTTCCTAGACTTACTTTCAGGTTAAACTGGACCAAAATCTTCTACAGGGACACGAGTTAGAAGGAAACAAGTAGTTTAAGCCAATAAACCGATTTTTTTTTTAAATTGAACTATTCCATTTTTATTGAAAATGTATTTTCTGAATGAAAGTTTCACTACTTAGTTAAAGATTTTACTAATTCATGGAAAATTCATAAGTTTTTAAATTTAACAATCGGTTGAGAATTCAACTGATTTATTGAAACTTACATTTTTTTGTTAATAATTCATCATTCAAGTTAAAAACAGAAATTTTTTTAAACTCAAAATGATCTATTTGCTTGTTGTTTTATATTTGCCACTATCAGTAGAAAATTCAACTATTTCTTTCCAATTTTATGTATTTAGTTCAAAATTTGTCTTTATTGATAGCAAATAATTCGTTTTCACTGAAAGTTCAACCTTCTGTTCAAATTCACTTGCTTTGCATATTATAATAAAATACTTTTCATAAACATACAGACTGCTTTAGAATTAGAATTAATATATTTTTGGTTTAAATATAAACTATTACATTTTTTGTTAAGAACTCATCTTTTTTTATTAAAAAGTTATACTATTTGGTTGGAGCAATTTTTTATAATTTTTTTTTTTAAAGATTCATGATTTCACTTGAAAATTCATCTCTTTCGTTACAAATTTGATTCAAACATTTTTTTGTTATATTTTTATGTTTTAAAATTAATTTTATTAAATAAAAATTGAACTATTAGTTTTACCTTTCTTAAGTTAAAAGTTAATCCTTTTTAGTAGAAAATTGATCTTCCTGACGGTAAATTCATTTGTTCAATCGTTGCAACTCCCTTATAAGGTCTCGATACCTCTCTTTCTTTTCATTCTCCTTGGTTATGATGTTTTTGTCAGCTGGTGCCGAAAAATCGATAACGAACATGGTTCGCTTCTCGAAGTCAAGAAGAACCATGTCAGGCCTCGAGTGAGCAACAGAAACAATTGTCGAGAATATAAAGTTCCAGTATATACGGCACTTCCCATTCTCCACATTTGACTCAATTTCCCTAGGAGGATTTAGAGGAGCGATATTAAGGTTAATGCCGTAAGAGTGACAGAGATGGTAATAAAGCACTCTTCTTGCCGCATTGTTCCTATGAATGTAGGTCGTTCCCGCATGAGTTGGACAACTAGATAGTATGTGAGATAAATGCTCGGGGTGTGCATTGCACGCCCTGCAGCTATCATCGGGAATGTCTTGGCTCAAAATGTGGCGACGGTATGTTAAGGTGGAAATGACACCGTCTTGGCATGCAAAAATGAAACCCTCCGTACCAGACTCCAATCCGGGCGATTTAAGGAAAGCAAACGTTAGCTCACAAGACATTGACTGATTCTTCACATTTCTGTGGAAGATACCGTGCATCCTCATATCGAGGAGCTGTTCACGAAAGTTTTTCTCTTGTGCCTCCTCCGCTGCTTTGTACAGAAACGCTCCTTTGCCCACTTCTTCCTGATTCCTGACCATTTTAAGAAGAGGGTCTCTTCCATTTGCAACTATATGTGCTGTACCCAGAATAATCCTGTTGTGAAGACATTCAAGACTCAATATTCCGCGACCCCCTTGACGGCGTGAGATGTACAGTCGCGGAACGGAAGACTTAAGATGCATGCTTTTGTTCACATGCATAACCTTTCTTGTCCCGCTATCAAGAGATCTGAGCTCGTTCTTCGTCCGTGGAACTACACCAAATGAATACAGTAGTACCGGGACGGCAAGCATGTTCTTTGCAGATACTTTGTTCCTCGCCGACAGTTCGGAAGACCAAATCTACCGGATGAGACGTTTTTATCTGCTTCGGAGAGTATCCTTTGTAGATGTCACATCCTAAATGCGGCTTTGTGGCACGCCCAGGTATGCATAAGTCTCTCCAGTGCAAAGGTGTCGTATGGCGCTTCTATCAACGAGCTCAGGATCTTCAGGAATTCCATTAAGTTTTCCTCGCTTCAAATAAACCTTGGCACATTTGTCTAACCCAAATTCCATTCCAATTTCCTTAGTATATTGTTCGACAATCCCCAGAGCTAGATGCAGTTGCTCTCTGTTTTTAGCATAGATCTTAAGATCGTCCATGTAAAATACATGAGTGACCTTGTACTTTCGATCTGCAGGTTTGCCGCACAAGTACCCGTCGGAATGGCGAAGTGCCAGAGATAATGGAAATAAAGTAACGCAAAGGAGGAGTGGGCTCATGGTGTCGCCCTGAAAGACACCTCTCTGAAAGGTGACCTTGTTAGTTGTCACACGACTTTTTCCAGATGAAATACTAAATCTGGTTTTCCAAAGCGGCATCAATCTCTCTATGCACCCAACTATTTGCGGATGAACCTTTAAGATTTCCAAAAGACTGATGATAAGTCTACGGGATGTCGAATCCAAAGCTTGCCGATAATCAATCCAGGCCATCGATAGGTCACGCTGATAGAATGCTGCATCCTTGCAGACACATCTATCGATGAGCAGGTTCTCCCGACATCCGGCTACGCCTTTCTTTGAGCCTCGTTGTTCATACATTTCTTGCCACACATGTTCAATTGCCCGAACAATCCTATCATTTAGGATAGTTGTGAATATCTTATAAAGCGTTTTCAGACAAGTTATTGGCCTGCAATTCTTCGGGTCAGCTGAGTTGCCTATTTTCGAAAGAAGTATTGTAGACTTCTCTCCAAAATACTTCGACCTCCTCTGGTTTGGGTGGGTGTTCGACAGTAACTTGAGGGTCTTGGAAGAGTCGAGATGGGTGAGAGAGAAACTGTGGATTTTCTCTGACCCACCTCTCCGTTCGCTCTAGACTTCTCCTAGCGTCAGATAGTATCCGTATTCTCTCAACAAAATGCTGCCTGATGGTCAGCAGCTTTGACTTGTTAAGTGTGTGATAACGGGTCCGAAGTTCGCACGCGAACTTTCGAACCTTGGCAGTAAAATTCCTGCCAGTTGTGATGTGGTCAATCACACACTGAATGCGGGACGCGTACTGTCTTGTCCAGCCTATCTTTATGGCAAGTTGATGCATTCGTCTTTTGGTCTTATGATCAGCCGTTGGTTTTGTTTTACGGTTCGCATCGGCCAAAGGTCTCGCTACATTATACACACAATAATTGATAGCCCAGAGGTCGGATTCTTCGGAAAAAAGTCCACGAAGCTCGTCATTTATTTCAGCCAGATCTTTAGGCTTGAGAGAAAGCTTGGCGTTGCTGTTTCTCCGGGTCGTAAGGCATTGCTCTTCATCTATTGGATATCTGCCCGCGGTTGGTCTTAGTGTCGCCTCTCTTTCTCTGTTGCCGGCTTGTTCTAACAGTGGTAGAGTAGGCGTTCCGCTTACATAGCCCCTTTTCCAGAGTAGTTCAGCATGGTTGCGTAGACGTTGCTGCGAAAAGTGCGATAGCTCCGGGTGTTTCTCGCACCACAGAGCATGCAGCCGTGCCATGTAACCCCGTTCACGAGCCACACTCGCATCGTAG
>NC_046664.1:40224338-40233268 GCF_010883055.1 Belonocnema kinseyi | reverse complement strand
TTGTCATTGTTGTTCCTACGAGAAGCTAGGGAAAGGGGTTCGTCCATCCTTGTAGAGCCCCGCATGCAAGGATAAGGCTGCGTACTCTGAGAGGTCGCCCGGGATCCCAGAGTCACCATTCTAGACACTTCACTAAGGTGCCATTCAGCTGTCGGCACGGTTTTCACACCTCCGCTTGGGGGTTAGTTCCTTCGGGACGACCCCTGGAAAATTGTCCGCGACTGTCTATTTATTTTTGTAACCATATTCAGCAGAAACCCTTGGTACAGGGACCCTCTATCCGCAACCCGAGGACGCGTTCGGTGGCTTTGTCATAGGCTCTTCGGTTTGATTCTAGAGGAATCAAAACCGAACCCAAGACTTTATTATTCCTAATCTGTCTATATATATTAAAAAAAACAGATTAAACCACCACCGCAGAGTCCCACTGGAAGCAACTGTCATTGATGAAAGAGAAACTGGCTCCCAGTAGAACTGTGATAAATCACACAGTAAATGTTTCAGGGAAGATTTTTGCTTGTTATTGAAAATATTATTTAAAAGTTTCGTTTCAAAATGAGCCACGTTCAGTGGAAAAAGAGTTTTCCAGCACAGGAGGGAATATTAACTTTGTAATAAAGAGAAACATGACTTTATAATGTTATGCGCCTTACTATAGAGCAAATGTATTTTTCTTTTGATATTATCTATGTGAATAAAAACCCTTCTCTCTTCCTTCTCATCAGAAAAATTCTTTCTTTTATGATTTTGCATTAAAAACCAAACTTTTTCGCTCGAATAAATAAAAAAATATATAAGAATTATGTTTTTTATAATTTTCTTATTTACTTTTCTTTTTTTTTGCTTTTTGCATCAATAATAGCATTTTTTTTTATCTTCTTGAATACGAAATTTTGGAAATTATCGAAAGTCGCTAAAAAATAACTTCCATGCATACGCATTGTGCCTTTTTTAGAATTTTTTTTTTTAAGAAACGATAAAAAATAAATCAGTTTTAAGAGTGCAGTCAGCTTTATTAGCCTACAATATTCTAACGATTTTTTCAACAATTTCTGGATGAATTGACTTCATAAAGCTTTGGTGCGATATTCTTTCTTTAAATAATTATACAAAATTAATAACAAAAGACGAAATATTCTACTTTTGTATTTAATATGCATGTTACACATGGTGTCCAAGGTTTTTGCGGTCAGTGATCACGAATTTCATATTATTTTATGCGGAAAATCTTTTTTTATACAATTTGTTTAAACAAATTTAAATAAAAAAATGTAATTTTTTCGAGGTTGATGCCAGACTTATAAATTTTATGGAAGGAAGTGTGTAAAATATTTAGCTTTAATATTTGGTATATTTTCCTTAGATTTTTTATTGTAAATACGTGTCATAATATAGCATAGTAACATACTCTGCCATCGTTAAACTCAAACGATGTTGCATGGTTCTTACCACGAGCAGGGGCATGTCTTTGAGAAACATTGTCTGTTTTTGTTTTTTTTTATTCAAAAATTAAAAAAAAAAAAATTTCATAGACTTTTTTCCCTTATTTGTTCCTTTTTCCGATTTTTTCTTTCTTATTAGTATTTAATTGTAAATCTCGTTGAGACATTTTACGCAGAAATAAATATCACACTTCTTACGAATATTCTGCGTGCTCACTTCACGCGTTTCTTGTGAATTAAACGAATTTCTTTTTTAGTTTTTAACAAGTATCAACACTTTAAGCTAAATATAAAGTTTTTCAAGATACTTTATATTGTTCAAAAGAACTCTTATTCACAGTTTTCCAACATACTTGTACTTATTGCCAATCAATGGTTTTACTTGAATAATATAATTATTATGCAACAATTACAAAACTCTATGAATTTAAAATATTTTGAAAGTTTATTAATATTAAAAAAATAAATGCGTTGGAGAAATCATTAATCCTTCAAATTCATAACATAGAACAAACTTGCATAGCATAGAGAATTATGCAAAATATTAGAATTATTTTACGTTCTGAATTTTTCCTTATTTTATAAAAGTTAAAAAAATAACTTAGCAATTAATTGACAATATACAAAAATTATGATATTTTATGCTTTAGAAAATCGTTGTTAAAACGATATTGTTTTAAGTATTAAATATTCTTGTCAGGCTGAAAAATTAATTTTATTTAATACAAATTTGTATTAACAAAGAAGTGAAATCTCACCAAAAACGTCTATGATGGACAAAATTCGGCCAAGTTAAAAGTTTTCACTACAATCGACGATGTTTCTAAAATCAAAGTTTAACGAATCATTCTAAAAGATATACAAATTGAAAAATTTTCTGAGATTGAGAAAATTTTCTGAATCATGAAAATCTACTGTGCGGGCAAAAAACGTCATATGTTGAAGTTTTTAAGAAATAGGATTAACTCTGGGAGTAATTCACATTTTTCAAATTCCCTTAGCAGATTTTAATGGTACACCAAACTGCCCATAGGGGAACCTCCGGATTATGAGATTCTTAGAATTGATGTTCTCGGCAGTTTTATTATGAGGAGGTTTGCTGGGGTTTGCGACTTAATAGCACCAATTTTGACTCGAGGGTATAATGAAGGAAAACTTTTTTTTATTAATTAAAGTAAATTTAAGAATGTTATCAAAATTAGTCGAAAACATCGTAACTTAAAGTTTTTTTTAAATAACTTTTTCAAATATTAAGATTTGGTCTTTAACTTAGGCTTAGTAGACGCAACATTTTATGCATTTTTGTGCTGTTATTAGGAAATAAATTACATTCATACTCAAAAATATAAGTAGGGAAAAAATGAAAACTTGACAAGATTTTCTATCTCTTTTTTAAATAATAAAGATTTTCCAAATATTTCAGTTTTTCCTTTTCAATAAATTAAAAATTTTTTAATTTGCTCAATCTAAAAATAATTTAATTAAGATATATTCTAGAATTACTTGTCAAGCTTTAATTTCAAAAACTATGTTAATTGTACTGATAAATCTTTGTGGTGAAATTTTTTACATCTTAGATGTTTTAATTAAGATTTTTTTTTCGGAGATCTAACATAAGATTTAGATGATAAATTTTTCATCAATTACTTTTCTATAGATATTATTTCAGTATTAATTATTTCTTACAAAACTAATAACATGTAAAGAGAAATTTGTATTTGTTCAAAAATTATGCGATGATAAAATGCATTTTCCTGAAAGGTAATTATTTCTTAGCATTAAGGTTTTGAAGTAGCTCACTTTCTTTGTTTAATGATGTTTTTTAAGATTCTATTCTCAGTGGCTGCGCTCTGATCATACAAAAGTGCCCAAAGCATAGTTTTACGATCGAAATAATCGTAAGAACCCTTTACGATTGCAAAAACTAAAGTACTAAGTTTACGATTGTAAAGTTGCAGGGTCATGAAAAGTCCGTAAGTTAGATTTCAGTAGTACCATATTTAATATAAACTTAGTAATATTATTGATTTACCTCATAATCCGTATAATTTTCTAGATTTATAAATAATTGAAACATTTTGAAATATGTTCAACTTATAATTAATTTTTTACCTTTTTTACTTCTAAAATTCGGCTTACTTAAATATTGGTATCAGTTTAAAAATTCTGATGAAATTTTGTAATGTCATAATTGGCTCTTCGTTAAAATAACCAAGGTAAAAAATCTTTATACATTTATGACTCGTATAAATTATATTTTAAATCACATACAAAAAGATGATTGGGGAACATTTTTTGATTACATCTCACGGCGATTAAAAAATAATAATTATTGTTGTGTTTAAAACACTGATGTCTTAAAGAAATTACTTTCTCAGTTTCAAAAGAAGTTCAATCAGTAATCCAGTAGAGAAATTTCGATTTTCTATCTTTTGTTTTCTCTTCCGGAAAAGAATGCATCCTGATTCGTACAGAAAACAAGCTCTCGAGTCCGTAAAGTTTACATTGGACATTGCAAATTTCAGAATTTCTGTTATATACATGTGGAAGTGCAAAATCTACAGTGTCTTTGTTTATCTCAAAATAAACATAATCATATCAAATCTAGCGAATGATTCTTAACATAAAAATCTAAATACTATTGCTGCAAAGAATTTTTTTCATTTAAAGAAACATATTTCATTCGCTATAGATAATCGCGAAGATATATAAAAATATTACCAGCATAAATATGTTTTCTTTAACAGAGCCTGTGTGTAGAATAATTAACAAAAATATTTATTTAAGATTTATTATAGGTGAAAAAATTAAGACGACTTATGATAAAGCACTTCTGATAAAATATTTTTACACTCATTAAAAATTTTTGGCAAGACTTTTTGTAAAAAAAAATATCCAGGGATTAAATGAAATGGTTTGGTTAAATCTTTAGAAGATTATTTACAATTAATTATATTTCACCGGCAATTTTGCTTAAATTTGTTTAATTATTTTGGATTAGGCTCAAATATTATAAAATGTTCCAACGGATTTCAGAAGATTTCAAAATATGTTAAATGAATTTTAAGAAATTTTAACGGATTTTACGAGATTTTATGAAATTTTGAAGGATTTAAAGGCTCTTGATAAGGTATTCTAATGAGCTTTTCAGAATTTCAAAAAATTTCAGAGATTATTAAAATTTTAACGGATTTCAAGAAATATTATCAGATTTTATATGATTTTACATGATTTTAAGAGATTATATAATATTTTAATAAAATTTGGAAGGATTTAAGGGTATCAATGAATTTCGAAGATTTGTAAAGATTTTTAAATATTTAAAGGAATTTCCAAAGATTCAAGGCAATTAAATATTTTTTAATCAATCAAATTTTAATTCAAGAGATTCAAAAAAGTCAAGTTATTTCAAAATACTTTGAGATTTGAAATTTGAAGAAATATTAGCAGATTTGACGCAACTTAAGGGAATTTTAAGAGACTTTATATGATTTAATTAATTAAAAAAAAAGTAATTAAAAGAATTGAAATATTTTGAATAATTTAAAAGATTAGAACGGTTTTTTAATATTTTAAGGTGTTTCCAAAGATTCAACAAAAATTTCAAATCATATATTTCGTCAAATGCAAAAGCTTGTGGAACTTAAAAAAATATCAGTACAAATATTTTTTTCTTACAATTTTTTTATAACTGCTACCCACAAAATCATTTAAGGTATGACAACCGTTTTTAAAAATGCTAAAGTTATTTAAAGCGACGCTTAGCTTGTTTAAGATTCTAGAAAAATTCATACCAAAAATTGAATATTTGGAAAAATGTGCTTGAAATAAAAAAAAATGGTTATAAATTCGGTTTTTGATCAATATTTATATATAAAATTTTTCAGAAGTAAGTTGAATTTTAAAGAAAACAGTTCATTTTTAAACATGATGAGTTTTCTACCTTGAAAGAATAATTCTTAATCCAAGCGGAAGATTTTTTAGCAGAACAGTAGAATTTTCGACTAAAAAATTTTACATCATCAAAATTCTTCAAATTTCAACCAAGAAAGATGACTATTCTATAATAAAAAATAAATTTATAATACAAAAGGATGATTTTTTTACAAAACGGTGGAGGTTTAACCAAAATAGTTGAATGTTTAACCAAATACGTGAATTTCTAAGAAAGAGATTTGATTTTTCTATCCGAAAATACGAATTAAAGAAAAAGAGAAAGGTTTTTAACCTAAAAAGTGCAATGTTTAGAAAACATTGGACCTTTCAACCCGACAAAGATGCATTTTGAACCAAGGAATGTGATTTCTTAACCAAATAGTTACACTTAAAACTAAAAAGAATAAGATTTCGCCCAAAAATAGAATCGGTAAATTTTCTGTTGAAAGTTCAATTCAACTAAGAAACGCGAATTTTTAACAAAGGATATATATCCTCAATCAAAAATACCAATTATGTTATTATTGTATTTTATGCAGATTTATATATTAATTAAATTTTAAAGAAATTATCCATGAAAATGAAGAGATTTCAAATATATAAAAATATTTTTAAAGTGAAATAATTAGAAATAAAAGTTCACGTTATTTTAGGTCACGTTTAGGGTACCCAAAAATTCAGAAAAATACATAAACAATATTGATAGAGTTTTGTATAAGTTTGAATTTTTAAAGAGTGTATAGTTCCTTCGTTGCATATCCCATATTTTTGTATCTTCTTTGTTTGCATTCTTAAGTTTTTAAATATTTAGTAAGTAATGCGTCTAGGAAAGGACGTAGCTGAATTGTATTAAATAAAACATGGTTGAGAATATTTGGAAAAATTACGTAATTGTTAAACTGACGATTGGAGGGGTAAAAAAGGGCACTGCTATTTCTCCGAGAACTTCGTAACTTTGAAATTTCTCAATAACCAAAGGCACGACCAGCTGAGTTCCTTCAGCAGAATTTTTATTTCAAATTTTAATTATATTCCGTATACTTATCGACCTTTCAAATCACTTCAGGCGCGTAGGCATACCTTATGGCCGATAATTGCAAAATACATCGATTTCCGAAGTTGGCTGAACAAAACTTTATCGCTCTAAAAAATTTCCTTCGAAAAATGTTATTCTTAGTTTTTTCTGCGATATTCGATTGAATTGAAGGTATTTGTTCTTTAAATGAATTAAATCAGAAAAATACAAATTGTTTTTTTTATTAATGATAAGTGCAAATTTATAATTAAATGCGACACACTCCGCATAATCAGAATTTAAATGTATGCATCGTATAGTTCAAAATAAAAAGATGTGTATTGGGAGATTAAGTTTATTTTCTGAAAATAAATGTTCATTGTTGTAATTAATGTATTAAACGCATTAAATTTAAACTTTAATTTTCATTCAAACTGGCATTCTTCAGTGTATAAATCACAATCTATTAAAAAAGCCAACGTAAAAATGCAACTATTTTTTGTTGAGTGTTTATTATTTTTGTTAAAAAAGACTGATATTATATTTTTCATTAGGAATTTCTTTATTAGTGTTTAAATGCATGTTTTATTAACAATTTATTATTTGTTAATTTTGAGTTTTATTATTTTATCATTAAAAAGGCAACTATTTTGTTGAATATTGATCTTCTTTGGTGGAGGATTCAACAGTTACGTGAAAAAAATTGTCTTTTTCATGGACCTGTTTTTCATTTTATATTCCAAAATTTGTTTGTTGAAATAAAAACTATTACCATTTTTTGTTAGAAATTCAAGTTTTTTGATTGAAAAAACAACTGTCTGATTTAAAGTTGTACTAATTTGTTTTACATTGTTTCGGATAAAGAGTCATAATTATAATTAAAAAATCACCTCTTTGGTCCAAAATTTAAAGGATCTTTAAATTTTTTGTTCTTGCTGAAACATAGTTTTTTTAACTGAAAATTTAACTAATCCATTTTTGGTTGAGGATTCATCTTCTATACTAAAAATTAAAGTATTTGGTTGAAAAAAAATTTTTCTGATAAAAATTCATCTTTTTTGGTTAAAAATTTGAATTTTTGTCAACAATTCGTTCTTTTTTCTCAGAGGCTAAGAAATTTGCTTACATTTGTTACACTTTTTCTTGAGATTTTATTTCTTTGGTTGAAAATTCAACTACTTTGTTGGAAGTAGAACTACTTTATCGAAAATAAATTTTTTGTTTGAGGGTTTATAATTTTAGTAAAAAATTCATATCTTGGTGTGAAGATTTACCTAATTTTTTGACGAATTGTTTCTTTTTTTAATTAATTTTTCTAACTGAAAATTCAACTATTCCATTTTTGTTCAATAATTTAACTGCTTTCTTAAAAGTGCATATTTTTTGTTTGGTTTAAGCTGCTTATTATTTAGAATAAAAAATGTATAATCTGATATATCAACTATTAAATTTTTTTGAGAATCGTGTCTTTGACTTGAAAATGTAATTATTTAATTTGACAAAAATTTATTGGTTAAAAATTCATATGTTAAAGATTCTTTAATTTTTCAAAAATGTATTTCTGTAGATGAAGATTTATTTGAGTTCATACATTTTTGTATAAAATGAATGTTCTTGGTTAAAAATCAATTTAATTTGTTTCAAAATTCTTCTTTTTTTTGGAAAATTCAGTATTTTTACTTGAAATGTGAAGTTTTAGAGAAATTAAACTAAAATTTTGTTAATAATTAATTTAATAATAAATATATTATTTAATAAGACTAAGATTCAGAAACTTAAAATTGGGTAGGGCGTGAAACAGGTATTGTTCGAAATTTCAAAGATTTTATGCACTGACATGAAAAATCTAACGTTCATTACGATTTTAAATTTCCGTGAGATTGTAATTCAATATTTCAATCAGTAAAATAAAAAATAACTGATTTGACAGTTGAATTTCTTAGTACTAATTCAATTACATTTCTACTTATTTACACGTAGATGGTGTAATAAAAACTTCTAATTGATCTGCAAACTTTTCATCAAACAACCAACTTCTCTTTTTATGAATTGAGGTATACGATGCTTGACGAGGTGTTACATAAAGTGTAATTCAGAGCAAAAAAGGAAAACATTTTTCTGTATAAAACGTTTTACTTTCTCTCTCTTTCCATTCTTTTTCGCTTCTTGACTGGCCTATTTCCCTTTTTACATAATCATGTATAAGAAATTTTATGTCATGCTTCAGCTGTAATAAAACAGTAAATGGATTGATTGAGGACTGATTGATTATACGCTATTTTTCTCCACTCGCAAAACACTAGTATCTAAGTAGTATCATTTACATTTTATTCAAAATGCTTTTTTCATGAGACAAACGCAATTCTTTGCAAAGTTTTAGTTGCGTAAAATCTGCGTATGCTCTAATCGATGGTTGGCTGTTGATAGCGAAAGATATTAAAATTAATCGTTGTTACACGAACCTCGTGTGACGCCGTGTGCAAATTATAATCGCGATAATCGCAAGTGTTTCGTTACGAAGTTGCATGACGATTATC